>NC_140968.1:96419870-96434870 GCF_056783735.1 Eptatretus burgeri | reverse complement strand
AGCAATCCGTGGCTCTTGATGTAAGTTCATAATGACAGTCACTCCAAAAATGGAGTCTCATGCATTACACATGGGAAGCGTGTGCTTCATATTATTATACACCTTTAAGATGGATGCTCATGTATCATTTATTGCTTTTGTAGTATATATAAAGGGAATTCATGCCAAGTGTTCATACAATACAAATTGACAATTTTACGTTTTTGAATTGTTCAGGGACTTCATTTTTGGCATTGTCAATGTACAATCAACTTCTTCATATACTTACTCTACACATTATATGACAGAGCTCATTTGGTAGTGTGCGTCTGCACTCAACCACTGAGTCAGGATTAAGCATAAACTGCTGTTTTGATACAGTGGCAGCAATGGGTGTTGTGAATTGGAGCATGTCAATCTTCGTACGGGGATGTAAAGCTGACTGACGCGCTACCTTCTACATTCAGATTGTGCACATTAAAGGTTCCAGAGTATATTTTCGAAAAGAGTCGTCAATTGTGTGCCAGTACTGTGACCAAACTCCCTGCTCAGGGTTCGCTGTACAATTAGCATAACTCGCAGACCCCGAATGACGTTGTGGATGTGCTCCTGAAAAGTGTGACGAATATTGAAACGACGAAAGTCAAACAAATTTTTCTCATGAGAATTAATGGAATAAATGGAATAAGTGTGGGGGTGGGGGGGGGGGGTGGGGAGGTGGGTTGGCGTCCCTCATGTCACGACTTCAGGTATTATATTTTGCTTTTTACCTATGATATTACCCTTTATAAATTAATGACAGTTATATTCAAGTGCACATACGTATAAAAAAATTTACCAGACATATTTAAATAAAAAATAAACCTCTTCCAGGAGGGGTTGAAGTTGGTGTTATGGCTTCTTTCTCCTCCTTCAATAAGCATGAGCATATTTATTGATCGGAAGCAAACTTCATAACCTGGCAACATCAAGGGCACATTCACCAGCATCAATTTGATGAATAACATCTAATTTCACTTCCAAGGTAACACTTCCACAATACCTCTTGGCCAATCTACAGCGCAGTCCATTTCTTTACGTGCGACACAAAGTACAGTAGTTCTTTCGGCGATTTTGTGATCTCCCGATTTGGTATTTTAGCGATGTATTCTGGAGTCTTTATCGGTCTTGTAAGTTCTGAAAACACTCGAGAATAAAAGGTATGGGTTTTAAAACGAAATAAGTGCGAGTTGAGACGACGAATATCGAGAAGTGGTACTTATCACATGACGACGTATTTGCGACATGACCTAAAAAGGGGGTATTACCATCCAAGATATCACCACCTGCCGTGGGAGTGCTGGATGTGGATTTGGCATGGGCACGATTTCCAAAATAGTATCTTGTTGTCTCAATTTCTTTGTATTTCCTTTTAATGAATGCAAGTAATAAACAAATGGCTACTTTAGCAACTTTACTGCCATTTATTGATATATGCTGAAACATCATGGAACCCTAACTCTTGCTCATAATGACATTGGACGTGGGTTTTCCTATTACCATTGCTCCTTTTTTTGTCATTATCTCCTGTTGTGTGTATCTTGAAATAGATTGTTTGTGTGAGCCAGGTAGAACTTTGAGCCACAGGCAAGGCTGCAACCCTGACCTTTGACTTTTTGAATTTAGAATGAGGAAAAAGCCTCTTATTGACATACCAGGCTCTATGCAGCCATGGTTAGCTTTTAGTCGGTGTTTGTATTGAGTGAGTGTGGCCAGGCATCACCCTGCACTTCCAAATTTTCCAGCAGAAGATTTTCTGGTTTTTCTGCTGCTTGCGGAGAAATGTGGATGAAGTCCACCAGCAGAGCTGAGGATTTATTAATTAACATCGTTGTGAAACTGTAGTTGTTTACTATTCAGTCTCTGTCTGATATCAGACTAATTGTTGCCTGGTCCCTTTTTAGACACAGGGTGATAAAAAAATACTTTTAATATGAAACCTTGGCCTATGGTGGAGCGAGGTGACAGAGGGTGGAAGATGATGCACTGACAGGGAGTCGAGGGGTGTGGGAGGAGGGTTGCTGGAAGAATGTACAGTAAGTTGAGGGATTGTGTCAAAATTAATTTGAAATAAAAACTATGTCGAGTATTTTTAGAAGTGCTCAGAGCTTTGGGCAGATGAGCACCTGGGAAGGGTAGTTGAGCCCTTGATGGAAGAATTGCCATCAGAAGGCAGACAAATTAAAGATTTCTTCAGTTAACATCATTCACAGTTTGCTGCAGCCTCCAAGACATCCAAGTTTTCATCGCACTGCCTTGCCAATGCATGGAAACCAGGCCTGTTTCACCGAGTAAGTGTGCGAGTGTTAAATACATCTACTCGTCCACGTAAAACAAGGTCCTGCACAGCCTTCGCCAATCAATCAGTTACTGCAGTCTCTCCATCTGACTAACAATTGATATCACCTGACAGCAACAATATGTGCACTGCACAAAACTCTTCTGGTGAGGGGCAATCAATGAAGTGATGGACATTTTACAGTGCTGGGAGTCACAGCCATGTACCCACAAGATATTGATTGCTCTGCGCTCATTCTGGATGACATCACAGTACAAGCAACACCTTGTATCGACTCAGCTTCCCTTTTTATGGATAGCAAAATCAAAGGGCAGAGAAGCTCCAAGTGAGTCAATGGCTATCCATATCTGGCATGCACAACTGTGTCTGAATGCTTGCGCATGGCCGAATGCCGTCCTGAAGTTGGGTTACCTTTTTTAGTAGGTTGGTGGTAGGATTTGCACTTCAGCTACCCTGAAACACTTCATTCCGCAACATATAGGCCTACTAACATGAATCGAAGCCAGAAGAACTCACTCCGTGGGAGCACCTCCTGCGCAGCTGCCTTTCACATGGCAGCTCACCGAATGACGGCATTGGGGCAAAGCCTTCAGAACCCCCAGTCTCTTATGGTTGGGGGAAACTACGGGGAAACCCTGCTGGGTCGAGTTGTGGTGGTGTGTGTCAGGTGGTACTAAGGTGTCGTCCACCAGACGGCAGTCTACATGGATTAACTCGAGGTGGTCGCTTCAGATGGGTAACTGGAGTGTTCTCACTCTAAGAAAAGATAATCACCTGTCATCTGAGCTCCAGAATCCGGATGTCAGCATTGCAGCATATTCTGAGGTTCGGACACTGGACAGTGGTGAGATCATGGTGGGTGGCTACACCTACTACTAGTCGGGGAGTTACTGTAGCTGTGTCCAACAAGCTGATTCCTATGGTAGTTGAGGTAACACCATTCAACAAGCGTATTATGAGACTGAGGATTCGTAATTTCCTGGGTGTCATTTCCCTGGTCTCTGTATATGCTCCGACTGAAGCGAGTGACCTCACAGTGAAGGACGCATTCTATGCCATGCTCGAGTCTGTGGTTCATCAGTGCCACAGACGAGCTACTCTTCTCTTCTTGGGGGATTTCAATGCATCGACTGGCATTGATAAGGATGGTTATGAGACATTTATTGGTTCCAATGGGTCTGGAATGAGGAACCACAATAGCACGAAGTTCCTTGTCTTAGCGAAATGTCGTGGACTTAGCATAGCTGGTTCATGGTTTCAGCCCCATGGCCACATCACTGGACTTGGTATGACATTGCTGATAGTGTGGCAAAGGAGATTGATCATGGTCGCTGGAGGTTGCTCCAGAACTGTAACTCTACCGGAGTGCTCAGTTCCTCAATACCGATTTATCGGCAGCAGCCTGGATTGAGAGATCTGACATGTTGGAGCGGAGGCCTCAGGTGTTTGAGGTCCACACCGTTGAGGAAAGGGGAGGATGTGTTGGGAGGGTGCAGGATGAGGTTGGAGGCTTTGAGTGGCAGAGTGAGGGAGAGGCTTTGAGGGGAAGATTTGAGGCGGTGGGTTTAGGGGGAAGCTTTGAAAGGGTATGCTGAGGACAGATGCAGAAATGGGGGCATGAAGTTTTGATGGGGTGAGGGGTATGTGGAAAGTGGGGATATGAAGTGGAGCAATGCTAAAGAAGGGGATACATAGAAGGGGTGTCGTTTGAAGGACGTATGCATGAAGGAGATGTGGGGGGGGGGGTACTGACACTACTAAAGGATATGAAGGGGATTTTATTGTCGTGTGCAGACAACTGCAAATTGGACTTCTCAAGATTCCAAAATTGGACAAACGGAGATAGAAATTACAGGATGGGTGGTCAGAATTTTTCGTTGACGACATGGAGAAAGATAGTACTGTAGCTACGGCAAAGTGGGTTGATGGACCAAGTGCTGAGCCGACACAATTTTGTGAAATAATCTTTGTGAATAAGAAGAAGAATAGATACTGATGAAGAAGAAGAACATTTGGAGTACTTCTGATGGTGAAATGAGGAAAGTGAAACATTTTAAAATGTTTTTTGGAAGAAACATTTTTTGGGAGAAATGGGATAATGTTGATGAGGTAGAAAGTATAACATTTGAAAGGGGGGGGGGTGGAGAAGCAAAACGAGGAACACAGTGTCAAAAGGGACATGGAATATTCAAGGCAGCTATCCAGGGAGTAGGCCTTGAACAACGCAAAACTAAATTTGACAATAAAGCATGACAAGGTATGAATTAACATGGTATATTGGATGGAAACACAAACAGATTACTTCCAATCGTCAGCAAGGTCATGGAATCCATCATCGCAGTTGATATGAAATCCTTCCTTTTTTTCCAATGTCCTCATCTCAGATCACCAATTTGGTTTCAGACCAGGTCACTCCACCTTGGACATGCTGCTTCTACTTACCCAACGATAATGGAGGTTCTCAATGTCAGACAGGAATTCAGGGCCGTCTCTCTGGACATATCTCGTGCTGTAGATACAGTCTGACATCCGGCCTTACTCTCCAAACTGTCTGCCTATGGCATCCAAGCCCAACTGCATGCATGACTTCCTGACTTCCTCGACTCCCGAAGGAATCCTTTCATCTCCTCTCCTTGTCAACCCTGGAGTTTCCTAAGGCAGTGTTCTGGGTGCAGTCCCATTCTTGATCTTCATCATTGATCTCTCTGACTATCTGGAAAATCCTTTTGACCTATTTTCTGATGACTCCTGGAAAATCCTTTTGACCTATTTTCTGATGACTCCACCCTCTGCCGTGAGTGACATCCCTCATCTTTCAGACAGACAGGCTGCAGCCCTTTCTCTCTCTCTCTTCAGACCTTGAAAAAAAAATCACAAACTAGTCAAACAATTGGAAGATGTGTTTCAATCCTAACACATCTCAAACTCCCACTTTCTCTCTCCACAAAAGGACTGTCTGGCAAAACTTCCTATCTACTTTCTCAACAATCCTCTTGGGGAAGTTAAATCATTCAAACTCCCAGGTCTCACAATCATCAATGATCTTTCTTGGGCAAACCACGTTTCAACGTTGGCCTCCAAAGCCAACAGCCGACGGGGCATCCTCCGTCGTACAAAGTCCTTCTTGACACATCTGCACTCCTATCCACCGATTAAGCTTTCATCCACAGCTTCATGGAGTACTGCACTCCCCTCTGGGCTGGCTCCTCTGCCTCACATCTTGCTCAGTTTGACGTCCTGGAAACCAAGGCCTTTAATATTATTGGAATCTCCCACGATGTAGCTGAATCTATGGGCCTATCACTTCACCAATGTGGGCAGGTCAGAGGTCTCTGTCTTCTTCCACATCCTTCCTGTTCTTGCACGATCTGCTCTTTCCGTGTTTTGTCCCCCAACCCCCATGTATCTGGAGGGCACACATGGTCCACGATCAACCTCCTTCTGGTGAAATTTCCTAAATCCAGGATCACTGCTCACCTCCACTCATTACCTTCATCGCTGAAGGTGAAGGAAGTGATGTTTTCACCCCTTTCTGTCTGTTTGATACTTGCAAAATCGAAGATTTTTCAAGTATATTGGTTCATAGATTTTGTTATTCTGTTTGTCTGTCCGTCTGTTTGTCTGTCTGTTTATCAATTTCAGGTCGCAATTTTAAACCGATCTTCACGGAACTTCACCACATGGTAGAGTTTGTCATACGGAAGAAGCCTATTGTTTTTGGGTTCAAAAGGTGAAAAGGTCAACATAGGCCCAAGGTCAACAACTAATGTGGTATTTCTAAAATCCTCAATTTTCATCTGATTGACATGAAATTTGAAGAGGATTTTCATATTAGGTCACGAAATTCAACCACCAATTATTTTCGAGATTAACATCGGCCAAAAGGACATCGGCCGAATTTCAAAAATTGTCAATTTTCATCCGATTGACTTGAAATTTTAAGAGGAGTTGCAGATTTGGCCGTTGAAATCAATCACAAATTATTTTTGAGGTCAAATTTGTTTTATGGATTTTGCTTAAATTATAATATTATGTTATTTTTGAACGGATTGTTCAATGAAACTTGTGGACGGATTGGGATGAAACTTGGTGGATATGTTGGATGTGTGACAAGGAAGAATTGATTTGATTTTGGTGAAGATCTGAATCTGGATCTGTAAACGATAATTATTTACTTTTAAAAGTGATTCTTCACCATTGAGAAATAAGGCCAAAAACAATATAGTACTGTAGCATATTTCAAAAATGTAATGGGCCCAATATGTTCTTGTGGATCAGGCATTACGTGGCAGAGGAATGTGTTCTTCCGAATTCCCTACTAGTGTGTTCCTTTTTTCCCCCCACCTGTCGAACCAACTTTCACGTTCTCTTCAATCTTATTCTCTCTACAGGTCTTCAAGACAGCTGTGCTCCGCCATCTCCGATCATCCCCAATCCAAAACCATGATATTTTCTTCTCTCATTTACCCTACCCCCCACCCCAATCCTTTGTCTTTCCAAATTTCCAGTTTTCCCTCCAGAGAGTTTCCTGCTGTATCAACATAGCCTATCCCATACATCCTCTCCTGCCTCCCATTCCTCCCCACATCCATTGTTTGTCCACCTCTCTCTGTCTTGGCTTGAACTTCAGCTCTGCTGTTGGTGTCCCCCCCCCCTTTCCCCACCTCACATTGCTGTTCCTCTTGTCCTGATACATCATGATCCATTCATTCCCCTTGTGAAGAGGGTTTTGCATTTGGGTCCGTTTGTTTGTCTGTCTGTCTGTCTGTTTGTTTGTTTGTCCGCACAGAACTTTCATCTTTTTCTCTGCAACCGTTTGTCGGATTGAGACAAAATTTTCACCAGAGGTGCCACTACTCATGCAGAATGTTAGAATCATAATTACGAGGTCATAGGTCACGTGGTGTGGTAGCCATGTTGGAAAAATGGAAAAAACTTTGGACCTCTGTATCTCTGAAACCGCACCAAGGGAAAAATCGAAACTTGGCACATAGCAAGTAATCCTCATGGGGAATGTGTGTTTTTTTTTTGATGACATCATAGGTGCCTTCGTCATGATGTCATAATTGCATATGCAGAACACTACATCTGATCAGTATGAAAAATTTTCAAGGTCATTTTGGGATGAAATGATCCACAGAAGAAAATTTGATGTCATCATTGGTCATGTGATTCAGCAGCCAAATTGTTTTTTTTTAAAACCTTCAAAAATCTTCTTCTCTGAAGTGGTTGAACAGATCAAGGTGAAACTTTACACATATGACCTCCCATCCATGAGGGACAAAAGGTTCACACATATGATCTCATAGGTCACATGTTTTGTCAGCCATATTGGATTTCCCCTATAACCGCTAAAAAATTTCTTCTCCAGAACGGCTGGACAGATTGAGGGGAATCTTCACACAAATGTAACCCAAGCCATGGGTGTACAACTTTGTTGAGGAATAATTGATAGGTCACATGGTTTGGCAGCCATATTGGATTGAAGAAAAATATTAAATGTTTTCTCTGGAATTGCTTGATCAATTGATGTGAAACTTCACATTTATGATTTAGTAATGATGAGGAATAGAGTTTTTAAATTTCCACTTGATCAGACGCATGGTCTGGCAGCCACAATTATTTAATTTTTTGATATCAGTTCTTTTTGTTGATTTGAGTTTGTTTTTTTAAACAAGACACGCTTGGCTGTGCTTGTATGGGTTTGAGGGTAGAGTAGTAGCAGCTGAAATGTGAATCCTATCCAGGTTCCTCCTGTGATGACTTCATTTTTTATTTTTTGCTTGTTTGCGTTCCTTCTGATGACTCCATTGCAGGACTGTACTTATTTGGTCTTCCATTTGATTGGAAATGAAGTTATTTTAATCCCATTCTGAATTCAATTGAATGATGAATAATAATTTTAAAACGTCATGGGTCAGGGTCAGGGTCAGGTGTCCGATCAAAGCGTGGTTGCATCAAAGTGGGACGTCTTGGTACCCAGTCATCACTGCAAGCAGTTATGAAGTGGCAATTCTAATTATGTCTCTTATTAATCACGTAACACACCAGTGCACAAATGCCACAAAAATACACCATACAAAAAAAGCCCTGGCGAGGATCTGCAATCTCTGATTGCTCTTTTTCTTGTTGAATTAGTACTAACTCTTCCACAAGCCTCTACTTTGTATACAAAAAAAACCTAAAAAACAAAACAGGAGCACAGGGTTGAAAATATTACAGAAAAGCACGATGTATTTGGTTGAAGCAACTCCAGATTCAACCAACACGTGGAAAAATCCCGAAACACAAGCCTGATCTCACATCATGTGATTTTTCATTGTTAGGTAATATGGAATACTCAACTGGAATAGATAGCCTGGTGTTGGCGTAGTGGTTGTGGTAGTGGCTTGGGATCCAAAAGGTCCTGAGTTCAAGCCCCGTTGGCTGCTTGAATTAATACACACCAGGAGGTTGACTCAGCCTGTCATCCTTCCGAGGTCGGTGAAGTGAGTACCAGTGTACTGGGCCCAGTGTATGCCCCGGTTAGAATAGGTGTACCATATCCCTGTGTCGTAAGAGGCGACCAGGGTTGTGTCAGGAAGGGCATCCGGCGTAAAACCTGTGCCAAATCATTATGTGGATCATAACGGATGATCCGCTGTGGCGACCCCTAACGGGAGCAGCCGGAAGAAGAAGGTAATATGGAATAGGCAAAGCCTCAAAGCGAACGTAGCATTCTTCTTACATTCGATGCTGCAATTTCCGGTTACTTCAGCCTGGATTCGGGATCAGCGATCAAATGATGTAAATCACGATTAAAAATTATTTTTTGATGATGCGGGAGATATCTTTATTAAAATCAGTGGAGGAAATATACACCATGTCTGATATTTGGGTCTTTCATGTCTCTGACGATGCCTTTATCTCCCGGGATGCATCATTCCCCATGACAAAAACCCGAAGCAAAAGGGTCATAGCCGACGACACGGATTACAAATTGCCGGGGTATTGTGTTGTTGTTGTTATTGTTGTTGTTTCCTATTCTCTCATGTGCACGCCTTGAGTATGAAGCTCACTACGTTCGTCTGAACATGGCGTCTCCATTTTAATTTGTGTTCAAATGTACATCGATAGACAGATATATTTATTGATATATCTCTTGAGTTACCCCATGAAATGAATCCATTGAAGACCTTAATTGATGAAGTTTTGATCACCTTGCAATAGCATTGAGTAATCCAGAGAAATCTGTCATTCAGTGTTTGATTGTTGCCACATGTGTGAGATCGAAGAAAGCAAGCAATCTGAACTCTTTAATTTATTTTTCATCCATTTCCAGACAAAGTTGAGGTGACATTTGGACTAATGCAGTGTAGTGTAGTTTTGCTTTAAATAACCAAGTCTTGCAAAGTTAAATCTCGGTCATATCTGATGTACAATTATTTTGCTGAAAATAAACAAGGTAATCTCAGTACATTCCAAGCATCGCTTTACAGTCTACTCAATCATCTTTTTTAGGTGTTGTCCTACCATGCAACGTGCACGATCGCAGAAGTGGACAAGTTGAAGGTAATCTGGAAGTACAAATCACGGTCAAAACTATAAATATTATCCCACACAAAGCACACAAGGCAATGTAAAGCTTGGCCATTCTCTGCCCATCCATACTCGGTAAAAATGGAGTTTAATCAAGATTTCTTCAGTGGCACTGCACGTCAGCCACTCACCATACAGTCATTGAGCCTTTTGCCGCATTCGTTTCTACTTATTACTGAATCCAATCGTCTCCAATGACAAAAGAGCCTGTGTCATGCCAGGACCCTGTTGTGGATGGTGAGAAATGCTTCTGTTCAGTGGAAGCTCTTTAATTATTGAATGTCCCTGTGAGATTCACCTGTGGAGCAGAGTGCACTGATCAGCGTACACTCAGTGGGTCTTGGCAAAGACAGATTAACAACTTAGTCGACTCTCTCTCTCTCTCTCTTAGATTTTCAAACTACTTTCACCTGAAGTTTGTTTAGCCCAAATAAATTAAAAAGAGAGCAATTGAATGCAAAATGAAATTAAAACATGTAAATACCTGGTGGATTTAGACTATAATTTGGCTGGAATGCATGTACAATTTGGGGGGGGGGGTTGTGACGAAGGCATTATGCAGACCATCATCAGTTTCGTGTGCTCGACAGGGAGACAGTATACCACTGGCATGTGAATTGGGGATTCAGGACCTCATTTTTGATGACTTCTCATTGGATGATGATACCATGATAACCGCCGCTTTACGAATGTTCATTGACCTTGGTGCCATGCAGAGATTCAAGATGGACTTTGAGGTAGGTGACGATTTTAACATCTCTTCATATTTTTTTTAAAATAATGATCTGAATATTCTTGTTACTATTGTGGAGCAAATGTGGATGTCTCCAAAACCCAAAAATTGACAGGTGGAAAAAATAGTGCCACCTTTGGTGGTAATTGGTATTACAAATCATCTCCCTTTATCTTTCGATATGGAGTACGACATGTTGTGATGAATAAAAATTTCTTTCAAAAATGACAAAAATTGTGAAGTGCATTCCCAAGACTGTGCTGCAGCACATTGCCCTTCGAAGGTGGTTCAATAAGAGTACTCCCACCCAGAAGGTGGGAGTACCCACTCGTCTCATGAAGGAACTCGCACCTACATCACGTAGAGCACAAGGATATTAGTATTATTTATATGAATTGCAAGACAAAGGGAGATAATGGAGAAATCATCATAAGCTGGCATCATGTTATGCTCAGATTGGACCATCAAACAGGCCAACCCAAGTTTTATCACTTCATCAAAAGAAAAAGATTTTGAAAACACGAAAGTCATAATTATTCAGATCTGCTTTGCATGATATTTCTTAACAATAAAACTACAGAGCTCTGATGGAAGCCATTGTCCTTTTGTGTTTATGTCAACAACGAAAGTTTGTTGTTCAATCCTCCATGCCAGGAATGAAGTTCATTATACCGTGCTAGAGGGACCAGAAACGACCACAACGTCATTCGTTGATTTCATCAGATCTGTGATGTGTCCTTGAAATGAACCAAAGTTGTAATTTAGATTTGTGTAACATTTTTACTGAGATCGTAGCAAAAACTCAAATCGTCATTGCAACAAAGCACCCAAATTAAAATCAGTTGAATATCCCGTTGTGGACCAGTAAACTGCATCACTGTGCAGTGGCATTTGGATGGCTTTGGCAATAAATGGAATAACTCACCAGGTGGTGTGACCTTTACATGTAATTCCAGGATGCTCGATCTCAAGCACTATTACGATGTCAAGGGCTAAAGAGACCCCATACTGATTTATTTGTTTGGATATGTTCCGAGGGAACCTCTTGTGATGAACCAAAATAAACGACGTCTTTCATAATAGATAAGCCAATAGTAGTCTTTTGTTTTTTTTCTTTATAGTTGACAGCATTGCAAAGACAACATCCACAATTGGGAACTTTCACCATTTAATTTTTTAAGTCAGGGTGAATTGAGTTCGGTTTGGTTCGGTAAAGTTTCGTGGAAAGATTTTCCAAATTTGAATGTTCCAAGAGTTCACCGATTTGATATTCCCATTTGAGCACATACAGTGCCTTCAGAAAGTATTCACACCCCTCGACTTTTTCACATTTTATTGTGTTACAGCCTGAATTTAAAATGGATTAAAATTAATTTTTTTTGTAAACGATCGACACAAAATACCCCAGAATGACAAAGTGAAAACATATTTTTTCGAAATTTTTACAAATCAATTGAAAATTAAAAGCTGAAATGTCTTGTGTCGGTCAATAAGTATTCAACCCCCTGAGTCAATACTTTGCAGAAGCCTCTTTGGAGGTGAGAAATCTGGGTGGGTCTTTCTTTATTATTTATCTATTGACTGCTTTCGACATTTGAATGTGGTACATGCTTGGGAGCCTCATTGTTATGCATTGCTGTCTGCGCTGTCGCTGATGATTCGCCAATAACTGATGAAACCGGTCCGGCTGCTGAAGGGGTGTGTAGCATTGGGATTCTCATGTGTGTACTATGTGTGAACGTCTTTACAGCTGTGGAGGAACTCTGGGAAGGGTATGAAACAGCAAAAGTGCTTACCTTGTGTAAGCCTTCTAGGTTGCTTTATGCAGAAGAGAATGGGATGTGTCAATTTATATACAGTATACCAAAGGTAGTTCCTGTTTAACAAATCTTTTAGAGTTCTCTGAGGCAGTGTCTGATTGGGTGGATGATGGAAAGGCAGTGGACATAGTATATCTAGACTTGAAGAAGACATTTGATGAGGTACCACATCAGAGGTTGTTCGGCAAAGTGAGGGCTTGTGGAGTGGCTGGTCAGGTAGATAATTGGATTGCAAACTGGCTTAGTGGTAGGAAGCAAAGAGTGGCTGTAAGTGGGAGGATGTCTTGCTGGGAGGATGTAAGTAGCAGGGGTCAGTACCTCAGGGATCAGTACTCGGACCATTGCTATTCAATATTTACATAAACGATTTGGATAATGGGGTAAAGAATAAGCTTTCCAAATTTGCGGATGACCCAAAGCTTGGAGGTGAGATAGCAGAAGGGGTGGTGATCAGATTCAGGAAAGTATTGGTACTTGCATAGATTGGGCAAAAGATTGGCAGATGGAATTTAACCTGAGCAAGTGTAAGGTGTTGGGGATGGGAAAGAACAATGAAAATAAAGATTACAGGATGCAAGGGGTAATTTTGGAGCGTGTTACACAGAAGAAGGATCTGCGGGGTGGTAATAGATATGAGAGGTAAGCAGGCAGCACAGTGCCAGGCAGCGAGGTAAAGCAAATCGCGTTTTAGGTTGTATTTGGAGGGGGATCATTTATAAACCAAAAGAGGTGGTGTTGACATTGTACAGGAATTTAGTGAGGGCCACATCGAGAATATTGTGTGCAGTTTTGGTCACCGCAGTTCCGGAAGGACGTAGATGCCGTAGAGAAGGTTTGGCGCAAGGCTACTAGATTGATTCCGGGCCGAGCTAGACTCACCGATGAGGAGCGGCTGAAGGAGACAGGACTTTATACATGAGAAAGGAGGGAGTTGCGAGGAAATATGAGAGAGATAAAATAAGTGCAGATGAATTATTCAACAGAGTAGACAGTGATAGAACCAGGAGCCATAGCCTGAGAGTAAAGAAGAGGAGAGTTAAGACGGTAGTAAGGAAGGGGACTTTCACTCAGCAGAGAGTAGTTGATGCATTGAATTGTCTCCCTGGAAAGGTAGTGGCAGCAGAAAAAGTAGATAAGTTTAAATTAGAATTAGATAGGTACCTGGAAGTTATGGAGATAGAGGGGTATGGGGATGTTGATTGGGCTTTTAGGTAGTTTGAGCATTGATGGGTGATTGTGTACGGAGTGCTGTTGGTGGGGGTCTTGTCAAGGGGGGTTGTGTGGTTGATGTTGTGTGTTTTTAACCATGCCCCCTCCACTGAGGGGAAGAAAAAAAATTATTTCATTAATTTAATGTTTTTTTTTGCATTATCTTCCTTGGATCTTGTGTAAATAAATTAGTATGGTGTTCGCGCAGGCATGATGGGCTGAATGGCCTCCTCATGTGTTAGATGTCCTTGTATTTCCTTATTTCTTGCATATATATATATATTGTTTTGGATATCAGAATCGGATCCGACTAATGCACACAACATTCAGGTCCTCAGAAAGTTATTTTCATAAATGATTGTCCAGAATACACCCATCCCTTTGTCTGGTGGGATTCCAACTATTTGATGCATTTGAGAAGGGTATAGAACAGATTCTCTGTTTTATGGGATGGCCTTTTCCTCTTTCGACACGTTCATTCATGCGAGAGATAGCCATTAGCCAAATGGAGGCTTGTTCTACTCCTTTCCATTGGGACACATTGGCTTGGAGGTGGATGATTTATTTACACTTTGGACTTACAGGACATTTGATTAAGCACACTGCAGCTTTTTCTGAACAGTTATTCTGATGGTCAAATGTGGCTGTAGATCATTTACCTCACCCACCTATCCTTCATTGACGTTCGACACCCACCTCTCTTTCACCGATGTTGACGTCCACCATTTTCATCGACGTTTAACACCCCATTTGGCAGCTCTATGGATGCTGGCTGGCTCCTGCTTATGTCAGGCCGCCGTTGACATCTTGTGAGTGCCCACGTTTTCGCTCGGCAATTCTGGCAAATGGCCACCCTTTGGCGTCCGTGCAGCGCCCAAAATGTGGCGTCGTGGGCCGGGCCTGTGTTGATTGGGGGTTGTCTTGCTCTGGTAAGGAAGGGATGATCGCGAAATTGACTGTTGGGCATGTGCAACAATGCGCCAACAGGAAAGATGGATTTGGCTGAAGTCTGCTTGAGGCTCTGCTCAGGATAAAAAGGATGGAAGGGCCATCGTTTTGAGAGTTGGTGACAGTTCCTGACAGCTGGTGATGGTTCCTTACAGCTCTTGACCATTGGTGACAGTTCTTGACAGCTGGTGATGGCTCCTTACAGCTCCTGACCGTTGGTGACAGCTTTTGACAGTTCCTGACAGTTGGTGACAGTTCCTGACAGTTGGTGACAGTTCCTGACTGCTGGTGACAGTTCCTGACAGCTGGTGATGGCTCCTTACAGCTCCTGACCGGTGGTGACAGCTTTTGACAGTTCCTGACAGTTGGTGACAGTTCCTGACAGTTGGTGACGG
>NC_140968.1:96382370-96412370 GCF_056783735.1 Eptatretus burgeri | reverse complement strand
GGAAAGGGAGGGGAGAGGAGGGAAGGGAAGGGAAGTGCGGAGAGGGTGAAGAAGGGGAGGCTTGGAATGGGAGAGGAGCGAGGAAGGGGTGTGTAGGTGGGGAGAGTGACGCGTCACACAGCGTTGTGATACACTGCGGAAGGGAGGTGTGTGTGTGTGTGTGTGTGTGTGTGAGAGAGAGAGAGAGAGAGAGAGAGAGAGAGAGAGAGAGAGAGAGAGAGAGAGAGAGAGAGAGAGAGAGAGAGAGAGAGAGAGAGAGAGAGAGAGAGAGAGAGAGAGAGAGAGAGAGAGAGAGGGGTGTTGGAGGAGAGTGCTCCATTTAATTCGGAGGGGAGATCAAGGAGGGGACAGACAGGCAGTCAGAGAGTGAGTAGGAGGGGGGGGGGAGAAAAAAAAGAGGTGAGGGGTTGAGGTGACGTCAGCAAAGAGGGTGATATGTTATGCTTTATGACCAAACACAAATAAATACAACTCACGTCAGAACAGCTATACACACAACGCCACAACAGAGTTTGTAAAGTTAACAACTGGCACATCTGCAAAAACTTTGATATTCCAGTTCCAGAAAATTTGTAGGAACATGAACCAAAAGCATGGACTGAAAACATGGAAGCTCACATACGACCTCATGATCCCATCGAGGGTGAACATCGAAAACAAAGCATTGCAACCAGATATTATACTTTGGTACAAAAAAAGAGAGAAGACGGCATTGCTAAAGGCCCAGTCATGCCTTGACGTTTTAGCCAGCAATGGCAACGTATTAAAATGTATGTAAAACGCTGGCTTACGTTGAACTTTTAATGTTTTTTTTAAAGATTCGGACGTATTCATAACGAGTTGGTCTTATGCATAACATATTAGTAACGGACACAGAACGTTTCGTTGTGTTATAGCTAACTTATACCAACGAATGCTGAGCCTATTGTCGGCGTTCCCAACCTATGCCCAACGATAGTCTAACTTATGCATAGCGCGCTGCACGTATCGCCGACGATGACGTGACGTCGCTTATTAAAAGGCTGCCGCACAACGATTCAAATCGTAACCGCCGCAGAAATGGAAGTGTCAACATTGCAGTCACACCTTGGCGATCTTGCCAGCATATGCCGACCTCTGAAAAATGCATCTAAACGCTGGTGCACGTCAAATACTGGATGGGTAAGTTTGGTATACGTGAATAGAATGCTAAAGTACGCTATCATATGTCGTAGTAAGTGGAGTACTTCTTGTAATTATAAACGTGTTAAACATTTTACGACATACTTGCCGTATGACACACGTTCCGCATGCGATGGGAATAAGTTGTACGCACGATATGCGAACGTTGGCACACGTCGACAAAAGTTACTTGTAAGGTGCTCATAAGTCGAAACACTCAAGGTAATAGTTAGCGTCAGTGTTCCAGACTCCCTGTTTTTTTTTTGTCTTCTTCTTCTTCGGTATGACGGTGATGTCGACACTTCGATTTCTAGTGCGGTTATGATTTAAATCGTTGAGCGGCAGCCTTTTAATTATATTATATTATAACCGCACTAGAAATCGAAGTGTCGACATCACCGTCATACCGAAGAAGAAGAAAAAAAAACCCCAGGGAGTCTGGAACACTGACGCTAACCATTAACTTGACGTGTTTCGACTTATGAGTACCTTACAAGTAACGTGTGTCGACGTGTGTCAACGATCGCGTAACGTGCCTACAACACATTACTCATAGGTTAGAAATAAGTTTCGGGTACGCTAAACATTACCTCGACGTGTTTCGACTAATGAGTAACTTACAAGTAACGTGTGTCGACGTGTGTCAACGATTGTGTAACGTGGCTACAACTTATGGCCAGCGTTATGCGGAACGTGTGAGTCATACGCTGGCATAAGTCTTAAAATTTCAAGCATGGAAAATTTGAGAACAACTGAAAAGTACAACCTTTAAAGCCAGCGTACTACAACGTATGGCAGTGTTTTTCAGCGTGCTCTCAATGTTATCAAAACTTACCCATAACGTATTCGACATGTGCCAGTGTTTTACACAAATTTTCCAAAAATCGGCATAAGCTGGCTAAAACGTCAAGGTGTGACTGGGCCTTAAGGGCCCAGTCACACCTTGACGTTCTAGCCAGCGTATGGCAACGTATTAAAATGTATGTGAAACGCTGGCGTACGCTGAACTGTTGATGTTTTTTCAGTTTTGGGCGTATTAATAACGAGTTGGACGTATGCTTAACGTATTAGTAACGTATACAGAAAGTTTTGATAACTTATAGATAACTTATACCAACTTATACCAACTTATACCAACTTATACCAACTTATTGAATGCTGAGCGTGTTGTCGGCATTCACAACCTATGCCCAACGATAGTCTAACTTATGCATAGCGCGCGGCAGCGTATTGCCGATGATCACGTGGCGTAGCCTATTAATAGGCTTTCGCTCAACGATTTAAATCAAAACCGCACTAGAAATCGAAGTGTCAAGATCACCGTCATGCCGAAGAAAAACAAAAAAAAACCAAAAAAAAAAACCATGGAGTCTGTAACACTGAGGGGTTCTTCCTGTGAAGCCCATTTTTATATATCAATTCCCCTTAAAGGCCCGGTCACACCTTGACGTTTTAGCCAACGTATGCCGATTTTTGAATTTTTTTTCTAAAACTCTGGCACACGTTGAATACGTTATGGGTAAGTTTTGATAACATTGAGAGTACGCTGAAAAATACTGCCATACGTCGTTGTACGTTGGCTTTAAACGTTGTACTTTTCGGTTGTCCTCAAATATTTTCATGCTTGAAATTTCACGACGTATGCCGCGTATGACTCACACGTTCCGCTACGCTGGCCACAAGTTGTATGCACGGTCTGCGATCGTTGACAGACGTCAACACATGCTACTTGTAAGTTAATCATAAGTTGAGACACGCCGAGGTAATGTTTAACGTACCCGAAACTTATTTCTAACCTATGATTAACGTGTTGTTGGCACGTTACGCGATCGTTGCCACACATCGACAGACGTTACTTTTAAGTTACTCATAGGCTGAAAGACGTCGGTATAATGGATCGTCCTTGCGTCAGCGTCCACGGCCACGGCCAGGACACTTATTTGCAGCATTCTTCAAACTTTTCTTCGGCATGACGAGGATGTTCACACTTCGATGTCTAGCTTGGCTATGATTCCAATTGTCCATCGGCAGCGTCTATTTAAAATAGTCGAGTTTGAGCGTTTTAACACATTCAGAAGAAACGCTTCAAATTTCCAAACCCCAGCATCAAAAAACAAAGGCGAGTGACAGCAATTTAAATCGTTCATTGTGAACAATGAAAATAGCTGAGTGGTACCGTTTAAAAGTCGTTGAGTGTAAAAAAAATCCAATTGTTGAGCGCAAGCGTCTACTTTCAATAGTGGGGTTTGAGCGATTTAGCACGTTCAATAGAAACGATTAAAATTTCCGAGCGCCAGTGTCAAAAAACAAAGGCGAGTGACAGCAATTTAAATCGTTCATTGTAAACAATGAAAATGGCTGAGTGGTACCGTTTAAAAGTCGTTGAGTGTAAAAAAAATCCAATTGTTGAGCGCAAGCGTCTACTTTCAATCGTGGAGATGCAGCCATTTAAATCGTTGAGTGGCAGCCTATGAACCTACCCGTGGACACGCGGACGCAAGGACGATCCATCATAACCCACACCCTCCCCCTCACACTCACCTACTACTGCCAACATGAACAAACTACTACTAATACTAATACTAATACTAATACTAATACTGATACTGATACTGATACTGTTCCTGCTGACATGGACATCGACTCAAAAAGAACTCGAAAACACTGTTGGGTTCCCTTTTATGAGCAGCAATTTTATATACCAATTCCCAAAACTGCTGGGAACACGTCTTTATATGGCAGTTGTAAGCTAGAAACACATTCATTTTTTTTTTTTGTCGACTGGATGACGTCATTGGAATACGTCTACATACGTCGATGTGTGTTGGGACTACGTAAAGAATTGGTTCAAAGCACGTCAAACATAAGTTAGAAATAAGTTTCGCGTAAAAAAGACATTACCGCGACGTGTTTCGACTTATGAGTAGCTTATAAGTAGCGTTTGTGGACGTGTGTAAGCGTCCGCATATCGTGTGTAAAACTTATCCCCATCGCATGCGGAACATGTGTTATACGCTGAGTACGTCGTAAAATTTTGAACATGTTTAAAATTTCTTGATGTACTCTACTTACTACGATGTATGATAGCGTACTTTAGCGTTGTACTCACGTATACCAAACTTACTCATACCGTATTTGACGTGCCCCAACGTTTTAGACACATTTTTCTTAGGTCGGCATACGCTGGCAAGATCGCCAAGGTGTGACCGCGATGTTGACACTTCCATTTCTACGGCAGTTATTATTCGAATCGTTGTGCGTCAGCCTTTTAATAGGCTACGTCACGACATCGTCGGCGATGCGTGCAACGCGCTATGCCTAAGTTAGACTATCGTTGGGCATCGGTTGTGTAGGCCGACAACAGGTTCAGCATTCGTTGGTATAAGTTATCTATAACACAACGAAACGTTGTGTCCATTACTAATATGTTATGCATACGACCAAGTCGCTATGAATACGTCCGAATCTTAAAAAAAAAAAACATCAAAAGTTCAACGTCAGCCAGCGTTTTACATACATTTTAATACGTTGCCATCGCTGGCTAAAACGTCAAGGTGTGACCGGGCCTTAACGCTGCCAATACGCCATTATACGGTAGCTGTAAGTTAGAAACACGTTCAGTAAGTTCTGTGGTCATCCGGAAGATGTCAAATACGTCTACATACGTCAATATGCGTTGGAGATACGTTACACATTGGTTCAAAGCACGTTACTCATAGGTTAGAAATAAGTTTCGGGTACGCTAAACATTACCTCGACGTGTTTCGACTTATGAGTAACTTACAAGTAACGTGTGTCGACGTGTGTCAACGATCGCATAACATGCCTACAACTTATGGCAAGCGTATGCGGAACGTGTGAGTCGTACGACGAGCACGTCGAAAAATTTTGAGCATGCTTAAAATTTGTCGATGAGCTTGGCGTACTACGACGTATGCCAGTTTGCTTCAGCGTGCTCTTAACGTATATAAAACTTACCCACAACATATTCGACGTGTGCCAGCATTTTCGACAAATTTTTCATACGTCGGCATACGCTGGCTAAATCGTCAAGGTGTGACAGGGCCTTAAGTGAGGTGTTAATTCCAGTGATTTTGGCCTAAATGATGCAGAAATCAAGAAAATAACCAATAACCAAGATTTCAAGAATGAAGTGAAATGATCCTGGAAGCCGAAGAATGCCAAAGTTGAACCAGTGATAGTTTGAGCGACGGGAATGATGAAAAAGAACCTCACAGAGGTATTCAAAACCATCCATGGGAATAGTACTACAAACAAACAACAGTTAGAAGCTGTCCGGGGCTCAGTGACGATTCTGAAGAGAGCCATCGGCACAAAACTTTGAGAACAGAAAAATTCACAGCTTGGTCCGTTAATCGTGACCCCTTACCGAAATGAAGGTAGATACTGTCGTGTCCAGTGAGTCTAACCCCTTCCTGGATGGATGGCAAAGCTTCTCCCTTGAAGGCTTACAACCAAGACTCGGAGATTAATGTGCGCATGGGAAGGGGGAACAATGGCTGAGGGCAATCCACCCAGGAGGCGCGCAGCACAAGGGGGCGAGGAGGGGTTTATACTCAAATCCCACTACAAATACATGGCTGCAGTTTCTTAAAAGGAATACATTTAACAGAAATATCAAATATTTACAAAGGACAATAATTCAAAAGGGTAACGATAATAATAATAATAATAATGACATAGTAAATCCTAAAATCAAGGCTCCTCTCACACAGACACAAATACAGACAACGGGAACACAAAATAAAGAGAAAAACCTTCCTTGCGAGTATTCTTGTAATTAGCTTGGCCCAGAGCTGGTCCTTGTGGAACTTGGAATCGAGGTGCTCCTATTTGCACGTGCAGACACGCACAAAATGGCATTTCTCTCGTAGCGGGACAAACATACGCCAGGCAATCCGTGAGTGGCACTCCACACCAAAGCTCAAAGCCCCAGTGTAATGGCTTCGAATGCTGATCATCCTCACCAACTCAACCAAGATCCAAAGGCCAGCGTCATGCTTCACCACGTGAGCCAAATCTTCTCAACACAAATTCAACGGTTGTCTCATCCTCGGCATGCGCTTCACTCTCCAATCTTGCCTCTGACTCTGCGTCGTGCATGCGCTCTGCCCTCCTCGTCAACTATTCAGTCGGAAGCCTCCCACAATGCGGAAGCCTACTGAGTCCAATGCCTCTCCACCAAAAGCGCAACATTCCTCCCCTCTGATTATTCTTTCTCGTCCCCTCCGGGGTGTGGCTGGCTCGCACAGCACCCGGGGTGGCAAGGCTTCTGTCTGCTCAGCTAGATTCTTACGTCACGCCCATCAATCGCCCCTTTCTTTTCTTTCAAACCTTTCAAATGGGCTTTCTTCCCATTTGTTGTGGTTTTAGGGAAGTGTTCCCCTCCTATATTGCCGATCTTGAAATATAAATACATAGGGAAAAGTCACAGAGGGCAATCACATACTGAGGAACTTATTCTTACTCCCTCGGTTAGTTTACACCCCCCCCCCCCCCCCGTGTGGTGAGACGTAACATTTAAGCTCACAGCTTCCCTACTTAGTTACATCGTTCCCTATTAAATGCTTCCATCTACCCCCGCAATCGGAACAATATTTTCAGCCCGGCTTGGGGGGACTCCATTCCATATTCTGAAACTCGCATATGAAGATACCAATCAATGACACACACACACACACACACACACACACACACACACACACACACACACACACACACACACACACACACACACACACACACACACACACACACACGTGGATATTTTGAGACCTCGGTGGGCTTCGTTCCACTTACTGCAACCCACATATGGAGCTTACAACCATCAACACCACACACACACACACACACACACACACACACACACACACACACACACACACACACACACACACACACACACACACACACACACACACACACACACACACACACACACACTACCCTCAGTAGAATATAAATTAAGATATTGTTATGGCCTGGGGTTTGGGGCTCACCACAAGGGGAAGCACTCGAGTTTCTCCTGAACACCCGGGCCTGAGGCTGCCGACCACAGATAATTCTGCGGTCCAAGAGGCTGTAGTTCTTACACAGCCGTTGCCGCTTAACTTAGACTACTGGCCTAGCAGGGTTACACTTCGATGTTTCCGCGATACCTTTCTATTGGCACGGCAACCTAACTGGAGGCCACACCCTCGGTGCCACACCTGGTGATATTTTGCCCAGCGAAACAGAAAGGTGCAGCACTGGCTAACAGAGCATATCCGGTGGAGTACAACTTCCCATCTAACTATACTTGTACACTGTGTTGGACCAATGAGGGAATGGACAACCGAGTCAGATTGGAAATATCAACAAACATTTATTTATTTACACACACAAGCAATCATTTACAAGTGAGAAAGCAAAAGGCACATAAGAGCAGATTTACCGAACATGTATTGTTGTTGTTGTTGTGTTTTTTTGTTTTTTAAAAATCCTTCCACTTATTGTGGTGGCATGATTTCATGCTTTCAACTGGTGATGAACAACGGTGCATCGCCACTGCTACCGAGCGTATTCTTATCCAATCTTATTTATACAAAAGATACATAGCCATCGTTCAAATCAGGGGAGAAGAATAAAACAAGAATAACTTGAGAAGAAAAGAAAAGAAAAGTACAGAGAAAAGAAAAGTAGGGTCGATTGTTTTCTCTTTCACCTCATACAGCCCAACGGGACTGCGCCATCGTCCATATGTACTCGAGAATGTGGGGGAAAGGATGAGGGAAGATGGGCAGTGGCGATGTGGCACGATGGGACACGCAGCCACGTCCTAGAGGTGTCAGACCCAGCAGGCAAGTCCTCTCTGCCGTGCAAGATATATGACTCTCTCTCCTCTGCCTCAGCTTCCTCCTCCTCAGGATGTCACTTCTTCTCCCATCGCTGAGCGTTCTGCTCCTCACAGGACAAGCTCTTAGGACAAGGACAAGCTCTGATGCAACCGTGTTCTCTTCCTCTTCATATCGCTTTTTCCCGTCTCGTCTCTCACGTTCACATCTTCTTCTTCTACCTCCTCTCACTCTCAGCTTTCTCATTCTTGGCTTATGTGAGCCTCCACATTGGTGTGCATCTGATGGGGGCAGGTCCATGATGCAGCTTGTGAAAAATGCCACATCATTCTGTGGGAACTTTCAACGCAGCCCCCCCCCCCCCTCCATTCATGCGCCCGAGGCTGCGATGAGAGCTCCCGCTACCTCTCATGCGCAAGCGTTCATTGTACATGCACCACTACATCCTGCCTGTGAGATGTACGGTACTCCATTATGTATTGGAAAAGCGTTGTACTTCGTGCCACAAACATGCATGTGAGAATGGACACAGTCCCATGCGGTGAAGGTAATCCGATCAGCCTGAAGGATTAATGACCACAGATGGACCAAATGTGCCCAATTAAACAATGGGCAAACCGAGTGAAAACAGAGAAGGATGCCGCCGGACCGAATGGATGACCAAACGACCACGGGGCCAAAGATAAGACCGATGGGGTGAAGGAGGGATTGTCGAAATGAGGTTTGGTGAAGGGGTTTTGTTGGTGGATTGAGAAAGAGAGGGGGTAATGGACCGATGGTGTGAAGGAGGAACGATTGAAAGGAGCAGAGGGTTTGAACGGACCAATGGGGTGAAGGCGGGATTGTTGAAAGGAGCAGGGGTGTTGGGGGAGGGGGGGTGGGAGGAAACGGTCTGATAGGGTAAAGAAGGAAAGATTGAAAGTAGCGGGGAGGGAAGACATAACACCGGGAAAACATAAACTAACCAACACATGCCACCCAAACAACCCTAAGACAAGGAGCTAAGGATTATCTACACAAAGATTAATGAATTAACTTATCCTCAGGTCTCCTACGTGTCCATGTATGCTCTCCCCCATTGGGGTAAGTTTCCAAAACCCTGACAATACGTCTTCCGTCTGTGCTGGACAACACAGTCTCACGACTGGTTACATGATTCTGTGCAACCTTAAACAAGGAAATGAGGAGGCCATTTGGCCAAACATTTCCCACTTTCCATTCCTGAGTTAATTTTTGCTACAGGTGTAAAGCGGCCACTTTTGGCCTCAGACATTATTTGGGTGAGTTTTCTTCCCCTTGCCTATTCTTCCTCTAAGTAATCCCTCTGTTGTGTCCCTTCACCCTATACTACTGTTGGCGTGTTTCTCTCCTTTCCACTGTTCATGTATTTCAGGTTCTGCTTATTTATGACTTCATGTTCGCTAACAACAATCTTCCTAATGCTTTATTGAGGTCTAAATAACACGATCTTGATCGAGTGACCCAACTTTTCTGTGATATATGGAAGAGATGCATACTCAGCATGATGGATGATTCCTAAATGATGTGTGGCCTTCATAGTAAACCATGATCTGTGATATAATTCAGATGTTATTGAAGAATTATTCCAGAAATCCGAATGAGTTTCTCTTGTTTGGAGCTTAATTACTTAAGTGACGTGTGATAAGTTTTATCGTGTTAATAGACACCACTCAACAAATATGGTGGTGTTGGCTCAGTGGTTAGGGTGGCGGCTTGGGATCCGAGGGTCCTGAGTTCAAGCCTCGTTGCCCGCTGAATTAATTCACCAGGGGGTTGATTCAGCCTGCCATCCTTCCGAGGTCGGCAAAATGAGTACCAGCTTGCTGGGATGACCGAGTCATTCAAGTATCCTGCGTCAGAGTGGCGACGTGTCCAGAATTGTGCCCAATAGCCAAGGAGACTGCTTCGGCAGCACCGACGCTCTGTACAGAGTCTGGTCCCAATGGACTGGACTGGACTCAACAAATATACTCTGCTCAGATGGGTTAAGAAATGTATGAGCCTGATTATTTCTCAGACAGTAGTGTGTTCTTTGGAACCCTCATCCAAGCTTTAACGGCATTCGATCCGTGGTCGACATTCTATGTGTAATCGAGAAATGGTACCCTGTGGAATGCTTTCGAGTGGGACAGTCCAATTACAACCTGGACTGAAGGATTGTTTGTATAAACAAAGAACACGACGTCAAGGAATGCCAGAAGAGGTGAAGGGGTCGAGGAGAGATGGTTCCACTGAGAGTAGCAGGTTGTTTTGTTGTGCACTTAAGAAAGGAGTCAACCTCGAGAAAATGGCTTCCACTTTCGTTGGATCGAAGTTTCACAGTCAGGCTTGGATGCTACATATTGTCAAGAAGCCTGGGATTGACAGATTCAACGTTTCCCTGTTGGAGAATGATCCTTTTGCTTCGAACAAAAGCGTTTGCAACAAATTTTGTATGAACTACAAATTTTCAGTTGGAGAACTTTCTGCATTGAAAGTGTAGCGATTCTGTGTACATGCCTATTACGCAATCCCACTGTCATTCATGTGATATTTTATTGCATGAAGATCGGAAAAGGGCGAACTTCGGTTGACAATTGGAAGAGCAAAAATAAAATGAATTAAACAATGGTTGCATGATGGTGTATAAGTTGTTCCTTTTAATTTCAGTTTTAGAAGCCTGGTATTGGCTTAGCGGTTAATGTCGCTGGCTTGAGATCTTAGGGTTCTTGAGTTTGAGCCCTTGTTTGTCCCGTTAAGTAACACCAGATGGGTTGACTCAGCCTGTCGTTCTTCTGAGATCAGCAAAAATGAGTACCAGTCGATACCAGTTTACTGGAAACAGGGGACCCTGCACTAGCGGCATAGCCGCACTCCGAGCAATGATACAACCAGCAGTCACAGGCTGCATCTCTATTTACTAAATATACTACTTGGGTTGGTTGTGTTGGGGGGGTTGGGGTGGCTGAGAGCTGTTGCACAGGCGTGGAAACATAAAGGCAGTGGGAAAGGGGACTCGGAGCTGGTCGAGTAGGTGCGATACAGCATTGTCAATAAATTGAATTGTATTTTCTCATTTCATTGCGCAACTTTCCATACTTAAAGAATACCCTCAGGTATGAACAGTGCAGCATAGTTGAAACAAGCTGTTGCTGCATTTTGTGTGTTGTCTCAATCAGACGTTGTGCAGGTGGCTGCTCACAGTGCGCAAAAACTACCGCACGGTACAATACCACAACTGGAGACACGCCTTCAACGTCAGCCAGTGCATGTTTGCAATGATTACGGTAAGGCAATAACACCGGTAATTAACACCAAACACTGGCAGCCACAACGACTGACACCAGAGCAAAGGCCATTGCTCTTTGTGATAAGGTTATTATTGGTTCATGACAGGGACATCGTCAAAGCTGTGGGTGACCTCCAGAGAGAGATAAATTTTGGTCGTGGCTGATTGAGTGGGTGTCATTCTCTGCCTTAGGTATTCAGTCAAAGGTCTTCAAAATGTCAACACGCAGCAACTGAAATTTGGGGAGTAATAATTAACAAAAGTTTTTGGCTTCAAGTATTTTGGCACAGCATCACTGTGGCGAAACATCGTTGTTTTTGCGGAGCTGTCCTTACAGCAATGCCGTGCTTCTGCAGCAGTTATTGTAGTGATACATCATCCTGCACCCTTTTACAGCTGGCAGTAGTTTGACTGTGTGTATTTGTGAGGAGAGCAATCTCATGGAAAAGAGCTCCAGTTGAAAATTGTCACCTTTCGGGGTTTTGTAATTGTAGTATAAAGACACACGACCAAGTCATACCCATTGAGAAGTGCAGTTTGCACCGAACATCCGTTAGACTATTCTCCACGATAAATAAACTGCACAAACTTTATGTAGAACAATGGATGGACCGTAATGTTTTATTACCTCCGCCACCGAAGGTGGACGGAGATTATGTTTTCACCCGTCTGTCTGTCTCCCTGTGAGCAGGACATTTCAAAAATGTTGTTGATGGATCGTTGGCTTAATGGTTAGGGTGGTGGGCTTGGGATCCTAATCAGGATCCAAGGATCTTGAGTTCAAATCCCACTCGCTGTTGAATTAATACCAGGTGGGGTTGATTCTGCCTGTCATCCTTCTGAGGTTGGCAAAAATGAGTGCCGGCATGCTGGTATACTGTGTCGGAGTGGTGACCCATCCAGTATTGTGCCCAATAGCCAACGAGATTGCTAAGGCAGCAACAACGCTCTGCATAGAGTATGGTCCCAATGGATGGGATGGATGTTGATGGATTCGGCCCAGATTTGGTTTATAGGTTGGGTGTATGATAAGGACGAATTGATTCGATTTTAGTGAAGATCTGGATCCGGATATGAGAATTGTTTAATTTTTTTTTCAGTGATTCTTCACCATTGAGGGCTAGGGGCAAAGACGGTATGTGGCACGATATTTCAAAAAGTTGTGGATGTATTATAACAAAACTTGGTGGATGAGTTGGGTAGGTGACAAGAACAAGCTGATTAGATTTTGTTTAAGGTCAGGATACAGATCTGGCCTATCAGTGGGATACAAAATACAAACTGTTCAGCCTGGCGAAGTTATGCGCTTTCCCGAGTGCTGTTGTAGTTCCACGCTGTAAAGGGCAATCTACATAATACATCTCCAAAAATGCTGTGATTTCTGACCTCCCCTTCCCCAAATATTCTCTTGGTCGGTACATTCAATTGCACACTACTAGATCTCATCCCTGTCTCACCTCTGCCTCACCTCAAAATCCCCCTGGCCTTTCTCATGTAGACAGCTTGCTTCTCGGAAATGATCACAGAATCGGAATCAATGGCACTGATGGTGGGCTGCCTGTGCCACGATTTGGATCACCGTGGAACGAACAATGCTTTTCAGGCAAAGTAAGACCCAATTGCACCCACATCCCATATTTCTGTGATATCAGACCAACCGTATCAAGCGCTTTTGGCCTAATTGACACACCACACCATCTCAGCACCACCATAATGCCATCAATTAAACACAACTTTTTATTTTTCTAAGATTAATCTTCAGTTATTATTGGGCAATATAATAGTATTGAAATGATTTAAAACGATTGCCAATAAAAATGGGGGGAAAAACCTCAAAAATAATTCCTTTTATCCAATTAATTATATATAAAGAAGAGGAAAACCACATGCAACTCTCTTGTATCAAAGAGAACCGGTTGATAAAACACATCATAAGTCACTGTGAATCAGTTTCCCAGCTTCTTACGATCCCCATTGCAATTTCAATTATCCAGAAAGCAACGTGGATCGGCTCAGCCATGTAGTGACCAGTACATGTAGAACATGCCAAACTAGAGGACTTCTGCATTCCCCAGGAAATGTCACCATGCTCTGAAGGTCAGAGCAGGAATTTCGGAATTTAGCCACGATGCTGAAGATAGCTCGCCTCCTCTGCACGAAGGACATCAACGAATCGTTTTCGTCCATTAACTAATACCAGATACGACGCCAAGTTTAATGTCCACCTGGACTGCACTGCAATGCCTATGAAGCACAGGAGTGACAGTTTATAGCTCAGTCGAGGTTCAAACACAGATTTAGACAAGTTGGAGGTGAATGTGCGCATACCTTTAGACTATCCTAGTGTGATCGGCCGTCTCTAACCAGCGTTGCCCCATTAGACTGACCATTCTACCCACTTTATTTTGGTACAAGAGCGAGGCTCGTGGAAGAGCAAGGTTTTTTGTTTGTTTGTTTGTTTACAGAGTCATGGCTTGTGGAGGAGCCAGTGCACTGAATGGATTGGTCAGGATGCAACAGGACAAAAGGAACATTTGAGATGGGGAGGGTGGACACCAACACCAGAGTTGAAGGACAAAATTGAGGGAGACTTGGGCAAACAATGGGTGTGGGGAGGAATGGGGGGAAGAAAGGGATGCATAAGGTGGACAAGATGGATTCAGAAGTAAACTCTCAGGAAGAAAAAAATAGAAATTTGGGAGGAAGGCTTGAGGTGATGGGGGGGGGTGGGGAGGAGTTAATGAGGGTAGAAGAGATTATGGTTTTGGTTTGGGGAGGATGTGAGATGGTGCTGAACAGGTATCTTTAAGACCTGGTTGAAGGAATGAGATTGAAGAGAATGTGGCAGTTGGTTCCACAGGTGGGGAAAAAAGGAATGAATAAGAGGAGGTTGGTGGGCAGTGATTCTGGATTTTGGGAGTTTCACCAGAAGAAGGTTGAGAACCTAGAAGTGGGGGGAGGGGGGATTGAAAGAGCAGAGGGTGCAAGATGAGAAAGGAGGTGGTAGAAGGCAGAGATACCACCAACCTGTCTGCGATGGTAAAGTGATAGGCCCATAAACTCAGCTTCATCTTGGGAGATTTCAATAATCTCAAAGGCCTTGGTTTCCATGGCATCAAGCAGAGAAAGAAGTGAGGCATGGGCACGAGCCCAAAGCGAGGAGCAGTATTTCACCAAACTGCGGGTTGAATTGAGAGAGGGGTATCAGGCACAACGAGCAAGGGAATAAACAAAAGGAAAGGAAGAGAAATAAGAGGAGAGGAAACACTAAAAACACCAAGTAAGGAAATTGGGCTCAGAAGGATTAATGGTGCCAATAAAGATAATGGGTCAGGCTGGAGGATGACATGAGTGAGCAGTTAACTGCCTGTTTGAACACGTGGAGGGAACAGTTGGAAAGAACGGCCTCCAGAAGGCAGTTCCATAGATGGAAGAAGTGGGGAACAAATGAGTTGAGGTGTGCTATCAGCTTGTATTTTGGAAGTTTAACCACAAGAGTGTTCCTGGAAGAACATGTGCATCCTTGAATTGATGGGGAAGGTTGGAGGACTGAGTGAGCAGGAGTAATGTGAAAGCATCAGACCACCATTAACAGGAATCTCCCATGTGACAGCAAAATAGCCTCGTCATTGGAGATTCCAAACACAGGACCGCCTGTCCTGATGCTCACCTGCATCAGGGGCAAGTCACCCAAACCCCCTGCAGACCTCATTTGACTCTGAATTGTTTTTATGCCATGAACAAACTTCAGTACTTCATGGGTGATGAAGGTTGTGGTCAATGTCATTGGAATTGTGTGTGTAGTTCGGAGAAGATCTCCAATCTCCGGGTCATCTCCAAGATCACCACTGAGTCACATCTGCTTCTCCTTCCTTCGATCTTTTCTACTCCCTTTCTCACCTTCTCTCTATCTTTCCATCCTTCTCCCGATCGTGCCTCACCTCACCTTTTTATGGCAAAATCGCAGGGTCAATCTCGAAGCAAGACAACACTCTGTCTGAATCCAAACATTGACCAATGCTTAACCACTGGTTGAGAGCGTCGGTTTCCATAACAAAACTTTCACCCAATTCATTCACACCATGTAATGCTTCTGTTGACCAAAGCATTTGACCTCAACACCAAAGCATTTGGCCTCATCTTCAAAGCTCTGTTGACAATCCATCTCAATGTCACAATGCCCATGACGCATGCCGATGTCTGTGCATGAATCCTTTGTCGCACTTTACATTTCATTGAATGAATTCACAGAAACTCGAGTTGCCTTTTGCTCCAGAATGATCAGAATCATGTCTTTAACACAAAACTTAACATTTCCAATCATATAGGATTTATATTAGATTTACTGATCCGTGACACAACATAACATTGTGTGTGTGTGTGTGTGTGTGTGTGTGTGTGTGTGTGTGTGTGTGTGTGTGTGTGTGTGTGTGTGTGTGTGTGTGTTTGTGTGTGTGTGTGTATAAAGGACAAATGGTACACACATGAGAATCCCAATGCGACACACCCCCTCAGCTGCCGGACCAGTTTCATCGCTTGCTGGTGAATCATCAGCAACAGTGTAGACAGAAATTCATACCAACGAGGCTCCCAAGCATGTACCATGTGTAAATGTCAAAAGCAGTCAACATATAAACGAAAAACGAAGACACACCCACATCTCTCACCTGTGAATGGAGGGAATAACCTATAAAAAATATATCTATGTGACATTACCAAAAAAAAAAATTCATCGTATATGACAGAGGTTTAAGGTGGTTGGGAATATCCAGAGTTAAGAAGGAAGGCATGTCGAACCCCTCAACAAATGTAAGAAGACCCACCAAAACTACCCTGTCGAATTAGTAACAGACAAGTGAGAGCAGATCTTGTCTCAGACGATTTCATCATATAACCCAGCGGACTTCCTCTTTTGGCTTGAGGGAGTCCATTGGATTACCTTATTAAACATTGCATGAGACGAGGTCTTCTCTCAGTTGTTTGTTTCTAAATCGGCAGGATGGGTCTTAGTACATTTTTTTTTCTTGGATGTGCCTTTCTTTTTCAATATAAACAGTGCCTAAAGAAAGTCTACACCCCCTTTCAAAATTTTCACCCTTTGTTGCCTTATAGCCTGGAATTAAATTGCATTAAATCAAACTTTTTATACCTTTACTTACAGATCTAAAACCTGAGTTCCAAGTGAAAAAACAGTCTGCAAATTTCAGAAAATTAATTAAAAATACAAAACTGGAATATCTTGGTTGGCTAAGTCTGTGTGTGTGCATGTGTATGCATATATACTGTGTATATATAATATATATATATATATATATATATATATATATATATATATATATATATATATATATATATATATACATACATACTCAGATTACTCTGAATGATGTACTCTCCATCAAAATTGCTTGCTTTACAACAGAGATGTTGAGAACAGGAAATCGTGAGTAATTTATTCACACTCATATTCTTTATAATGAACTAAACTGCTCATTGGTAGATCTAAAATGATCCAAAACTAGCAATTAGAGGAAAACATGCCTGTATGATTTTAATAAAAACATACCCCATGTGTCACTGACAAACAGAAGAGAGTTGGCCAATAAACATGATGAAATGATGTTCTTGGTGTTTATGCCAAGTGGACGGCAAGTAACCCAAGAAGGTCACTGACAGTTACATTCCATTATCAAAAGGAAAAATGAGATTTGATGTGTTTCATTTGAATTTAAGTTGTGTCAAGTCTGTCAAATGTAAGAGTCTTATTTTGCTGAGCAATTCTACCTTTAATACCCTTTGGCATCGCACGCTATTAATGACGACTTCCATTATTTTAATTTTTTTTTCATATCTGAGGACAAACTGTCTCTATGAAGAATATTCATGAGCACTTTGTTAGTGGTATGTGGGACTTTGTGAAAATCTCAGAACTATGAATTTGATGTACTTTGATGATGTTGTGGTGAATAACTTTTAACTTGCATGACATTGCCCTCTCTCTACTGTGAGCAGGAGCGGTTCAGCTTTGGCACAGTTGTACGGGACTTCAGCTACATTAGAACATCATCACTTTAACCATGCTGTCATGATCCTGCAGAGTGAGGTACATGTATTGAGTGCAATGCCGATATAAATGGTAGGACTATCAAATTATATCTTTGGATAAGGACTGCTCGTGTGTGCTCTGCTGTGGCACGGTTATTTTTGTGGATGCGCATTGACGAAATCCGAAACATATTGTTGTGGAAACGACTCCCAGTGGGCTAAGGATGCTTAATATACTGCAGGTATTTCCTTAAAGTGAATGGCTAGCACAAGTGTAAAATATTTAATTGGGATATTTGATATGCGTGATGCTTGAAGACGTCGTCTGCCTCCCCTGATGTTTGTGTGAAAGAATCTTCATCTCTATGAGCCAATGTTTTATGATCTTTTCTTTGTGAAATCTGCCTAAATGTATACAACTTTGTTTTTTATGCTAGAATTTTCACATAGGTTTGAATTAATTTGAAGCAACTTTGACTCAATAATTTTTTCTCTCTCCGAGGAGCGTTTTTGTGTTTCGGGGGGTTAGTCCGTCGGCTTATGTGATATTTTCTGGATTTGTCATTTTTTGGGGGTAGATTCGTGTTACCCATGTCTAAACACATCTAGAAACTTCACTGGTTTAGAAAAAAAGGGTGCCAGTTTTTCCATTAACATTTAGGGCCTCCATTTAGAATTTCAAAATGGAAGCCTGGTGTTGGCTTAGTGGTTAGGGTGGTGGCTTGGGATCCCAGTGTCCTGAGTTCAAGCTCCGTTGGCTGCTGAATTAACACCAGGGGGTTGACTCAACCTGTCATCCTTCCAAGGTCGGCGAAATGAGTGCCAGTGTACTGGTCCCGGTGTATGCCCCGGTTAGAATAGGTGTACCATATCCCTGTGTGTCGTAAGAGGCGACCAGGGTTGGCGTCAGGAAGGGCATCCGGCCATAAAACATTGCCTCACAAAAAGCCAAACCCCTGCACAGCAGGGAAAAATGGCTGTAAAAACGGTCATATTTAGAATTTCAAAATGGCCACCGCCGAAAATCTTCTTTTAAAAATAATATTGCAAATTAACCATAACTATCCATTCAAATGTCATACAATATTTATTTTATTTTATCCAAACTCATATAAAGGGGACAAAGATTCATTAGAAGCAAACTAAGAGCACTAGAAATACTCTAAATATTGGAAAAAATTCAAGATTGCCGCCTGATTTCGGGAGTTTTCTATGTAAAATGCCATTACTTTTTAACCAATAGACATAAGAAGATGTTTTTGGTGTCTAATCATATGTTTTGGCACAGGAGGATTCCAATAATAACAACATATTTATGATTGGAACACTCTTTGCCAATCCTCCAAAACATTTAACAGAAATAATATAGAGCATGTAATTCAATATAAATTTATTTGGGCGGTTATACAATTAGAAGATGGATAAGTTTTTCTTCAAAAGGTATGAAAATGCTACATGTATAAATCAGGAGTGTCAATGTTACTGATTAAACATTTATAATTGTCATTGCTTCAATCATCTTCTCGATCTTCGCCAATCCTTGGTGGTGTTATGTTCATACAGCTGTGGCCTTCCCCACCACATTTGCAAAGTTCGGTACAGACCACACTGTTTCCTCTGCATGAGCACCTTCTTGAACACTTTGATTTCTCACAGTTGCACCTGACGAACTGCAGCACTGAGACTGGAGCTGGTGCAACCTGAGAAAGAACAATCAGTAGCTTTTTGTCTTGGTTTCACCACCCCAAGGTCAAAGGGTCAAGAAAAGTTGGGTTCAATACCATATCCTGGCGCCAGATATTACACTGGACATGACCACGGCGTATATGTTCAATCCATGCTCCCTGAGTCGGTGACAGTTTGTCAACTCCTTGTTCATCTGTGAATTGCTTGAACAAAAACCATCTCAGCATCTTTGCTTGCCCAAAGTGGACTCCAACTGGAGAGAAAAGAGAGCAAAGAAACTCTTCACAACCACGAAGAACTTCTTCAGATGGCTCATCCCCTTCGCCAAGGTCAGCTAGTGCTCTCAGAATGGTGGGGCTTGCCTTCAAGAAAGTTGTAAAGCACCCCTTCTTTCCCTTCCCTTGGATATGTCCTGTCGTATCACAGCCTGTGAGAGCATGCCAGTTGATCAAAGCTGCTGATTTCTCTGGACCAAGCTTGTCATATATAGGCTGAAGGAAGACTTTCCGTTCTTTCGCTTGTGCCCATGATTAGTGCAGAATGGTTGCCAAGTAGTGGTGTTCTTCGTAGAGCCAAAAGTAGCACATCAGTGTCTTGTGAATATATGTGGACATTTTATTCCATTGCTTGCAACTTCTACAGCATGATAAATTATAAGAGTGTCCGCCTCTTCCTGTGTGCTGACACCGGTCATTGTTTCAACTTCATAATTCGTCATGACCTCTTTCTGTGTTGCAGTCAAAACTTTGACGGTACTGTAGTGGATGAGCTGATGGGAAAGGAAGAGAGTTAGTGAATCCTTTGTGCTGCTGCTGGCGAGAAACATCTTTTTGTCTTTGATGCCTGTTAAGTCTTGAACAATGTAGGATTTAGTTCCCTTCAGCTTGCCTTTCCGCCGCTCTCTAGTCTGCTCCTTCAGTGATGCATTCTTGGTGTAATTATCAAATATAACTCGCACTTGACAATATCCACGAGCCTTTGAGTCAATGAGTGTGACAAAGGATGTTGCAAGTTCTTTGCAAGTCTTGAAATTTTTGACTGCCATTAATTCCTGTACCACTCCCATTCCATCAACTACAAGACATGTTTCAGATCCCTCTTCAAACTCGGCAGGTTGTGCAGAAGCTTGAGCTGTGTCATTGGCCACCAGATCTTCCAGAAACTTTATCACTGTGCTCTTGTCTGTAGTGGCATGAATAGATCCATCTGGTGCCATGAGAATTTTGTTGGTGTAGGCAAACTCATGAATGCCAATCACTTCTTGACACAACAAGAAGATTCAAAAGTCAATGGAAGGTTCAGTTGCACGCTTCTTACATGATGGTTCTCCACAGGACGCCATGGTTAATCTGGAATCATAACCATAAGTGAAATTAACAAGTTGCCATAAATTTCAATGCCTTAAGTATTTTATGGGATGGGATGTCCACTGTGCATTTTTGGTCTTCTGAAATAAAGCAGTAAGTTATTTGGTTCACAGTGGATATGCATCATATTGCAAGCAGAAAATATTCGTCAGATACCAGTAATAAGTGTCACATTCATACTAATATTTCTTGACATTAACATCAAACCTGTTGATATCCATGCAAACAGAGTTCAGATGAACAGTTGTCTCAACTAGAATGCATTTGCTACCCAAACTCTATTTGCACACACTTTGTATTATATGTTCAAAATGACGTTAAATACCGAAAAATCATACATATAGGGTAAAAACGGCAGCCATTTTGAAATTCAAAATGGAGGCCCTAAAAGCTAATAGAAAAACTGGTACCCTTTTTTTTTTCTGAATCAGTAAGGTTTATAGATGTGTTTAAACACAGGTGTCAAGAATCTACCCAAAATTTTGCTTTTTTTACATAAGCCCACAGACTAGGTGGTGGGGGGGGGGGGGGACAGACAGACAGCTTTAGCTTATTATATATCTAGTATATCTACGCAATGTAAAATGTGACTTCAAGCCCTCAACTCTCCCCTCCTCACAAACCCCAAGTCATCAACCACACCTCATCCCAAATCCGAAGTCCTCCACCTCCGCCTCCCGACCCCAAGACCACAACCTCCTCCTCTTACCCGAAGGATTACTTAAATCCCATCCCAATTCCAAGCCTTCACACCCTCTCCCCACTCCCCCCAAAACCACAACTCCTTAATCCCCCCTCCCCCCCCACCACAACTCCTCAACCCACCCACCATGAACACAGAAACCACAATTGAGTAGCATGGCTCCAACATGCCATGGCTCATCATGGTTGCCTGTCCAACTCACAATCCTGTGAGAAATGTGGAAACCCCTTGGAATTACAACTCTCAAGTGACCATGAGTAGCCTAATTGTGCCAATAAACGACCCAAAACCAATTATCTTCTTCCTGGTGCACAAGTAAGTTTCCGATTTACATCGAGTCTATTTAGGTCATTTCAACAGAACGTCATTGACACATTATGGACAATAGTCGATTATATTTGTCCGATACCAAGGGTGCGTATCTTTGTGAATAAATTGTGCAAAAAATGCTTTCGTTTCCTTTGTTTTCCCTCCCTGTTTACTTATTAAATACGCACATAAAGTCAGTTGGTCATGAATGATTTGAGTTGCGATGACTGCAAACGTATTTATTATTAAGCGTCCATTAAAGGACAGATTGGGTTCAGGACGATTATCGTCGACAAGGCAAGCACCCCGCATCCGGCGGGATAACCTCTCAAACCACCATTTCATGTGAGGGAGTACCAGAACGTTGCATACCTGGCTCAGATGTTCCACCCGAGCACGGTAGTGCCTTCCTCTCACTCACTGTAGTCCTTCCACTCTCAACAGGCCAGGTCAGGTTTGGGAGCATGCACCGTGCCACACCGTGCAGTCACCGTGTAACTGCGTCCACTTTCCACCGGAACTCCAGGGGCCTCCTTTGGCTATCTCCCAGGCAGATACCTTGCCCATCCCCATCTCTCCAAGATGCTGATAAACCTGCTGCAACCACGAGGAATGTGGTTGGCCCATTGGCCTCCTCTACTCACGAGGCTCCCTCACTGAGAGAATCTGGTGAGCAGGATCAGCATCAGGAAAACGAGCCACATGTCCATACAGCTGCAGCTGACATTCACGGACTATCCAGGTAACAAATCTCATTTGATTCTCTCTCTCAGCAACTGCTCGTTGGACAAAATGTCCAACCAGTGATGGCCAAGGATTCTCCGAAGAGACCTGGTACCAAAGGAATTAAGTCTCTGTCTCAGATCCCTGGTCAGAGTACAAGTCTCACATCTATAGAGCAAGACTGGAAGCACCAAGGACCTGAAGACTCAGACTTTCGGCCTCCTGCACAGGTACCGACAGCACCACACCCCATGATCCAGTGAATCCATGACTCCCCAGGCCCGACCCAGACGTCTCTTGATCTCTGGCTCACAGCCAGCAGAGACATGAATATCAATGCCAAGGTAAGTGAATCTCTCCATTACCTCAACATCCTCACCACAAAAAGGAACAGACAAGATAGCAGCATCCAATATTTCAATGAAAGCCTGGATCTTAGTTTTGCCCCAGGAAACCTGCAATCCCAGCAGCTCCGACTCCTCATTCAGCACCCTGTGGCACCCGAAAAGGTTATCCAGAGTGTCTGCAAAGATGACTGCATCATCTGCGAAATCAATGTCAGAGATCTTGACATTCCCAAACGATGCACCGCAGTTTGATTTCTCCGACATCCTCCCTAGAATCCAGTCCATGCAAGTGCTGAAAAGTGTGGCGGCCAGTCCACACCCCAGACAAACTCCAGTAACGATTAGAAATAAGTTAGAGATGGCACCACCACATCTCACAGCACTCTCAGTACCAGTGTATAGTTCAGGCATCAGATTGATCAGTTTTGGTGGAACCCCACGAATACTGAGAATTCTCTAGAGGGCATCCCGATTCACTGAATTGAACGCTTTGTGGAGATCAACATAGGCTGCAAGCAGCCTCTGCCGAAACTCTCGCTTGCGTTCGGTGAGGACTTGAAGAGAAAGGATACGGTCAATCGTTGACCTCTTTGGTGTAAAGCCTGACTGCTCTGGGCGCTGGTGCTCAAGCAGATTGTGGCGAATCCTATCAATAATTATCCGAGCAAAGACCTTGCCTGGCACTGAGAGCAGCGTCACCTCTCGGTAGTTGTTGCAGTCCTGGCGATCACCCTTCGCTTTCCAGAGAGGGATAACAAGGCCCCTCTTCCAGTCAGTTGGGATGATGCCTGTGTTCCAGGCAGAGCAAAGAACTGCATGCAATGACATGAGTACAGCATTTCCACCAGCCTTGAGAAGTTCATCATGGATGCCACAGATCCCAGGAGCTTTACCCCATTTTAACCGGTTCAACGCAACCTGTGTTTTCACAGTTGATTGGAGGGTCAACAATTGCTTGGAGGAATGCAATGCACGAATTCCCCTGGAAGCAGGACAAGAATCACTTGACCACAGGTGATGCTCTACCCGCTCACAGATTTCTTGCACATAGGCCTCCTTGTCCCAATCAGCACACGTGGAGTTTTATGCCTCAACATCCTGAAAATCTCAGCTCTGCCATTAAACCTGGCCCTGCAACTCTGGTCAATGTCTAGTGTCTCTTGAGAGACAAAATTCCTCTTCGCCCCACAGTGAGTTCCAAGACATTCACCGGCAACATCAAGGATGGTGGTCTTGAAAGCCCTCCACAAATCTTCGGGGTTGCCCAAAGCACCCAGACACCCCAAATCCCTACCCAGCCTGTTCACAACTCCTCAACTACCCTCTCATCTTTGAGCTTGCCAACATGCAGCCAAGGCTGGGACCATTCTCCCACATTTAAGCTGCAACTTCAGAGTTGCTACCACAAGCTTGTGGTCGGTATTGAGGAACTGAGCACTCCGTAGACCCTGCAGTTCTGGATCATCCTCCAGTGACCATCAACGAGCACATGGCCAATCTCCTTTGCCACACCACCAGTGTTGGAATACCAAATCCCACGATGAGTCCGTGGGTGCTGAAACCATGAACCAGCCACCCTAAGTTCATGACTACTTGCAAAGTCAAGGAACTTAGTGCTATTCTGGTTCACATTTCCAGACCCATGGGGACTAACACATGTCTCATGACCATCCCCATCAGTTCCAGTCGATGCATTGAAATCCCCCAAGACGAGAAGAGTATCTCGCCTGGGGCACTGATCAACTCCAGACTTGAGCGTGGCATAGAATGTGTCTTTCATGGTGAGATCACTCACCTCAGTTGGAGCATATACAGAGATCAGAGAAATGACGCCCAAGCAGTGACAAATCCTTCATCTCATAATATTCTCATTGACTGGTGTTACCTCAATTATCATTGGAGTCAACTTATTGGACACAGCTACAGAAACACCCCTCGGCATGGTAACCATCAGAGCAGCCAGACCAATCGTAGATGTAATCAACCACAATAATCTCGCCACTATCAGGTCTCTGAATCTCACAGGGTGCTGCAACATCGATGTTCAACCACTTGAGCTCAGATGATAACAGAGACAGGTGATCATCCTCTCTTAGGGATGGGACATTCCAGACACGCACCATAAGGGACTGCCTCAGGCTAACCCAAGGAGACCGTCATTTGGTGGACGACGCCTCAACACCACTCCGACACACACTACTGCAATCTGACCTGGGAAGGTTACTCCATGGTTTTGCTCCCATCATCAAAGAGTGGGGGTCCTGAGGGCTTTGCCCCAATCCTGTCATCCGGTAAACTGCCCTGTGGAGGGCAGCTGCACAGAAGGTACTCCCACAGAGTGGGTTTTCAATTCTCTTTGCTTTTTTTGTGTTTTGTTGCGTGAATAGTTTTGTGGTGGCCGGAGTGCAAATCCTGCCACCACCCTCCTAAAAAAAAAACAGTAACCCAACTGCAGAAGGACATCCACATACACCGTTTGGCATTGGATATGGATGGCCGCTTGCTCACAAGGAGCTCCTCAGCCCTTTGACAGGTTTTGTTTTTGATCCTGCTGGGTGTCCATATCATACACCTTCCTCACCAGGAAACCTGGTGAGGGAGATGGTTTAGTCACCGACAACGCAACCGTGAAACAGGTTAGTACAAGTTCACATGGTACCTGTAGCAAGTCACGGATCTAACTTGGCCTGACCTGACAACAACCTGACAATTAAACTCTCAACCCATACCATTGAATTGTCTATTTTTGTTCATACATACATTAATAATATATCTATAATTCCAGCAATCTCTGTGTGTCTGTCTGTCTATCTGTCTGCGACCGCCGTTTCTCGACAACCGCCGGTCCGATCTGATTAAAACTTGCCAGGAATATTGCCGGGGCCACGCAGATGTGCCTTTTCAAGGTTTGATGTCAATCGGACGAGCGGTTCCCAAGTTACGGCCATTTATCTGTCGACCAATGACAAGACACGGTGCTATGACGTCACGAATGACGTCACAATTAATATTTATTTATTTATTTATTTATTTTGCACGATCGATGGTCCGATCTGATTGAACCATGCCAGGAATATTGCCGGGCCCCGCGGATGTGCTTTTCAAGGTTTGATATTAATCGGACGAGCGGTTCCAAAGTTACGGCCATTTATTTGTCGACCAATGACAAGACACGGTGCTATGACAACACAATTGACGTCACAATTAATGGTTATTTACTTATTTATTTATTTATTATTATTATTTCTTTTGCACGATTGAAACTTGCCAGGAATATTGCTGGGGACCCGCGGATGTGCCTTTTCGAGGTTTGAGAGAGAGAGAGAGAGAGAGAGGCTGCACATACTGGCACTCACCTACGGGCACGCACCTACGGGCCCGTACTAGTACATTAAAATTCTGGTAAAGGACAAATTGGATTCAGGACGGTTATCGTCCATACAGAAAGCACCCCATGCCCAGTGCGGTAACTGATCAAACCACCATTTGGAGTGAGGGAGTACCAGCACGTTGCTTAGCCGGTTCAGACATTCCACCGAGGCATGGTCGCACTTTCCTCTCTCTGCCTGTCGTCTCTTTAACCTCAACTCACACACACACACACACACACACACACACACACACACACACACACACACACACACACACACACACACAAGCATTTAAAGGCCATTTTCATCGCTAAAGCGGGGGTTAGCCTTGCGGGCCCCATGACAATCTTCTCCACTTTACCCTGTTTTCTGCATCTCCCCTTCTTAATCCCCTTGCCCACATTTCCTCTTCCACCACATTTAGCCAAGTTTTTCTCGGTCTTCCCCGTCCTCTACTTCCGACTACACTCATTTCCAACACTCCTCTCACCCAGTCACTTTCAACACATTTCAACACATTTCAACACATTGTTTCCTTCCTCAACACATGACCCGACAATCTCAACCTGTTTCTCTTCACAACCTCCATCACAGACTCTATTCCCATCATCTTCCGCAAGTCATCATTTGTCTTCCTCTCTCTCAACGATACTCCACACATCCACCGAACCATTTGCATTTCCACCCTTTCCAGCCTTTGTTGCTGCTCCATGTTCAGTACCCATGTCTCACTCCCATAAATCATCGTACTCCTCACACATGTAGCATACACCTTTCCCTTCAGCTTCAACGACACTCCCCTCTTCGTCAGCACGACACTCAGTTCCCGAAACTTCTTCCATGCACATCTCACTCTAGCAACCGTCGAAGAGTCTGATCCACCTTCTCCATTCAGCATGTCTCCGAGATAGCAAAATGTTTTCACCCCTTCCAGCTTCACACCATCTCCAAGATCCAACTCAACAATTCCTTCATCTGCTGCTCCCTCGATGCACACCTTACACTTGAATGTAGCTGCCACACTGGTTAATTCAACCACTTCTCCAGATCTCCCTGTCATTGTCCCTACATTCCATGTACCAAACCTCAGAAACCGATCTCCACGTGGGGCATCAGACGATTGGTCATCATAAATGGAAAAATTTCCTCCCTTGCTTCGATCGGGTTCCCCACCTTGAGTTTTAACGAGAGGGGGTGAGGACCCCCACGGGGTACTTCGGGCTGTACCCTGCCCATCAGTTGTACTCATGATGGTTTCCTTTTGAGGCGATGTTTTTATGGCCGGATGCCCTTCCTGACGTCAACCCTTTTAGTCGCCTTTTACGACACGCAGGGATACCGTGTACCTATTCTGACTGGGGTACACACCGGGGTTTAACTATCCTAGTGTGATAACCCACACCTCCTAGTGTGATAATTTAACCTCAACCCACACCATTAAATTGTCTATGTGTGCACATGCATGATTTCAATCGTGTTCTGCATTGATTTGTTAAATTTTTGTGTCTAATATGTCCTTAAGTGAAGGTTAAGTTAAGTTTGGTTGACCAAAATTTTTCCCTGGCAATATATTCCCCATTATAGTGGGGAATATATTTAGGAAAATATATCATGTACATGGGTTTGTGAAACGTTCCAGTTTTTAGGAATGCATCCATGATGTAAATCAGTGACTTGCTCTATTCACATCGTAAAAAGTAAATAATGACGGATGTTTTCTATCACAATGTTCCGAGATTCCCGGAACTCCTCGGACAAAGACCTTTATCATGACTTGGGATTATAGTCCCTGGTCGAGTCATTTTAGAGGAAATATTCGAAAGCAGACCACTGCCTCGATTTCTCAAAAAAACATTAAAATAACCCAGGTTCAAAACAAAATCTTGCCCACGGCCCATGTGCATATGTTATACATCGTGGTTATATCACTCAGATACATTCCAATTGCACTTAACCAGAGGCCGGAAGCTGATGAACGGATGCATGAGGCCTATACTTACTCTCGCCTTCACAAGGCCCGTGACCCCTATCGACTCCAACCTATAGATATTTGGTGATCCCTTTAACAGTAGCTTTGATCGTTTTACACCAATGGAAAACTTAAAGAGAGGGAATGGGGATCGTGCATATAACAGCTCCAAAGATGTATTTGGCTTCGCATGGCACCAACGTGGCGGCCGTATGATTTTTCAGGCTGAAATTTTTGGGGGGACTCAGACCAGCTGTCCAGCCAATGGGTGGAATGGAACGTTACACACAAACAGATGGACAAACAAGAGTATTATTAAATTGATAGATGTATAGAGAAGAGTCAAATTCCAAAATCCTCATATTTCTTAACAGCAAAGAAAAAATATATAAGTCAGGAGCGATTGAGGCAGTGGTCATGTTGCCTATACACCACCCAGACAGATTTGTTTTTTATTTTTGTCCGATTGAAAAAATGTAAAATTTTCTATAAGTTTGGATTCATTTTAAGCAACTTTTACGGAATATTTTTTTTTCTCTGAGGAGTGTTTCAGGGTATGACAGATAAACAGAGACAACATATACATGTCGTTGACCTAATATATACATGTCGTGCAGTGGCCTGCAAAAATATTCACCCTGTCCAAAGTATTCACATTTTGATGCCATCTGTACATATTTCATGATGCTTTCAAATCAAACTTAATATATGGAGTCTTCACAAACTACTCCAAAGTGAAAAAGCTTAAAAATGCAGATAAAATGTGAATAAGTTAGATTAACAAAGAACATCAGATGATTCTAAATTGTACAAGTACAGTATTCAAACCTTTTGCGTAATTAACCCTAAATCACTTCAGGAGCAAATTATTTGTTTGAGAGGTTACAAAATAAGTGTTATAGGTTTCACCTGGATGTAATCAGTGGTTTAACTTAAAAATTAAGCTCCAGCACTTATCAAAGGAGTTTTAAGGTAAAACTAATTTGGTCAACCAACGAGGCAAACATGAAGACCAAGGAGCTTTCCAAAGAAGTCAGACATAAAGTGGTGGAGAATCACCGTTCAGGAGAGGGTTATAAGAAGATTTAAAGTCACTCATTGTCCCTTTGAGTACGGTGAAATCCATCATTAAGAAGTGGAAGATGTATCATACCACCCAGACCCTACCCAGATCAGGTCGCCCATCCAAACTCAGCAGCCGGGCAAGCAGGAAACTGGTTCGGGATGTCACTAAATCCAACAATGACCTTAAAAGATCTGCAGGGCTTTATGTCCGAGGTGGGGGTCGGTGTTCATCAATGAACAATATCATGCTCCCTTTACAAAGTTGGCCTCTGTGGACAGGTGGCAAGAAAGAGCCATTTCTGAAAAAGACGCATCTAAAAGCTCATATGGAATTTGCGAAAAAGCATCTTAATGAGACTGCAGGCACGAGGAGAATTTTTTTTGGTCAGACAAGACAAAAATTGAACTTCTTGGTCTAGATTCAAAGCGTTACATCTGGGGCAGGCCTAACACTGCACATCACCCAGTCAACACCATCCCTACTGTCAAGCAAGGTGGTGGCAGCATCATGTTATGGGGCTGCTTTTCAACAGCAGGGTCTGGCAAACTTGTCAGAATAGAAGGGAAAATGGAGGGAGCAAAGTACAGAAGAATCCTTGATGAAAACCTGTTTGAGTCAGCCATGAATCTGAAACTGGGTAGGAGATTCACCTTTCAACAAGACAATGATCCAAAGCACAAAGCAAAAGCCACCCTGCAGTGGCTGAATAAGAAGAAAATAAGTTGTGGAACAAAGTACATCGCCCCTATGCCAAATAAATAAATAACTCCTACAGCATACGACATTGCCGGAGCGCCTTCGGCGCCCTGGCAATGCCGTTGTGCAGCTCGTGGAGATGGTATTGGGAGGGAGCGTTGTACTTCTGAGGTAAATATGTACAAATGATAATTGCTCACCATGCAGCATCTGGAGATGGATTTGGAGTGAGTGGTGTGCAATAATTGATTGATTCAGTGATTAATTGCGCAAATAAAATAAATAATAGTCGTAAAATAATTTATTTCTCAATCAATTGGCTCATAGCATACCCAAACCACCACTGTTTCATCCGAATCTGTAACTCATTGAAAATTAAGTAATTCATCGAAAAATGAATAACTCATCGATTAA
>NC_140968.1:96282370-96377370 GCF_056783735.1 Eptatretus burgeri | reverse complement strand
TTCCATTCTAGCAGACAGTCCGGCAAGCTTGTCTTGAACGTCACTGACTGTCACATCACGCCTTGCAAGGACTGGTTCATTTCATTGAGTCGGCCGAATATATCGGCCAGGTAGGCGAGCATCATGACGAACTCTTCATTGTCGAAGTGGACATGGAGGTTGTTTTCGTTGTCTCGCAGGAAGATTTCCACCTCAACCCGGAGTTCATACAGCCGAGAGAGGCATTTCCCCCTCGATAGCCAACGGACTTTGGTGTGGAACAGAAGTCCAACATGTTCCGCTCCTATTTCGTTGGCCAGGAGTTGGAAGAGCCAATGATTTTTGGCCTTCGCACGAATGAAGTTCATAACTTTAACCGCGACGTCCATGACTTCCAGCAAACGAGGCGGAAGAGTCTTTGACGCAAGAGCGTATCGGTGTAGCGAACAGTGGGAGGACGTCACATGGGGCCATTCGTTCTTTACAAGCGTGACGAACCCTCCTCTGATGCCGACCATCGCTGGGGCACCATCAGTACAAATGTGCTTGAAATTCTGCCAACCGAGTCCATTAGCTTCAAAAAAAGAGTCCACAATGGCTTTGATATCTGCCGCTGTCATTGTGGTTGGTAGGGTATTGCAGAACAAGAGCTCTTCCTTCATCTTTCCCTTTCTCTCGTAGCGAGCGAAGGCGATCAACTGGCTCTCCAGGGCGGTGTCGGTAGACTCGTCTAATTGAAGGCGAACCTGGAGCGTGCTTTATTTGATTTCGGAGCAAACTTGACGGCACACATCAGCGGCCATGTCGTCAATCCGTCGTCGGATCGTGTCATTAGAGAGCAAAACTTGCTGGACCTTCTTTTTCGCCTCTGGTCCGATCATCAATTCCACCATTTCTCTGTACATGGCTTGATAAGGTCCTCAGCAATAGTGTGTGGCTTCTTGCACTTCGCAATTCGGTATGCCACTTCGTAGCTGGATTGAAGAGCAGGTTTTTCTTCTGGCCAGAATCCAAATTTGGGAAGTGTCGCTTCACGGTCATATCGTGATCTTTTCGCAGACAGAGCGTCGATATTATCTTCCTTCCTTCCGGGATGCATCTTGTCACGATGGTTTGAAAGTTTGGAAGGACGTAGTGACGCATTTGACATCACGACCGAGCAGTGCAGACATTGCGCGCAGTCCACGCCATCTCGACTGACATTGTGAATCCAAACTTGGCATAGCTGTCATTCCATTTTCGAACCTTCGACATCTGAGATAAAATTGAAAAAAACAAAAATTCTAACGTTTTTGTAAACATTGGTTTACTATGAATGCTCTGTGGGATACGCCTTCTCTTTTAAAATCGTGGTTAAACTCATCTACCCTTTTTACTTTGACACTATGACCGGAGACTCACCTGAATTGTACATTACAAGCTTCTGCATTCTGAATCGCAGTTTTTCGGCATCCGCTCATGGCCCCCCGGTCGAAGGCCGATGGCCCGCTTGGGGGGCCACGGGCCCCCGGTTGAGAAACGCTGACCTAGAGGGTATTGCATGGCGCTGCAAAATGCTGTGGTAGCCCTTTATGTTCAGGGTTCCAGTCACTCTGTGCAAGTTGCCAACTCTGGATCCAGCAAAAGAGCCCCAGATCATCACTCTTCCTCCTCCCTGTTTGACAGTTGGTGTCACACACTGAGGAACCATCCTTTCTCCTACTCGACGGCGTACAAAAACCCTGCGTGATGAACCGAAGATTTCAAATTTTGATTCATCGGTCCATAAGACCTTCTTCCTGTTTTCAGTAGTCCACTGGCGGTGCTTCATGGCCCAGGCAAGCCTTTTTCTTATTTTGCCATCTTAGCAATGGCTTTCTTACTGACACTCGACCTGTCAAAGCTGCAGCTCGAGGCCTTCTCTTCACAGTTGAAACTGAGACTTCCTTACTTCGACCAGTGTTAAGCTGTGATTGAAGCTGCTGTCCTGTGAGCCACCGATCACGCAAGCTGTTGACTCTCAGAAACTTGTCTTCTGATTGTGTTGTGGCTTTGGGTCTGCCAGACCTCTTCCTGTCAGAGTTTCCTCCAGTTTCCAAGTGCCTTTTGATGGTGTAGGAAACTGTACTCACTGACACCTTGGCTTTTTTGCAATTTCTCCAAAGGAAAGACCTACACTTTTAAGGGTTATAATGGTCTGTCTATCTTCTTTTGTTAATTGTCTTTTTCTCGCCATTATGATTACAGAATACTATTTCCTGCAGTGCAATATTGTTCAAATAATGCTTCAGAGGGTGAAACAACACAATCTGTTCCAACACTGCTTTTATACAGACAGAGGGTTTGTAACTAATCAACAAAAGTTGGGACACCTGTAGGAATTGTTTGCATCAATTTTCAAGATTTAATTTACTTCCATTGCTGCACAATAGCTGCAGTTGCTAACCCATTACTTGTTCCCTGAAAAGAGCCTTTTTTAACAACTCTGAAATTTGCATTATTTTTCAGTTTTTGGTAACCTAAACTTTTTTTGTAATCTCTGGCAGTTTACCGCCTAGCTTTGTACCATTTCAGGTTATTCACTGGACTTGAACTGCTTAAATTTCAGTAAAAACTGAAAAATGGGGGTGTTCTAAAACTTTTTTTTTACCGTTATTGTGTATGTATATATAAATATATATGTATGTATATATATATATATATATATATATATATATATATATATATATATATATATATATATATATATATATGAATATATGGGTAGCGAGCTCTCCTTCACGAGATATCCTCGGATCCTTGGTGACTATGAAGCTCAAATCTTGGATCTTGTGTCGATGGGTTGGTTTGGTGTTCATGCAGGCATGATGGACTGAATGGCCTCCACCTGTGTTGGATTTCCTTCTTATTGCTGGTTTGTTATTCCTTGTCATGTGTGTGTGTATATATATATATATATATATATATATATATATATATATATATATATATATATATATATATATATATATATATATATATATATATATATATATATATATATATATATATATATATATTGTTACGGTTCTCGGAACTGTATGCATACAACATACAGTTGTCCTGAGTTAGTTATTCCATTAATATATGTGCAGATAGATCCCTACCTTTAGTCTAGGGTAAGCAGGGAGTGCATTGCGATGGGCTATTAGTTAGGATTAATAAATCATTTTTCCCTTTTATTTTATTCCCTACTTTTCTGAGGTAAATTCATCTCGCTTGCTACCCTCGTTGCTGCGCTGGCCACAGCATACCACCATCTACCCGCTGTATCCGGAGTCTCGTTTTCTGAGACAAAAGACTGACGTTCGCTATGGAAGCTGTACCACCATCCACCTTCCCAAACCCAGACACGCGCGGAGTGGGCGGGCCAAACTAGCGTCTGGCTGAAACACCGCCCAGAAAGGCGGACCACATGAAGGGCCGGTCCAATCAGGATGCTCGGATCGGACAATAATGTCAATTTTGCCATGGCTCCTCCCCGAGCTCTGGGATCTATAAAGTACGAAGCAATCTTCAGAGGAAGGTTTTTTTTGTTGTTGTAGATTGGAAGGAAGAAGTCGGTGGTTGTTGTTTTAGATCAAAATGAAGAAGTAGTGGTGGTTGTTGCAGATCGAAAGGAAGAAGTCGGTGGTTGTTGGTAGATTGAAAGGAAGAAGTCGGTTGTTTTTGGTAGATTGAAAGGAAGAAGTCGGTGGTTGTTGTTGTAGATCGAAAGGAAGAAGTAGTGGTGGTTGTTGTCGATCGAAAGGAAGAAGTCGGTGGTTGTTGGTAGATTGAAAGGAAGAAGTCGGTTGTTGTTGGTAGATTGAAAGGAAGAAGTCGGTTGTTGTTGTAGATTGAAAGGAAGTAGTAGTGGTGGTTGTTGTAGATCGAAAGGAAAAAGTCTGTGGTTGTTGGTAGATTGAAAGGAAGAAGTCGATGGTTGTTGGTAGATTGAAAGAAAGAAGTTGGTGGTTGTCGGGAGATTGAAAGGAAGAAGTCGGTGGTTGTTGATTTAAAGGAAGAAGTCGGTGGGAGTTGGTTGAAAGAAGGTCGAAGGCATGAGAAGTCGGTAGGAAAGTGGAGACTTGAAGGAGTTGTTGTGAAAGTGTTCCTGCAGCTTGGCTCTGCCTCCGTCTCACCTTGACGGCCCACCTACTGTACTGGTCCCCGCTGACACGACCTCGACCAAGCCTTTTACCTGGTCCTGTCTACTGCTCCATTCTCGGCCTTGGACTCCGCTCTTCTCCACTCGGGCTCCTGCTACAGACACGATTACCACTCGTGCGGCTGTGGACTGAACTACACAACTTTTGTCGGGTGCTGCACCACGGAGCATCCCTTCCCCGAAACGCTCAGGTACCGGGAAACTGTAACCTCAACTCCCTCCCTTGCTGGCTGCAAAAGTTCCTTTCACAATTGGGTTTACTTTGTCTGAGTGTGTGTCTGAGAGTGTTGGCGCCTGTCCATTAAGTAAGCCTGTATAACATATTTTATTGTTGTGATTGTTGCTTTTATTAATCTCGCATAAAGTCTGCACTGTGTCTGCTTTTATAAGTTGCTTGTATAATTGTTGCACCCCAAACCTCTCTCATCTTTCCCTGCATTACATCCCAAATAAACCTTTTGTTGTTGCTTTTCCTCGCTTTTACCAAACCAAATAAACCACATGCTTTTCCTCGCTTATCGTAAATAAATAATAATTGTAGAAATGTTCGCAGCTCGGCTTTGTCTTTTCCTCCATTGGTCCAGCATGGTTCGGATCTAAGTTTAGCCGAGTCTTTATTCCCAACAATCCGTTCCTTCTAGCCGGTATGTCATTGGCAGTGCCGCTCGGCTGCATCCGATCCGGAAAGGTGATCCGTAGTTGGTGGAGTGATCCGGTTCGGACAAGGAGTACCGAGGGCATGGTTCCCCGGTGGTTAAACCACGTGGTTAATTAGGTAACCTGATTCTAGACAGGATGACCCTAGGTCACGCAGTTGAGTTATTGGCGTCCATGGTCAGTTAAGTGACCCGCCGCGCCACGGAATTGTCCATGAGCGACGGCCTACAATTCCGGGGAATCTGGTGGGAATCAACGTAGCCTTCACCCACCTAGTGGTCTTCTCACCCCACCCCGCCGGCCCGCAACAATATATATATATATATATATATATATATATATATATATATATATATATATATATATATATATATATATATATATATATTGATGTATACTCACATAAGAACCTTTTCATGGCATATTTATTGAAATGCTCCTTAAAGTCATGACTACATTCTTTATTTAATATCTGAGAAAGCCTTTCTGGAAGAATAATTACCTCCACCACCAAAGGTGAAGGAGGTTATGTTTTCACCCCTTTTCTGTCTGTTTCTCTGTTTCTTTGTCTGTTTGTTTGACTGTGTACAGGATATCTCAAAAAGTTGTGGACGGTTTCGGATGAATCTTGGTGCACAGGTTGCGTGTGTGGCAAGGAGAAATTGGTTCAATTTTGGTGAAGATCCGAATCTGGATCTGGAAACGAAAATTATTTATTTTTTAAGTGATTCGTCACCATTGAGAGATAGGGCGAAACACGATATAGTGCTGTCTGGCATGATATTTCAAAAATATATTGTACCCGATATGTTCTCGTGGATCAGGCATTACATGGCGGAGGTCTGCGCTCTCCCGAGTGCCCTTCTAGTTTTATAAGTATTTGCATTAATTTCATCAAGTATTGGGTAGTCGATCTAGTCTACCCTGACTATCAGTATTTCTGTCGATATGTTTGTCTGTCTGTCTGTCTGTCTGTCTGTCTGTATGTATGCCTGTTCGGTCCAGTGCTCCGTTAATACAATGGCGATTTCGATGAAACTTGGTTGGTAGGTTCATACCATGACCTAGTTGTGTTCAAATGAGAACCGTTGCTATGGACCCATAAGTTGCCAAGCAACGGACCTTTGAAATTTTCAAAAAAAATCTCAAAAATTAATTTTTTCGAAAATCAAAAATCGGGCCACGAGCGACTGTGGGCAGTACATTCAGCCATATTGTCAAAAATTTCCAGCCTGATCCTATGAAAACTGTTGGAGAAGATAGACTTTGAATGAACCCTGGTCAAAAACAATAAAAAAACGAAGTTCGTTATATCTCAGAGACTATGACAAAGATATACATGAAACTGGTATGGTAGGTTCATGGTATGTCCTAGTTATGTGTGAGAAGGAACCATTGCTATGGACGCTTTTGTTGGCTAGTAACGGCTGAAAAACGACTAAATTTGACTTGATCGACTACCCATGTCCGCTTACCGGCTTGTTTTAAGTACTGTACTGTACAAAATTTTGTGAAGTCTTGTTTTTCTTTTATAAAAAAAATGAAATACCAATTACTTTTATTTGAGGATGCCATCTGCAAAAGGTACTTTATGTAGGTTGGTGTGTGAATACACATTTGCTCCATTGAGCATGAACATGCGCTAATTATTTTTTAATGTAAATATAAGTATTTGCTTTGGTGATCCGAACACTGTGTAATGCTGTATTATAATTCTGATTATGCTGGTCACGCTCATGCATCAGTTCCACGAGGATCCATGTTTAAGGTTATGGTTGAACATTTTAGAGAAATAGCTCTGTCTGCTATATAAACTGTACATAAATTACACAATTAGTCTCCATTGTAAATTGTTGTCTTACTTTAAGGAAAAAGTTGAGTCGCTAAGATTTGTACTCCACTGTGTTGTTTACTCAGCCCTAACTGGATTCTAAACATCTACTTCCAGAACTGATGCACTGTCAGTGTCTGCCACCTTGTTTGAGCATCTTCAACGTTTTTTGTCATACTCATTTAGCACAAACTCTTTTGAAACATTTCTGCCGAAGAAACACTGCAATTCATATCATTGTCACTGTGTTCCATTTCCTGTATGACGTCAAGTTGTAAACTTAGCAATGTTTTCCTCAGTTCATGTCACTGAATTTGGTGCTTGGATACCATTCTGTAAAAGTTGAAACTTTTGGGGGAAACCAAGGATGTTTGCGACTGGTAAATTAGACAAGAGAATTGAAAAATACATCTTTAAATTGATAGAGCAATATGTTATGTACAACAGAAGAGATAATTTAAAAATCCCTGAATTTGTCTGCCGATCTCACTGCTTCTTCTGGGTGTGCCATTTCATGTTAAAACCTGTTGATGTTTGAATTTTGATGCAGAATTGGGGAGAAAATGGTCTGGGATATCTGGAAATAAGGTGTCTCTGTATAATGTAGGATGAAACAAAGAAAAGCACAAAAGGCACCTTTTGGATATTCATTCTATTGTGGGATTCTCAATTGTAGAGAATTTTTGTTTGGAATAATCATTATACATAGTCAAATAATTAATTTAACGTGTTTTCTTTGTGTCACATCGACTTGATATGAAGCTATGCTTTGAAGATCTTGTAGAGCATGAAGCTTAATGCTGAGCAAATACACCATTGCAGAGGTTAATTGATGGGAACCAATGAGCAATTATGGATCTCTGCCTTTTATTCATTGTCAAATCATGCACGTATAAAACCGAAATTACTATTGTTGATCAAGTGAGAAGGTATTGCATTCAGGAGGAAGTTGGACTGGGTGAGACGAGGTCATTGTCACCATACTTTGAGTGCTGAGATGTGCTATTAAAAATGTAATCTCTGTGTACTGATAATTATTTCTGCTTTCAGGGCCATAATATTTTTGAGAACCTGTCCTCCCGTGAATACAGCACGATGATGCAGCTTCTCAAACAAGCCATTCTCGCCACAGATCTCACACTCTACTTCCAGTAAGACATAAAACCACACATATGGCAGGGTGATGCCAATGCACTTCGAACAAGCATTGCACATTGATGGAGCCTTGACACATTTTGATAATTCAAGTGCTTAAACTGTTGCTTGACTCTTCTGACATCATGTACTCCTGGCCCAGGATAATTGGTGCGTATACAGCCTCTTTATTATCACTTGTCTTACCGTTTGGCATTGGGTATCAGTCAGTGGAGTTTCAAAACATAAGGAGAAGAGTTGAGTTTACATGCAGGTTTGAACCATTTCAACGGCAGAAGGGGGGGGGAGGGAGGGATGGGGTCAGGTCGTGGGGGATAAACTTCTGGTGGAGTGCTACAGGAGGGATGGTCTCAGCTCAGCTCAAAATAATCACTTAAAGTGATATCTCAGGTCCTTTTTTCTACATTTAAAAACATTTCCTCCTTTAAATTTGGTCTGGCTGTTGAGCCATAACTTTTGTTGATTAAAGTGTGTATTTTATAATTCCTCCCATCATTCAGTTTGCTGACTGAAAATCCCTGCTCAACAAATATCTATAACCAGAAAGGTACCTGTGCTGTGCATAGGTGGGAGCCTGAAATCTCAAAAAAAAAATGTTTTGAGAAACTTTATGAAAATGGGGTCATGGGGGCTAAACCTCTGGTGGAGTGCTCCAGGAGGGATGGCTTCACCACTTTTGGACACCTGCAGGGACCCCAAAAGCTGCACAGAAAATTTGGTGGGGCTGGCACCAAAACTGTGGGGGTAGTTCTGTGTAAAATCAATGTATTTCTCATGATTACGATGAAGATCACAACAATGACGATTGTGATGGTGTTGGCTGTGGAGTGGGGATTGACTTTTATGTGCCATGATGAAGGAAATGGGTTATTCCAGAAAAATAGCAAAAAGTTTCAAGGGAACATAGTGTGATGTTCACAGAAAACTCTATACACGGATAATGGTGAAACGGCGAACCCCCTAATGTGTCTACACGCGGACAATTTAATTAACTGCAAGATTTATTGATTGACTGGATTCCTCGTATTTTTTTTCCATATTTGGAAGAAACATTGGCGTCATTCAGGTGGAAACTCAAAATCACAAATGTATTGAGATATTTCCGAACCAGCGAATCTTTCCACATTCAGTAAATGGTGAAACTGTCAATGCTGAACCTGTGAATGTGTTTACATGTGGAGAGAGAACAGTTTTGTATGGGTGGAAATTCAAAATCATAATTGTATTGAGAAATTTCTGAAACCTCCCAAACACCTTGGGACACCCACTGGGACCCCAAAAGGTTGCACAGAAAGTTTGACAGGGCTATCCCAAAAATTGAGGGAATAGTTTAGGAACAGATGGATAGACAGACAGCCAGTCCTGCTTTATTATATAAACTAGTGGAACACCCATAGGAAACCCACGAGCACAGACATGTATGACATTTGGACATGTTGAGTTAGATGGTGTACATAGAGTTTTACAAGGTGGTGACTGGCAATTCATCAGATCCAGAAATTATGTCATAAACACAATTTATTTACTTCACATGATATGTGAATACATGTCCATGCACATGTGAAATACAGTTTGTAATGTGTAATCCCCCCCTCCCAACTCTTCCACACTCTCTCCTCCCTCTCTTCATCCTCTCTCCTCTCCCCCCCCCCCTCATCACACACACGGCACAGAGGAGAGGAGGGAGGTAGGGGTTGAGGGGTGGGAGAGGGTGTGGGGTGACTTACTTCTGCCTTGACTTGATTGACCTTGGAGGATTGACTTGAATGACTTGACTTGAGAAGTTGGAGATCCTGCCTTGACTGACTTACTTCTCTCGTTCATTTTTGAACTTGAAAGCATCGAATACACTTCACTTCACAAATTAGAAATTCTTTAAAAACAAACGTTATTAATAAATATTGGGATTCCATCGTCATTCCACATATTCAATTTATGATGTACAAAGTATTGTTTAATTATATAGTTGGAAACGAGTTATTACTCACCTTAAATAAACTCTTTATACAGTATCTATCTTGGAAACATGAGCCTGGTGTTGGCTTAGTGGTTAGGGTGGCGGCTTGGGATCCCAGGGTCCTGAGTTCAAGCCCCGTTGGCTGCTGAAATAACACCAGGGGGTTGACTCAGCCTGTCATCCATCTGAGGTCGGCGAAGTGAGTACCAGTGTACTGGTCCCGGTGTATGCCCCGGTTAGAACAGGTGTACCATATCCCTGTGTGTCGTAAGAGGCGACCAGGGTTGGCGTCAGGAAGGGCATCCGGCCATAAAACATTGCCTCAAGAAAAAGCCTAACTCCTGCACAGCAGGGAAAAATGGCTGTTAAAACGGTCATTTTTTTTTTTTATCTTGGGAACATGGAAAAAATATAATGAGACTACAGTTCGATCCCTAACTTTAGTTTTCTCTAGCTGGGAACTCGATCCTCCCTCTTCTATCCCCCTTCCTCCTCTCTACTCCCCCCTTCCTCACCCTTCATCATGTCCGACTAGATACATTCAAAACGGCTATTATAACAAATTCTCTCTCAGGGAACTCTACCCTCCTTCTTCTACTCCCCCTCCCTTCTCTCCTTCCCCTCCCTTCTCTCCTCCCCCTCCTTCCTCTCATCCCCCTCTCTCCTCTGCTCCTCACTACTTCCCTCCATCCTCCCCCCTTTCTCCCCCTCCCCACATCGTGTCTGACCAGATGCATTCAAAACGGCTATTAGAATGCATTTTTGTCTAAAAATGCCAATAATTGTCCGATTTTTTTTCTTACCTTTTGGTGAAACTGAAACTTAAACCATCTTAACACGTACAAAACATGAAATCAGATGGTGAATTAGAGTTAAGATAAAGCCGTGAGAGAGTCTGAATGGACTTTATCTCACAAGCATTAATTTACTTATAATGCATCTTTGGCTGAAAATGCTAATTTTCGTCCAATTTTCTTCCCATTTTTTTTGCAACGGAGTCTTAAACCATCTAAGCGAGCATGAAAAATATCGAATTAGAGTTAAGATAAAGGTCTGAGAGTGTACAAAGGTGTGAGCCTTACAAAAGAGGCTATACAGAACAAACAAAATAGCAACTGATTTTGAAGCCCCTTCCTGATTGGGGGAAGTCCCTCCCTGAACAGACAGACTGATCGACCGATTGGCGGAGATTTTATACATATATTGCTACGGATCCGGCTTCGCGGGGGAACCACAAGGGAGGGCTGTCTCAGGTTCCTCTCTGGACTCACCGGGAATTGCAAGCCATCGTGCACGACTAACTTCGTGTCATGGCAGGTCGCGAATTGACTGTGAACGCCTATAACTTGACCACGTGACCTCGGGTCCTCCATCTGATAACCGTTTACCAAAGAACACGTGATCTCCTTATTGGGGAATCGTGCCCTCCATACGTAATTGTGTTATTTAGGTGACTTACCAGATCAGAAGCAGCCAAGCGGAGCTGCCAAATATGTACCGGCTATTTATCAGATTTTTGGGGAATAATGTCCCCGTGAAGCTAGGATGCGGGCCATGCTAGACCAATGGAGGAAAAGACAAAACCGAGCTGGGTACATTTCTAACAAACACATTTATTTCAACAAAGAGCGAGGAAAGTCATGTGGCACAGTATGGGATTTATTGCATATGTACAGCAGGGAAAGCAAGGAATTTGTGGGGTGTGGCAAAAGGCAAACAATATTTACAAAAGAAGAAACAGAACAGAGTTATCTTGAATATTCTTATACAGTCTTGACTTATGCTACGACAGGTGCCATCTCTCACACACACACACACACACACACACACACACACACACACACACACACACACACACACACACACACACACACACACACACACACACACACACACACACACACACACACACACACACACACACACACACACACACACACGTAGAGATAGCCCAGAGAGATAGAAGCAGTTGAAGATTAATGACATCTCAATATCTGGCACGGTTGACGGACTAGCGCAACCCAAAAGGCTTAGGAAGGGGGAGGATGGAGAAATACTGAGGGTGTCTAGGGTGTGTGTTTGAGAGGTGCAAGTGTAATGCGACGTGGGGTGTGGTGTACTGTAAGAGGAAGAATATGAGGAGTAAGTCAGTTTGGTTCACTCTTCAGTTCACTTTTGGTTTTGTTCTGAAAAGAACAGTTCATCGGGCTTGCCCTTGTCGATTGCTCTTTTGCATCCACAGTAGATGAGAGATAGATGGTAGAGGAAAGATTCATGAGAGAAAAGATCCAATCGTAAATTGTGTAAGAATCTGTATGTGTAAGTGTCGCTGCAGGATGCAGCCTAAATGAGTGATGTTGAAATGGAAGTAGCCCTACCTCACAGCAGCAATGCGTGACCCCATGCCTGGTCACGCTGACTTGTGGCACCCCTCGCTCAATGCCGATCTTGTCCTCCTTGCACCGCCTGTCTCCCCAGCGAGATCCGATGTCTGGCGAGGTCTGTCGAGTTCTGCTCCTCAGCAAGTTCTCACAAAAGCAATGCTGTCCAGCTATGTCCCCGGTGATCTTCTCCGAAATGAGCCAAGTTCCTTCCTTTAATGAGCCACGGATGAGGGAAGGAGCCAAATATAGCATCAAAAGAGGCTCTTAGCGAAATTGAGCTTCTCTATTGGTCCATAACTGTCATAGCCACACCCCGTCCGTCAGGCCACGAAGGTGAAAAACAGCTCATTCGCTCACCAAATTCGCTCGCCAAACCAAGTTCCAAAGTAATTTATTGCGAAATCTACAGAAAAACTACTTACTACATTAAATGATAAAGAAAGTTATGTTTTGCATCAAAGGAACTTGAGACAATATTTATCTGCTGGGTTGAGAGTGAGGAAAATTCATCGGATTTTGAAATTTAAACAAAGTCATTGGTTAAAGAAGTATATTGATTTTAATACAAAAAGGAGAACAGAAGCAAAAACAGATTTTGAGAAGGACTTTTATAAATTAATAAATAATGCTGTATTGGGAAAGACTATGGAAAATGTTAGGAATCGACAAAACAAAAGACTTGCGACATCTTGGAAACAGGCTTCAGGGTTAATTAATGGACCAAGTTTTGAGCGAACGGAGGTGTTTTCAAAAAACTTGTTTGCTATTCATTTTAAAAAAGAGAGTATTGAAATGGATAAACCTATTTATTTAGGAACATCAATTCTTGACTTGTCAAAGTCGTTAATGTATGACTATTACTATAATAATTTAAAATCAAAGTATAAGGATAATGTGTCATTGTTATATATGGATACAGATAGTTTTATATTAGAAATTAAGACAAGTGATGTATATGAGGATATGATTGATAATATTGACATATATATGATACAAGTAATTATAAGTCAAGTGATGTGTTGTTTTCATCAAAGAAAAAAAGGTTATTGATAAGTTTAAAGATGAATTGGGTGGGAAGGTCATGAGTGAATTTATAGGATTGTGATCAAAGTCTTATGCTTTTACGTACATTGATAATAATAACATTGAAAGGTGTGATAAGAAGCTAAAGGGAATAAAGAAAAATATAACACTGAACAACAAAATTTTTTTACTGGAGATGTGTAAAGTGATTTAGACTAATTTGGGTACGCTGATTTCAAAAATCATAACCGTTTTGCTGTATCACGTCAGGATTTTCAGTAACAGAAATATTCCCATTGCCGAGAAGTCAGGATTTCAATGAAATTTACAAAAATTCATTTATTCATTTATTTCATCATGAATGCTTCAAAATTATAGAAATTACAGAAAAACTCCACTAGAATGTAATTAAAAATGCTTTAGGCATTTGGCTTTGCGTTTGTGCTGCTCTGTGTCAGTTTCACGATGCAGGAACCAGCAGAAATCGCCCATCATGTTCGGGTTGTGCCGCCCTTGGTAACGCGTCTCCATGAGTGAAATCTCTTGGTGGAATCGCTCGCCGTGCTCGTCCGAGACTGCTCCCAAGTTGTCAGGGAAGAAGTTCAGGTGCTGGTGTAGGAAATGGATTTTCAGGGACATCCTGGAGCCAAGTTTCCTGAAGGACTCCAGCAGCTGCTGCACTATTTCTTCATAGTTGTCCGCGCGCTCGTTCCCCAAGAAGTTGTCCGTCACAGCTTTGAAGCTCCTCCACGCTGCCAGCTCTTTGGGGTTTAGAGTTGTCGGAAAAGTTTTGTCCTTCATAATCTGTCGGATTTGCGGTCCAACAAAGACACCAGCCTTGATCTTGGCCTCCGACAAGGTGTTGCCAAACTTTTCCTTGAGGTATAAAAACCCACGCCCATTCAGATCCATTGCCCATACAAAACTTTTCATCAAGCCGAGCTTTATGTGGAGTGGTGGAAGGAAAACCTTGGCTGGGTCGACAAGGGCGACATGCTTCACGTTGTGTCGACCAGGTACATGCTCTTTCGCTCTTCCCAATCTTTCTTCGTCCAGTGATTCTTGTCGTCTCTGCTATCCCAGAGACAAAGGAAGCACATGTATTTCGTGTAGCCTGACTGCAGCCCTAACAACAGCGCCACCACTTTCAAGTCTCCGCAGATGTGCCAGTTGAAGTCATTGTACTTGATGGAATCAAGCAGCTGCCGCATAGTCTCATAGGTCTCTGTCATGCCGAACGCGTGAGCCAGTGGGACTGATGGTTTCTCGTTGCCATTGTGGAGCAAAACAGCCTTCAAGCTGTTCTTCCCCGAGTCGATGAAGAGGCGCCAGTCTGCAGGATCGTGATCACACCCAAGTTCTTTCAACAGACCGTTGATGTCACTGCAGAATGTCATCGTGTCTTCCATCTCAAAGAACTCAGCCATGTCTCTGTGACGTGCTCTGAACAAGGATATCTTGGTGTTAGGTTCAAGTAGATTCCACTGCTGCAGCCTTGATCCAAGCAGCTCTGCCTTCGCCTTTGACAGCGAGAGATCTCTTACAAGATCATTTAAGTCTCCCTGGTTCAGAAGGTGTGATTCTTGAGTGTCGGGTTCAAAAGGTTCATCATCACCATCCTCTTCACCACTGCTTACAGCTATGTTCTGATCAGCTGGAGGTGTTGGAACGGGGTTCTCGTCATCATGAGGCACAGGTTTACGAGCAGAGACGCAGTCAGCGTACTTGATGTGACCTTTATTCTTCTTGTTGAAGCCGGCGATGCTTGTGCAGCAGAAATAACAATCATCATGATGATTCTGCGGCTCACGCCATATCATGGGCACCGCAAATGGCATGCTCGCGCGCTTGCCCACCAACCACTGAGTCAAGGTTGTGTGACAGCTTGTGCAGCAGATGTGTGGTGCCCAGCCCTGTTCTTGGTCCCCCACCTTACACCCGAAGTAGTGAAAGTAGGCGGCCTTCATTTTCACTGCTGTAGATATACTTCGCTGTTGATCTTTTTTGGTATACTGACCACAGACATAACAGAAGTTGTCAGGATGATTGGTACAGGAACGCCTACTCATCTTTATCTGAAAGAAAGAAATATAACACAAGTTAACAACAATTGTACGAAATAGACATGTTAAAGACATATGTAAATTTCATTGAAATCCTGACTTCTAGGCAATGGGAATATTTCTGTTCCTGAAAATCCTGACGTGATACAGCAAAACGGTTATGATTTTTGAAATCAGCGTACCCAAATTAGTCTTAATCACTTTACACATCTCCAGTAAAAAAAATTTTTTGAAATTTGTTGTTCAGTGTAATCAAGGAAACAATAAACTTTAAACATTATTCCAACTGTTTTACCTTAAAGAAGGAAGAGTACAGAAAAATGAATACAATAAGAAGTTATAAACATCAATTATATACAGAAGAGATAAATAAGAAAGCATTTAGAGCTATTGATCATAAAAGATATATTTTAGAGAATGCAATCAATAGTCTCCCTTATAAGTATGTGTTAAGATATTCGGTTGGGAATTTTTACACGCTACTGCCGTCTTTTTACTGATTTGTAAATGATAGAATCAAGCAATAACCAAACCAAAGAGTGGAGATGTAATCAGCCTTGGTATTTAAATGGGAAACATAAAGAATGTGAGAAATATCAAATCAGTCTTACTGAAGAAATACCCTGGGTAAAAGTAGATAAAACAAATAAGTGGATAAATTTAATTACAAATAAGTTGGAGGATGTAAAGAAAAAAATAAATATCCTTGAATGGACTGAAAACTTTGATGGTTATCAATTGAGCAATGGAAAAACAATTTACTACAATCTCAAAATGATATGTGGCTCAGGAGGTGGTAAAACAAGAGCATTGAGAGAAGTTTATCATTTCATTTCTGCTCAAAAAAGATACTTCAACCAAGAACCAAGTTCCAAAGTAATCTTTGTGAATTTACTCGATGGTGATGAATGTAATAGGAAAATTAATTTATTCCCTAAAGGCGAACATGGACAAATATTTATTGGTTCGCTCTTTGAGTGGAATGAAAATATTAAAGGAAAGAAGTGATTTAATCAGTAAGTCTCAATTTTACATTTGCTCAATGGGGCAGAGATCAGTCTCCTCTTTTGGACTTTTGGGGCTTGAGTCAGTCACAATTTTACATTTGCTTGTATGGGAGGGAAGGGAATAAATGTGTCTCCTATTTTGGGCTTTTGGGGCTTGAGTCAGAAAATTTTCCCCTTTCCCCCATTCATTTGAATGTCTGCCTCAGAAGCCCCATTTATCCTCGACTCATGGGTATCGATGGGAGATGACAGCAGACAGCAGTGCACTGCTTGCTGGATTATCTGGATGGAAGAGTTAGACAGAACAGCCTCGAGAAGGTGGTTCCATAGATGAGAGAAGCCTGGAATAAGAGTTGAAATGTGCAGTCAGCCTGGATTTTGGAACTTTAACTAGTACTGGGTGGTTTACATGGAGGGGGCAGTGCGTTACTGGAAGAACGCATGCATCCTGGAGTTCCTGGGGATGGTTGGAGGACTGATCACATGACAGAGAGAACAATGTTGGAGAATAGATGGTAGAAACACAAAAAGACCACCGACCTACCTGCGCTGTGAGAGCAATGGACCTTATGCTTTGGCCTTCTCACAGGAGATTCCAATCATTTTGAGAGTGCTTTAGATTCCACAGAATCCAGGAGAGACAGATTTGATTATTGGACGCCAGTCTATAGCTGAGAGCAGTACTACATTGAGCCATGGAAAAAGGCCTTGAAGACTGTGATGTGTTTTTGTGGTTGTTGTGTTACCTACCCTGGTTTCATTTAGCCATTTTGTTAAACTTGACTTTTTATTCCAGTTGTTGTGGGGTCTTATCGCTTCTCCGCACCCGAATAAATTATCAGCAGACATGCGTAAGTTATGTTCTCGGTGTGTGCAGCCGAATTGAAAATTATAATATTCCCCGAGCCGCCATTCAACACGCTCCAGTTGAAACCTTCATGCTCAAGCCTTCTTGCAGAGTGCTAACATCAAAAGTTATAAAAGTTCAAAGTTGCACAGGTACTTTATCGACAACCTGTATATTAACCTTCAAGCCTGTATGACATGGGAATTTTTGCTGCTACTCAAATAGCAGACAATCTATAATAACTCAACACACAATTAAGTCACAGGGATCTTCTGCGATAATAACAGTGAGAGAGTGTGAGTTAAGAGTGCAATGATATTAATTTGGGTTTGTCTGTTGGTGTTCTTATCTGAACTCTCGACTCATGAGGTTTGCAATCGACATTCAAATCCCATACGTGATATGTTTGTCCATTTGTCTACTAATGTCCTTATATTTATTGCGAAAGTACACTTATGTCTGCTAATGTATTTATCCTGAATGTGATTTGATATATGTACAAGCTTCACAATGAGACTTAGATAATTGTAAAATTAAAAAAAAAAAATTGCAATTATAAAAAGGATGAGTTTCTGCTTGATGTCGTGCCTGAAATAGTGATACTGTCTTTGTGTTGCATCTTCAAGGAAAGCAGCGAATTGAGGACTTGTAGTAATTTTCGGTGTTCTTCTTTCTTATTTGTTGCTCTTTACAGGCAGCGTGCAAGGTTCTTTGATCTCGTCCAATCTCCAGGTTGTGATTGGGGTATCAGAGAGAACCATGATCTGCTCAGGTTTGATTGCGATTTTTTTTTCTCCAGATTTATCAAAACACCAATAACATTTCATTTGTTCAACATCAATGCCAATCTATTTATAATTTACTTTCTTCCATCTTTCTACGATTATATTATATAATATTATATTTATAATCTATTTATGGTAAAACTTGTACAAAACAGTCTCTCAATCATGTGGTCACTTACCTTATCCAGCCTTTTTCATGCACAGAAATAGCCTTGATTACAATGTGACAACTTTCTTCGATGAGGTAGAGGCCATTTCTAAATGTCCATTGTTTATTACTCATAAGTCATTACAAGTGTTCTGAGTGTTCATGTTGAAAACCACGAGGAAGTGCAAATTTCCGAGTGCTTTTCACTGCAGTTCTGCAATGCCTTGTGAACATTACGTCCGCTGCCGAAGATTGACGGAGGTTGTGTTTTCACCACTGTCTGTTTGTCTGTCTGTGAGCAGGATATCTCAAAAGTTCTGCACGGATTCAGATGAAACTTGGTGGGCAGGTTGGGTGTGGCAAGGACGAATCGATTTGATTTTGTTGAAGATATGAATCCGGATCCGAGAATTTTTAAAGCGATTCTTCACCAATGAGAGATAGGGCCACAAACGATATAAAGCACGATGTCTCAAAAGGTTGTGGACACGTTGGGTATGTGACCAGGAAGAATTATTTCGATTTTGGTGAAGATCTGGACCTGAATACTAGAATTAAAAAATATTTTTTAAGTGATTCTTCACCATTGAGAGATGCGGCCAAAAACGATATATCGTATGATATTTCAAAAAATTGTCGATGGATTTGGACGATACTTGGTGGATGAGTTGGGCAGGGGACAAGAATATGCCGATTTGATTTGGGTTAAGGTCCGGACATTTGGGCAGAATGCAGATCCGGCCTATCAGTGAGATACACAACATAAACTGCTTAGCCTGGCGGAGGTATGTGCTCTACCGAGTGCAGTTCTAATCATTGTATTTTTCTCTGGGGCTGTACTGTATATTAAGGTGAGCATTGACTGTCTTGTAGTTTGGCCTATGTGCTGGTCAAGTAAATATGAATTTAGATTGCTCACAGCATATGTTCATGTCTATACACGATCTGACCAAATGTCATGGGGCACAATTGATATCAGTAATGGTTTACAATCGGTGGTTTGTGGCCATTTAATAATGTATATGCAAGTAAAGCCTTTAATCGCAGCCTGGATGCTGACATGAAAACCTTCTGCCATTTTTCATAGTTTAAAGATGCAAAGCTCTGCCATCCCCAGAAAAGTGAATCCCCCATATTTCTTTCTGATTTTGTGGTTATTGTTTTTGAGCTCATAATTCGCATTCCAACATATCCAACAGAACCTGCTATCAGACTTAAACAATGTGCACCTGAACTTGTCTTTCAAGAAAACCTATTTACACATGAATTTAAAGGTTCCCCCAAGATACTCATTCATTGCGGCATGCCTTGTGGCCATGTGCAATTCCTCACATCTCCTGTGATTTTTAATGATACCTTGGATAAATCGGATGGAAGGCATCAGATTTAATTATATATCTTTTTGTAAAAGGTGACTAAAATGATGAAAGGCTTGTGTGAAACTGCTTTGTGGTATCCCTTTGAGTGCAAGGTTCGATTTATTCATAAAAAAAACTAGAGCACTCGGTAGAGCGCATGCCTCCGCCACGTAATGCCTGATCCACGAGAACATATCAGGCCCAATACATTTTTGAAATATCATGCGATACAGGACTATATCGTTTTCAGCCATATCTCTCAATGGTGAAGAATCACATTAAAAATTAAATAACTCCCGTATCCAGATTCAGATTCAGATCTTCACCAAAATCGAATCAATTCATCCTTGCCACAGACACACAACGGGTCCACCAAGTTTCATCTGAATCCCGTCCACAACTTTTTGAGATATCCTGCTATATATCGTTTTTGGCCCTATGTCTCAATGGTGAAGAACCACTAAAAATTCTAGTAGTCTAATCCGGATCCAGATTTTCATCAAAATCCAATCAGTTCGTCCTTGTCACACACCCAACCTGTCCACAAAAAAATTTCATCCAGATCCGTCCACACCTTTTTAAGATATCCTGCACAGGGACAAATGAACAAACAGACAGAAAAGGGTGAAAACATAACCACCTTCGCCTTCGGTGGTGAAGGTAAAAAAACTGGTTGCAGGTGTGATGGTCCACATTCAAAAATGAAAGAACCTTCAACGAGCACAGCTGGCCCAGCAAGACATTAAGCCCAGGGCAAACATTTTCACGACAGAGTGATTTTATCCAGGACTTTGTCGGCATTTTGCACCAGATGTTAATCATTAAGCACCCTCAAAGGGGAAAGGGTCGAATGTGACTGCACAATGCAGAAGTTGAGTCCAATATCATAAGCATTTGAGATTAAGTTTCAAATCGAACCGATTAAAATGATCCTACACAGTAGTATGGCTGTAATTATATTGTGCAGGGAATTTTAACAAAGCCTCGAAGCGTTAAACATAAACACTGAGCACAAACACTTGAACAAAGCGAATGGGATTTGAGTGATTTTTTTTTTCTTCTTTCGCCTCCACTTTTCTTCAGAAGTATGTTTCCATGTGTTTTTTTAAAGTTGCAAGTAGAGGAGAAGGATAAGGCATATAGTCATTTCCATTGACATGTAGTAAGGAAGGTGAGTGAGGGTCAACCACAGTAAGCAGATTAGTATTGCATGTACATTCAACCAGGTGGAGTGAGGCAGGCAAATGCTCCACACCCCACCCCAAAGCTCATTGAGCCAGTCAAGTTTTCCCAACATTCCAGGAGTAGTATGATTGTTTCACACTAAGTGTGAAATATATATATATATATATATATATATATATATATATATATATATATATATATATATATACATGAGCCTGGTGTTGGCACAGTGGTTAGGACAGCGGCTTGGGATCCAAAAGGTCCTGAGTTCAATCCCCGTTGAGCCACTGAATTAATACACTCAGCCTGCCATCCTTCCGAGGTCGGCGAAATGAGTACCAGTCTACTGGGCCGGTGTATACCCCGGTTAAAATAGGTGTACCATATCCCTGTGTCATAAGAGGCGACCAGGGTTGCGTCAGGAAGGGCATCCGGCGTAAAACATGTGCCAAATCACTATGTGGATCATACGGATGATCCGCTGTGGCGACCCTGAACGGGACCAGCGGAAAGAAGAAGAAGAAGATATATATGTATATATATATATATATATATATATATATATATATATATATGTAGATATATATATATATATATATATATATATATATATATATATATATATATGTATATAAACATACACATACAGCTCTGGAAAAAATTAAGAGTCCACTGCAAAATTATCAGTTTTTCTGGTTTTACTATTGATAGGTATGTGTTTGAGTAAAATGAACATCTTTGTTTTATTCTATAAACTACTGACAACATTTCTCCCAAATTCCGAATAAAAATATTGTCATTTCGAGCATTTATTTGCAGAAAATGACAACTGGTCAAAATAACAACAAAGATTCAGTGTTTTCAGACCTCAAATAATACAAACAAAACAAGTTCATATTCATTTTTAAACAACACAATATTAATGTATTAACTTAGGAAGAGTTCAGAAAACAATATTTTGTGGAATAACCCTGATTTTCAATCACAGCCTTCATGCGTCTTGGCATGCTCTCCACCAGTCTTTCACATTGCTGTTGGGTGATTTTATGCCACTCCTGACGTAAAAAATCAAGCAGCTCGGCTTTGTTTGATCGATTGTGACCATCCATCTTCCTCTTGATCACATTCCAGAGGTTTTCAATGGGGTTCAGGTCTGGAGATTGGGCTGGCCATGACAGGGTCTTGATCTGATGGTCCTCCATCCACACCTTGATTGACCTGGCTGTGTGGCATGGAGCATTGTCCTGCTGGAAAAACCAATCCTCAGAGTTGGTGAACATTGTCAGAGCAGAAGGAAGCAAGTGTTCTTCCAGGACAACCTTGTACGTGGCTTGATTCATGAGTCCTTCACAAAGACTAATCTGTCTGATTCCAGCCTTGCTGAAGCACCCCCAGATCATCACCGATCCTCCACCAAATTTCACAGTGGGTGCGAGACACTGTGGCTTGTAGGCCTCTCCAGGTTTCTGTCTAACCATTAGACGACCAGGTGTTGGGCAAAGCTAAAAATTGGACTCATCAAAGAAGATGACCTTACTCCAGTCCTCTACGGTCCAATCCTTATGGTCTTTTTGCAAACCTCAGCCTAGCTCTTCTTTGCTTCTCATTGATGAAGGGCTTTTTTCTAGCTTTGCACAACTTCAGCCCCGCCCAGAGGAGCCTGTTTCAAACCGTCCTCGCCATGCACTTCACCCCAGCTGCCGTTTGCCATTCTTTTTGTAGGTCACTTGATGTCATCCTACGGTTGTTGAGTGACATTCGAATGAGTTGGTGGTCATCCCGGTCAGTGGAAAGTCGTTTTCACCCTCTGCCAGTCTGTAGCTTTGTTGTCCCCAATGTCTGCTGCTTGACCTTGTTCTTATGAACCGACGTCTTTGAAATTTTAAGGATGGAAGCAACGTGACGCTCACTGTATCCCTCTGCCAGTAAAGCCAGAATTGAACCCTTCTTTTCCTCTCTCTAAACTTTTCTTTTCAACTCTTTTGGCTTGGTCAATAGTTATTTTTTTGATTACAGTTACTTTTTGAGGTACTACTAGCATTGTTTTTGCCATCCAGCTGGTTCTATTGCAAGAGGATAGTGATGACCACAGCAGTGGTTTTTATACTTTTCCTTGTTAAATAAGATTTGGTTCAGGTGATCACCTAATCAGTACCTCACTAAGTAGAATGAGGTGTGCCTGTGTTGGAATTCAACAGACACTGGAATGGAATGGCTGCCATACATGTAGAGATGCTGATTTAAATTTTTTTTGGAGTACTGTTATTTTTTTCCAGAGCTGTATATATACAAACACACACACACACACACATATATATATATATATATATATATATATATATATATATATATATATATATATATATATATATATATACATATATATATATATATATGTATATATATATATATATATATATATATATATATATATATATATATATATATATATATATATATATATATATACATATATATATATATATATGTATATATATATATACACACACACACACACACACATACTGAATATACTATATATATATATATATATATATATATATATATATATATATATATATATATATCTTCTTCTTTCGGCTGCTCCCGTTAGGGGTCGCCACAGCGGATCATCCGTATGATCCGCATAGAGATTTGGCACATGTTTTACGCCAGATGCCCTTCCTGACGCAACCCAAGTCGCCTCTTTACGACACAGGGATATGGTACACCTATTTTGACCGGGGTATACACCGGCCCAGTATACTGGTACTCATTTCGCCGACCTCGGAAGGATGACAGGCTGAGTCAACCCCCTGGTGTATTAATTCAGTGGCCCAACGGGGCTTGAACTCAGGACCTTTTGGATCCCAAGCCGCTGCCCTAGCCACTGCGCCAACACCAGGATATATATATATATATATATATATATATATATATATATATATATATATATATATATATATATATATATATATATATATATATATATATATATATATTTACACCACAAACAGACACACATACTGTATATACTCTATACACACATATACATATATATATATATATATATATATATATATATATTTACACCACACACAGACACACATACTGTATATACTCTATACACACATATACATATATATATATATATATATATATATATATATATATATATATATTTTTTTACACCACACACACACACACACACATACTGTATATACTCTATACACACATATATATATATATTTTTTTTTTTACACCACACACACACACACACACACACATACTGTATATACTCTATACACACATATATATATATATATATATATATATATATATATATATATATTTACACCACACACACACACACACACACACACACACACACACACACACACACACACACACACACACACACACACACGTGCCAGACCCCGCTATTCGCGGATCTCCTGAACTCATGGGTTATAAAGTGGGACCTGCTTTGACGTTTCGCGTATTCGCAGTTATTTATTTATTTCTTTTTTTACACTTCAGGACTGGTCTCCTTTCTCCACCTGCGAAATTGGAAATCGGCCAACATCACAATGTTAAATAAAAAAGTACAAAAACGGATCCCCTTAACTGCAGCCCATTTGGCTTACTGTACTTCTCATCATCAGCAGTCATGGAGTCCATCATCTCAAATGCCATAAAATCATTCCTTTTCTCAAACAGCCTCATCTCTGATCATCAATTCAGATTCATATCTCGTCACTCCACCTTGGACATGCTGCTTTTACTCTCCCACCAATTGTGGAGGCCCTCAATATCAGACATGAGATCAGGGCCGTCTCTCTGTACATTTCTCGAGCTTTTGATACAGTCTGGCATCCCACTTTACTCTCCAAACTGCTGCCTATCGAATGCAATGCCAACTTCACTTTTTGATTACTGACTTCCTCCACTCTCATAGATAACATATGGCTCTGAACAGAACCCTTTCACCCCTCTCCCTGTTGAGGTTGGAATACCCAAAGGCAGTGTTCTAGGCCCCATGTTATTCCTAATCTTCAACAATGATCCCACTGACTCTGGAAAATCCTCTTTATCTCTTTGCTGATGACTCCACTCTATGCTGTGACATCTCTTATCCTTCTGACAGACAGGCAGAAGCCTCTTCCCTCTCCTCAGACCTTGACAAGATCACAAACTGGTCAAACACAATTTTGCTTACTAGAAGCACCCGCTCCCTAAGGGAGCTGTCAAGTGGGTCATTTATTATACTTATGCCTATTTTACTCCAAGAGGTCCAGGAGTACACACCCAAAAAATGGTTGCGATCGGTTCAGCGGTTTTTGCGGTACCTGGGAACAGACGGACGGACAGACGGTGAATTATAGTAAGATGTATCCATTTTGTCCACCCTTTGCATTCTCCCTTACCCATCATCGTTACCTGCATCCCTTGTTTGTCGATCTCTATCGACGTTGTCCCTCTGCCATGCTGTTGGTGCTTCCCCTTTCTCTTGCTGTTCCCTTTGTTATGTTGTGTCCTTATTTGTTCTGTGTACTCGCTCTTCCATGAGCCTGGACCTTGTAAAAAAAAAATATATATATATATTGTTGTTGTTTAAACAATTCCCTGACCTTCGACAATTGCAGACTCCGACATTCGCAGCATTTTTCAGGAACGTATCCCCCATGAATAGCGCAGTCCGACTATTTATATATCTTTGTTGTACAAACATAAAAGGAATATAAATAAACACTGTATGGGCTTTTCTCGAGCAGCCAGCTGGTCTTTACATCATTATTGCAGCACTATTGCAGATTTAGAATCCACAGTGCCTATCCATGTTGGAGTACCTATCTCCAGGTCGAGGCTTGCTATTAGCCCAAATCTCAGTGTATCCCTGCTTAAACATAAGGAGACATCTTCTTTCCTCACTCAACATCTCGTGAAAATACAACAAAACAGGAATGAAGCCTACAAGACAATGCGGCCCCAACAAGGACACATGTCCCAAACGGACACATTTTGAAATATCCAAATGAAACACTAAATAACACACGCAAAGTTCAACAAGACAATTCTGGAACAGGTGTTCCAGCCTCTTGAGAAGACAGCCTCTCAGAGTAGCAAAGATAGATGTCTGGCTGAAAAGAACACGGAACTGGAATTGCTTCTTATGTCGTGGCCTGTTTGGTATTCCTTTGTGAGCACAAAGCTCATGATGCAGGTATCTCAGGGTCACATCCCATGTACTCTCTTGATTTTTCCAAGTGTCTTGAAATGTCCTTGCCCTCCATGTGCTTTGGAGCACAGTTAAACAAAAACTAAGCAACCCTTCATTTTCTCTTCTATCCTCCTGCAGTTCCTCCAACATTTCATTATCTCCACCACCGAAGGTGAAGGAGGTTATGTTTTCACCCCATTTCTGTCTGTCTGTCTGTTTGTTTGTTTGTCTGTTTGTGTACAGGATATCTCAAAAAAGTTGTGGACGGATCTGGATGAAATTGTGTGGACAGGTTTGTGTGTGACAAGGACGAACTGATTACATTTTAGTGAAGATCCAGATCTGACTACTAGAATTTTTTCAGTGATTCTTCACCGTTGAAAGAAATGGCCAAAAATGATACATCGCAAGATATCTCAAAAAGTTGGGATGAATTTGGATGAAACTCGGTGGACATGATGAGTGTGTCCCAAGGAAGAAATGATTCAATGTTGGTGAACATCCAAATCCAGATCCGGATCTGATAATTTTTTAAGTGATTCCTCACCATTGATAGGACTAAATGAAAATATATAGCATGATATCTCAAAAAGATGTCGACAGATTTGGATGAAACTTGGTGGATGGGTTGGGTGTGTGACCATGACAAATTGATTCGATTTTGATGAAGATACGAATCAGGATCTCACTACTATAATTTTTTAAGTGATTCTTCACCTTTGAGAGATAGGGCTCAAAATGATATATCGCATGATGTTTCAAAAATTTATTGGGCCAGATATGTTCTCGTGGATCAGGCATTACAGGGCGGAGGTATGCGCTCTACCAAGTGCCCTTCTAGTTTTTTTTTTGTTTTCTTTTTTGTCAGATGATGCCACCCTCCCTCTCATACTCCCACACCACTTATCTGTGTAATGTATATTGCTCCTGAATCCATCCATCCATCCATTGGGACCATACTCTGTGCAGAGCATTGGTGCTACCGAAGCAGTCTCCTTGGCTATTGGGCACAATCCTGGACAGGTCGCCACTCTGACGCAGGATACCAGCAAGCTGGTACTCATTTTGCCGACCTCAGAGGGATGACAGGCTGAGTCAACCCCACCTTGTATTAATTCAACAGCCAAGCAGGATTTGATCTCAGGATCCTTGGATCACAAGCCCACCACCCGAACCGTTAAGCCAACACCAGGCATAATGCAGGTAAATAATCTCCTAAATAAGGAACCATAAAATATGACTTTTGTTTCTTTTTTCCCCATTATGCAGAGTACTGATCATTCACAGTAGCTTTCCCCTGATAGCATCGGCACAAGGTACAACTGAGACGCAAGAGTGAGATGAAAACTTCTCTTACTGGATTGAGAATCAGGATACATTTTCTTCAAACTCCACCTCTCATTGTTATTGCAAAACAAAATAGTTTAAACAGACAAAGAGAATGTCAATTTCGATCAGAAAAATGAGAGATCTTAATGGTTTTTACCCAGTGTGTTCTCCGTCTTCCTTCAACTCGAAGAACTACGTCTATGCAGTTTTAGAGGACATTGCTTGAGGCCCCCTTGGCAGGGAACATAGTACATGCAAAGGAAAAGACATATAATGGAATTTACGGTAAATTTACCTGTTACAATATGTAGAAAAGGGTTGAAAGAAGTAATTTTTGAGGTTTCATGAAATAATGTTGTTATTATTATTATTATTATTATTATTATTATTTTTGTTGTTAATATGCTGTGTGCCTGTAATGATGAAACTATGTTGTGCAGATCCATGCTCTTGACCGCCTGTGATTTAGGTGCAGTTACGAAACCCTGGAAGATTACCCAGAAGGTACGTCGTTAGAGGATATCACATGTCAGGTGCCATAATTGTTCTTGTTTTGTATTTTTTTTCTTTCTTGTAGGATACGCCAAAGGTGGAGTATTGGCATGGTTTAACAATGGTAATTGTTTCCTCTCATCCAGCAGGATGGTACAGAGTTAGCACACTTACCTTTGAGCCGTTTGAGATTCTCGGCTTAACTATAAACTGTCTTATTTGTGTTTCACAGGCAGGGCGTTGCATCACAAAGTGTACCAGCCATTCCTTGAATGGACGATAAACTCCGTGTCCTGTGTGCTGAGAATTAGCTGGAGGATGTTAAAGATCCTATACTACCGTGCCTTTCACAAAGAGTGGGAGAGCAAGCACTCGTACCCTGAACAACTTACCAATTCCAGCCACCTTCAGTTGAATATATCAGGCCTGTCTGGAGGAAGGGACACGAAAATTTTGTTTTTTTTTCCAAAAATAATGATAATCAGACAAGTAAAATTAAAGAGCCTTCTGGGGTAATACAACAAAGTGCATTATTCACTGTGGAAGTTGCTATGAGATTGCTGACAGTTCTGGAATATTGTGCCACCTTAAACTCCGAAGTGATTCGTGAACGTCCTGAAGTTCTCAAGCATGCAAAACTATCCTGCAGTACATTGCTTTCAATGTTTGCCTTCCTAGTTTTATATTTTACAAGTTTTGCAGATGCCAAAATAAGGTTAACCAGTAGATCTCGTGATCGACTCTTCCTTTAGCAGGTGTAGTAGTAGTAGTAGTAGTAGAAATCAATATAGTTTTTCCTTGTAAATTGGAGCTTCTTCTCAAAAACAAATCGTTTTTTAAGATGATTTTGTAATGGAATTATAGCAAAAATAAATAAATAAAGTAAAATTAAATGAACAAATAAATAATATTCAAAAGATATTTATCTGTTTTTTGCAATTATCTTTTTATAATAAATCTCAAAGACTTTGTATTGACAGGAGTTCACAGAATAGTTTTATCCATAAAACTGTACATATTTTATAGGACTGAAATTCAAAGAAATTATTTCAATCTCTAATTTTTTTATTCTTTAATGGTCACAATTATTCCCACATTATTGTGGCTGGGAGGAGCTTGACCAAAGCCTTTCATGAACCGGCTGGACAGGCCTGGGATTCGGCTATGGTTGGGGCAGGAATTTGGAAATTGGCAACGGTGCCAGCAGAAGCTCGACTATTCTATGCGAAGGACACCATGGGATCTTTAACATCCACCAATTAATGCCAGCTGTCAGGACACTCAGTTTAACATCCATCCATGGGATGGCACACACAATGATGAATCATCCTGTCTGTGAAACAGTTTATAGCTAGGCTGAGATGACAGTTTATGTTTATGACCAGGATGGCAGTTTATAGCTGGGCCAAGATTCAAACCCAGACTAGACAGCTTAGAGGCGAGTGTACATACCTCGAAGCCATCCTGACAGTCCCTATTCCAATATCCAATGATGCTTGGCTTTGCAACACAGTTTTTGGAACCATGTTTATTCGTATATATTTTTAAGCTGTGCATGTCATATCAAGAGAGTGTATGATTTTAAAAGTAAAATTTTAAAACTCACCGGTAATTGTATCATGATCGTAAAGTCATGTCAAAAAAAAATTTACATCCCCTTTTTAATAATGCTGCCTTTCTTATAAAGTTCTAAAGCTTTGTTACACCCCATGTGAGAAGATGATTGGATGATCATGCTCATCAGATGAGATATTTTCCATTTGTAAGGGTTGAGGGAGACTGCATTGTTATCATTTGAATGTTTTTCACATCTCTGCACATGTGAGGATTTATTACTTTGGATTCAAGGAGAAAGACTTTTGATTTGAATTGTCTAATATCTGTTTCACATCCAATATATGAGATATGAAGCAACACACGTACATTGTGATAAAATATGTGTTCTTCATGCTAGAGCAAGCTTTCACATTGCAGTCTCTAATTATATGTGTTGTTGATGAAAGAATGCTTTTGTGTCTGCAGGAAAAATATATAAAACTGTCTCTGGGTAGTGTCCATCATTTGTAAAATGATAGGTATCAGCTTAGGCCTTAGTTGAAGAGGAAATTACCCTTGTTTAAAACCTTGCCACAACAGTTTTACGATCAAACATTTACAAAAATATGATACGTTTATTAAAACAGTTTTAATGAAGAATTTGTCCAAAATGGTTGTTTTCTCTTGTTTTAGTCTAAAGCTGATAGTATTACAACATGTGTATACCAGTGGTGATGAATACTGGTGGCAGAAGCAAAATGTTTTTTGTTTTGTTTTTTTTTGCAGCAAAATGTTCTGTGGCCTTTAGCAGTAATGAATATCGATTAAGAACATTTCTCCCAGTTGATTTGTGTGCAGCCAATTAATGATATTGTAAGAGCTGTGAGTCTGGTCTGGTTGCCTGGTTTGAGTCCAACCAGTTTGAGAGAAAATAATGTCAAAGCAACCGCAACCGCCAACCCAGTCCACGGCTCCAAATAAGTTCCCAGGCAGTTTGCCGTGTTACAATGTCTGTTGGACCATGAAATTAACTGGATGAAGGACCGATAGATGCCTGTGACCAATCTAATTAGGCCGAGCAGACCTTTAGGTCATGAGCATCGTCTAAAGCAGTTTGAACTGCACTTCAACTACGCTGCAACCAGCCTAAACAACCAAATGAAGCAGCCAGAACAAACGTTATTCACCTTGAGACTAGGTTTATTTAATAACAAGCAAATGGTTCGAGGGAAGGATTACATGAAGCAATACTAATGTAACAATCACAGGAATGATAAATGATGCAACCAAACAATAAAATCACCCCTTTATCCTAAATTACTAATGGGCGCCATCGATACAAACCAAGTGAATGAATGGGAGATCATATTTTACGAGCTTATAAGGCCTTAATGCACATCACAGGATAGAGAGACATAGGGTTTGACAAGACAGGAAGAGATTGCTGTCAAACCCGGCTGGCAAAGCCGTGCAGGAGTTCTGGGCAGTTCAATCCCAAGGAAGGGGAAATAGTTCCATGGCCAGAGAAAGAGAGAAGCAAAATCTTTTATTATTTTGGGCTCGTGTGTCCTTCTGCTCTCTTTGCCATTGGTGGCAATCTGACTGATGGGTGGGGAAACTTCGCCACAACAGCAATGTCATGAGCCACAATGGGTTCTCCTCAAATTCCAATGGAAAATACACATGCATAACGGCTGGGACACGAACCGTCTGAGGTTACTAACTGCCTTTTGACGGCCCCATTTCATTCTCCCACTTGCCTCACACTTCAAGGTTTTGCCAGGGCTTTCAAAAGAGAAACATAAAGGACAGATTTCAGGAAAAGAACATCGAACAAAGCCAAATGTTTGATGGGGGTAGAGACAAACAGAATGGCAGGGAAGATGAACTGTCTATCTGTACATTATAGTGGTGCATATCTAACATCACAATTAATTATGTTACGCTTGTACTAATCGAATACTAAGAAATGTTATACGAAACAATTTTACCCCTATTGGACGATTTTCACAACAATATTATCGAGTTCCCCCTAGATGGTCCAACACAATGGCGTAGAGGTGGCACACTTTCCCTTGAGCTGTCTAGTCTGGGTTTTATCCTCATCAAGCTATAAACTGGCAGATTGATGCTTCATAGGCAAGGCATTTCATGAAAAAGTACATTGTCCATTGGATGGACATTAACCTGGGTACCATTCTGCCATCATATTAGCTGGTAGACATTAAAGATCCCATGATATTAGTTTTTCAACAAAGAGTCGATGATTTATTGCCAACAACTGAACAAATTCCACATTCCCGCACCAACCATCTCCAGTCAAATGTCAGGCATAGCCAACTGGTTTGAGAAAAACTAGGGCCAATCTCTCTATGACCCCCTCCTGAAACCCCATATTATGGTATATGGTATATGAAGTAGAAGAGGAGGAGGAAGGGATTGAGAGGCACCTGCAAATAATTAATTTACTCACTGGGTCATTTATGTTTCTGCTGGAAATAAAGATGTGCACACAGCCAACGAATTGCCCATTCACAAATCTACCTTGCCATTGATGGCAATTCAGATGCTCAAGTCGTTTTTTTGTCACCTACAACATAAAAAAACAAAAATTGAAGTTTGTGTAAAGATGGTGGTATGTGGAGTCCAATCTGTTCAGTTCTTTTTGTTTTTTTTCCCCTCCTCTTGCAGGTTGCGGAGTTGGTGACGAGCGAATTTTTTGAGCAGGGTGACCGTGAACGTGCCGAACTTAAAATCACGCCTACGGTTTGTTTGATGCACTACGCCCAACCTAATCACCAAAAAAATTGATCAAAGAAAAGCTTCAACAAGAAGCAAGTACTATATAAATTGTCATAACCAGAGATATAGTCCTGGTCCATAGTTCAAACAAGGAACCTTTCCTCCCCCCCCCCCCATCAATTGTCATAACCCCAGTGGACACAATACATTAATCACATTCATAACAAGGACATGATGATACAGCTAAGGACTTTTACAAGAATTACAAAGAGATTAGTAGATTGTACGTAATAGACAAATTAACAGAATTTGAGATTGTAACCCTTGCTCCCAGCATCATGAATTATGTGCTTAAATGGGAACAATTATGTGCTTAAATGGGCAAAATGGAGTTGGCCAATTAAAAGTTTTTTTTCTTTTAATAGATCCAAAATCGAGGCTCATGTGTGAGCAAAGCGATGGAAGATTCAAAGGTAACACACTGATGGTGCATTCAAACTCAACCAAGCAAATGGAGGAACAACATGAAAAGAGAGAAGATGAGAGAGATCTGAAGAATTCCTTTAGCATTTTGAGTGATTGATGTCATATTGAGATAAAGTTACGTGTAACGTATATGGGCAAATGTGGTAAAGGTTAATATGGTAGAAAACATCACACATAGGGATGGAAAATGAAATGAGATGGCAGTATACTGTCGTTTTGAAGTCCATTCGATAATTTTGGAACATGAACGACAAAGGATAGGTGGAAGAGCTCTGCCTTCTGGTGAGGCTGGAGAGCATTGAAAGGGTGAAAGAGAAGGGGAATCAAGACTAGAGGAGAGGTGGTAGACTGCCAATCTGTCTGTCATGAGAGAACTGTCCTTATGTCTCTGCTTCTTTCTTATTGGATTTGCTAATGATGTTGAGAACTTTGTATTCCATAGCATCCAGGAGCGAGAGGTATGAAGCGAGGGCACCAGCCCAAAGGGGAGAACAGAACTCCACTGAGCTATGGGCAAAGGCCATTTCCCTGTGAGATTTACCAAACAACGACTTGGCATGACAGAGTGTTCTCAGTTCCCAGTCTGTGGCTTATTTTGGATACCAGCCCAAAATAGGTCAAAGCTGGCGGTGAGGCCCAGATTTGTGAGGGAGTGAACCTCTTCCATTGGCTTATCAAGGAAGTAAGTAGATCGGTGGTTTGCTCGATTATCCTTTCCTGGTATGATTGACATGTTCCTTTCGCAATCTGCTGAGAAGGAGCTGGCTGTCCAGCTTGTCTTCTTGCTTTTTCAAAGCACTGTTAGAAATGTTGATTTTTTTTCTCTGGCAACTTTGCAAAGATTTGATTTTAAAACTTCCAGCATACATTACACATTTCTGCCAACTGGCAGATTATTTATTTTAATTTTTGCACATGGTCTACATTTTTGTGGAGGAGCTGCAACACAAATTACGCATGCAGGTAAATATAAGAGCCAACACTGAACTTGACTTCAGATAAACACAGCTGCTGAGCTTGGGGCAAGCGATGTAACTTCCCAGAATACTCTGAGTTCCGGTGCCACCATTTTTATGAGTGGCGTTTCTCTCAGCAGTCAGTGTGGCTATTAAGGAGAAAATCTTGCTATTCACATTGGATACCAACCCCATGGAGTTTATCCGTGCAGTGTCCTTTGAGTTCTAAGTGAGAAAGCAGTGCGTACCATTTTTAGTCTTTAGTGTGATTGAGACAAAGCCAGATTGAGAATCAAACCACCGACCTCACAGACTCCAAGTAGATGCTCGAACCCTTATGCCACCGTGCTGCCGAACCAGTCTCCTGGGCTATTGGACACAATCTTGGACGGGTCGCCACTCCGACACAGGGTACCAGCAAGCTGGCACTCATTTTGCCGACCTCAGAAAGATGACAGGCTGCTTTAATCCCACCTGGTATTAATTCAACAGCCAAGCAGGATTTGAACTCAGAACCCTGGGATTCCAAGCAAATTGGCCTCCTGCTGCGTCCAAGTTCCTTGTGAAATTATTTAATGCATATAACTATACTTCAACTCCGGAGAGCAAACTCTTCCGGATGTCACAGGTGCCTTGTATCGTCTATCTTGGCAGATGTCTGCATAACACGGACTTAACTACAAATTGCGAATCCATGCTTTGTCTGGGCATTTATCGATATTGATTTGGATAATGAAAATGTTTTTGTTCAAATCAATCCTTTTTTGATACCGCACTGTCTGGGTCCTTGACGATTAATACAGCACCATTTTCAATTTTGTATGACCTGCAGTTTGGGAGATATAAAACTTTCCCACAGACATTGGATCTTATTATATAGATGCTCTCCAATGCTGGAATGGTATGCCTTTCAAAAATTTTCACAGCCTCGTCAATTATACAAGTTTTTAAATCTCTCCAAAAAATCTCATCTTTTAAGGTTGCTTCCACTTTGTTTTTACTTTTCTTACCTCTTCCTTCTTTATAAAGCACGAGCAAAGGTATCTGTCCCCAGTGACGGGAAAAGTTGAAGTTAATCTATCAATTTGAATTATTTAATCACTTTAAAAAGGTTAATTGTGTTGCACTCTTGGTTTCACTCACAGCCAAAGGTCTGAGCTACTTATACCACCCACCGTGAAATGGTGGTGCAACATCGGGTGGTGGAGGTTGGATTTGTCAAAGAAGAGGGTGAAATATTGCTATTTTAAATTGTGTTACTCCATGAAGATCTGTATTAAACCTACTTTAATCCAGATGTTCATGTTGATTTTAAAGATTACTAGAAGGGACAATAAAGTCATTGATGATATTGAATCAAGAAAAGTGAAATGAAAATGCAAAATAACCAATCAGCAGATTTTCAAATGCAGCAGGAAGAGGCTGCCGGAAACGGGAGACAGCATGGCCAGACACCACGGTTCGCATTATATACCACACTGTATATAAGATATTGAGATTTTGCTTCAAAGTGAAAAGCATTGTGTCAGAAATGGACTTATAATGTCCGAATTTTAAAATCCCACCCTCCTCAAAAATTATTTGATTTGGCCAAATGACATTAAATAAGTTGAGCCATTTCCTCATTTGTGCTTTTATTTCTAGTCTAAGGATCCTGAAGGAGCTTCTACTATGTTACCTGCAGAACAAAGACAATAAGAGACAGTCAATGAAACAGCATTGATGTTGATTTGAAACTGCTGACCTATTTTGAGAAGGAAATGCCAAACAGCACAATATGACAACACAAAATTTGTTAAATCCTTCCCTACATTTTGCAGTTGCCATGGCATTCAATAACATCCTCACTTTGTATTTTTACGATTGTAAATGGCATCAATAATAAGCACTACAGCAGGCCACCGAGAGGTCTTGCTCACTGAATCAAGTTCATTAACTGTTTTTTGAAGGAGTTTGAAGTTTTCTTAGAATTATTGACTTCCTCATGTAATAAATAGCCAAAGTGGGAGGGATTCCTCCGTGTGAAATCATTTAGGTTTTCCCAATTTAGACTCGGCATCTTCAGTCTAGATTTGCAATGCAATTCCAAATTAACACTGTGAGATTGATTTACTCTGGGAATGATGATAAGATATGCCACTTCTGCTTTCAAGAAAAATATGACTTGAATGTTTACTAATATAAAAATCCCCCAAACCTTCATGATGGCAGTGCAGGAAAATGTCCCAGTGGTATTATTTTCCTGATAATACCACTGGGACATTTTCCTGCACTGTCTTCATGAAGTTTTGGGGTGATTTTTACATGCACCTCTGACCATGTATGAGATTATTAATGTTTCAATCATGGGAGTGGCTGGTTATAATACACACTTGAATAATGCTAAAGATTGTATCAGAAACAGTTAATGAACTTACACTGTTTGCTTGGCCAGAGACACATAATACACTGGAAGCACCCACTCCTTACAGGAGCGGCCGGGGGGGATTATGTTATTATCCTTATTCAAATGTGTAATTCAAAATACTGCCACAAAATACATCTCACTGCATAATTCAAAACACTTCACTTAGGGTTGTGGTGAATGTGAGAATGAGTGATATTAAAGGAGGGACCCCTCCCCCCACTAAAACAAAGCACACCATAATTTTTTTTAAAGGTTATTATAAGGGATGATCAAAATGTATCAAGTTGGATCAGCAAGGAAGTGGTCATCCATTTATGACATTACATATGCTAATTACCTCATTTGCATATTCATTATTTGATGGAATTTGCATTTTTATGTGAAAATAGAGTTATACATAACAGAACACTTCTAGCCAGAGGAGTCAAATCATCTTCATAACAAACATTGACCCTTAGGTCAGTATTTGTTGGAAGCACCTTTTTCATCAATGGCTGCGATGAGTCTTTCTGGGTGGATCTCTACCAGCTTTGTGCAATGATACGGTGAAATCTTTGTCCATTCTTCACATGAAAATTGCTCTCATTCTACTAAGTTTGATGGCGATCATCGATGGACCGCAATCTTCAGGTCTCGTCATCAATGTTAAATGGGGTTCAAGTAAAGACTTTGACTGGGCCACTCAAGAACATATATTTATTTCTTATTCAGCCACTCGAGTGTGGCTTTAGCTTCGTGCTTCAGATCATTTTCTTGCTGAAATGTGAATCTCCGACCCAGTTTCAGATTAATGTCTGACTCAAACAGGTTTTCATCAAGTATTCTCCTGTACTTTGCACCGTCCATTGTCCCTTTTATCCTGACAAGCTTTCAAGTCCCTGCTGTTGAAAAGCAGCCCCAAAACATGATGTGCCACCACCATTCTTGACAGTAGGAATGGTGTTGACTAGGTGATGTGCAGTGTTAGGCATGTGCCAGACATAACACTTTGAATTTAGACCAAAAAGTTCAATTTTTGTCTTGTTTGACCACAATTATTTTCTCCACATGCCTGCAGTATCATTCAGATACTTTTTTGCATACTCCATGTGAGCATTTAGATGTGTCTCTTTCAGTAATGGCTTCTTTCTTGCCATCTATCCATGGAGGCCAACTTTGTAAAAAGAAGGGGATGTTGTTGATTGATCAACACTGACCCCATTTCGGACATAGTGCCTTTCAGATCTTTCAAAGTCATTGTTAAATTTACAGTGACATCCCGAACCAGTTTCCTGCTTGCCCGGCTGCTGTGTTTGGATGGGCGACCTGATCTGGGTAGTGTCGGGATGGAATGATACATCTTCCACTTCTTAATCATGGATTTAATCATACTCAAAGGGATAATGAGTGACTTTAAATCTTCTTATAACCCTTTCCTGAACGGTGCTTCTCCACCACTATATGTCTGACTTCCTTGGAAAGCTCCTTGGTCTTCATGTTTACCTCGTTGGTTGACCAAATGAGTTTCACCTTAAAACTCCTTTGATAAGTGGTGGAGCGTAATTTTTAAGTTGAACCACTGATTACCTCCAGGTGAAACCGATTACACTTATTTTGTAACCTCTCAAACAAATAATTTGCTCCTGAAGTGGTTTCTGGTTCATCAGACAGAGTACAGTCAAAATGTCGGATGACCTCCCACAAATTGCAACAAAAGCAAACTCAACAGATTTTGATTCCTGGATATGTCCTCAGTGACAGAAAAAAAACTCCTAAGGGATCCTCCGGGGGGAAAGTCCTGAAATCATGGAAATCCAATATGGCCGCCACCCAGCTTTGGGGAAAATGAGAAAATTGTAAAGATTGATATTTTAAGATGTAAATTTATGTTTTTCTGCATTGTAATTGTTTCTTGTTATGGTCAGTATATTGATATACAAGAATAACTTTTTAAAAAGTGAAATGTATTGAGGGTAAAATAAAAAATTATAGCTTTATGTCCAAAAATGTCTATCTTTTGTCCCGAAAAAAAATATTTACCTGATACTGATTTTGGCTCCTGGACCAAAAAAAAAAAGAAATGTTGAAAACACAAGATGAAATCAAGTCTATGGCAATGCAATATAATTATGTAAATCATTGAAACATGACAAAATTCACAATTTCACTCGGGGCAATCACATCTGCCTGACGAAGGTTTCGAAATGAAAATGAAAATTCGCATTAAACTCAGAAAGTACATCCATTATAAACTTACTATAGATGTTGAGAAAAATCAAGCGTATTAAAGTTAGAACTCGACAATGTCGTCATCATCCTCATCATTGTCAAATGGAGTGTTTGTGCAGCCAGAGCCCCTGCAGTTTCTACAAGCTGGAGTGCACTCAATGTTGTGCTTCTTGCATGTGCATCTCATGGTGCTACATTCAGCCTGGCAGTTGCACCTCATGACACGTAACACCTTTTCAGGAGCTGGAGCTATTGATGTCTGAAGTGGCACAAAACCCTCATCACACTTCTGCCAACCCCAGTCTGTCGGAAGAAGTTCATCTGCACATCCCTTCCATTCTTGGACTTGCAGATACACGCGCAGGCTGTGATACTTTGCTGCTTCTGATGTTGGTGGTAACGTCTGTGGTTGCACGTGAGAGGAGCTCCAAGCCACCTTGTCCCAGTACCGCTGATACCAGAGGGTGTCCAGGGTGTCAGTTGACTTTCCGTTGAAGATTATCACCAATGTTTTTTTCTCCTGCATCTGCCACATCACTTACGGAAGCTGGATATGGATCAAAAACCTTGGCCTGGTCACGGAATGTGTTGTTTGCTTTGAACTTTTTGAGGGAAGCTCCCTTTCCAATCCCATGAAGATGAGATGTCGTGTCGCACCCAAGAACTGCATGTAGAAACAGTATGTGCTTGCATATGTCTGTACCAATCATTTTCTTTGTAGCCTTGATGTTCCAGATGCGAGGCTTCTTCATGTTCTTCTTTGACTCGGGACAAAAGAAGAGGTCATGGGATTCTAAGCTTGCATGGTAGCATAGGAGTACGAGGAGGTCTGTGTCATCACCAACTAATACAGTGTTGATGACAGTAGCAGACTGCACGGCCTTCAGTACAATCAAGAGATCAGCATCCCCTGAGGCATGGTGTGTCTCACAGTTCTTCTTCTGAAGCTCTTCACTCAACATGAAAATTAATCGCTGTTTATTCTGCCTATTGGCAAGAAACTGTTCCTTCTTCATTGTGAGACGAATGTCAGCTGTAAATGTCACAGTAGTGCCAGCATTCCCTTTAGACCGTCTATGGTGTGTCATGTCCTTCGTGTTGGTACTCTCATAACCATCAAACACGACTATGGTATCTCCGTACTTCTTCGTTACATAATCAGTGTACTGGTGGCATATGTCTCTGGATGTAGATCCATGAGACCATGGAATGCGTTGAACAAGTGCCCCGCATCCAAAACATACTGTTGCCCATCATTGGAGATCTCGGCTGGGACATCGGATCCAAGAAGATCCCAGATGGCATCAGCAAAGACTGGCTTGTGTGCTTCTCGGAGCTGAAGAAAGGAATCAGAGGGCTGGTGGATAGCTGCTCAGTTCATATTTGAAGGCCGACTCCAGTTCTTCTGCTGTCTGTGCAACAGCGATCAGTCTCTGGAAGAGGAGTTGTGGGTCAACCTGGACTTGCTCTCCATCAATCTTGACAGATGACTTCATGCCGAGGGTGACAACTTGGTCTTTCCTCTTAAATGTGTACTCGGCAGGTGTGTTCCCATCCATAGATTTCAATATTTTGGTTCCTACAGCATGTGCTGTATCGACGTTGACGGTGGGGTGTGCATGAACTCCAGTGGCAATGTTCCTCAGAAGTGGATCACTACTGAACGGATTCCGTTCTGTAAATACTGAAGAGCTGATAGTGTGTCCTTCCAATCACGAGATTGTCTTGCCTTGGTCATGTCCTTCTTCTGCTCTCCAGTGTTGTAGTTCACACCTGTGAGCTCCTGCATTGCCTGGTTTATTTCTGCACAGGCAGGCATTCATAGTAGCCATACCAGCCGTTGTTGCTCTGTCATTCGTTGCCCTCGTGTGAGCCCCCCGCTGGTCTTCAAACTTCTCATCAGAACTTGTTCGATGATCAGGTCAGATGAAAGACCTGCCCACAGGCGATCACTTCATCGAACCACATGGAACCCCTCATCAAAACGTTGTTGGACATTGGGATGTTGCGTTTTGAGGTTGGACATCTGCTGCAGATACACCCTCGCAGATTTGGCATACAGGTTGTGGCCCGAGGCTGCCAGGTAAGGCAGCATTTCCTGGATGGCCTATAGATGTAGTGCCCAGTTCCCAGTGTGCTCTGCCTGGATGTATTTACGTAGAATGTCTAGCATGTCCATATACTGAACCCAGAGCGCTGAAGTTCTATAAGATATCTTTGCAGACTCGGCATGCTTCTGAAGGTGGTCTTTGATTCATTTCAAGACGTCAGACTTGCATTCTTCTTCCACAGACTGGGGTTGACAGAAGTGTGACGAGGGTTTTGTGCCACTTCAGACATCAATAGCTCCAGCTCCTGAAAAGATGTTACGTGTCATTAGGTGCAACTGCCAGGCTGAATGTAGCACCATGAGATGCACATGCAAGAAGCACAACGTTGAGTGCACTCCAGCTTGTGGAAACTGCAGGGGCTCTGGCTGCACAAACACTCCATGTGACAATGATGAGGATGATGACGACATTGTCGAGTTCTAACTTTAATACGCTCGATTTTTCTCAACATGTATAGTAAGTTTATAATGGATGTAGTTTCTGAGTTTAATGCGAATTTTCATTTTCATTTCAAAACCTTCGTCAGGCAGATGTGATTGCCCCGATTGGAATTGTGAATTTTGTCATGTTTCAATGACTTACATAATTATATTGTATTGCCATAGACTTGATTTCATCTTGTGTTTTCAACATTTCTTTTTTTTTTTGTCCAGGAGCCAAAATCAGTATCAGGTAAATATTTTGTTTTCGGGACAAAAAATTGACATTTTTGGACAAAAAAGCTATAATTTTTAATTTTACCCCCAATACATTTCACTTTTTAATAATTATTCTTGTATATCAATATACTGACCAGAACGAGAAACAACTAGAATGCAGAAAAACATATATTTAAACATTAAAATATCAATCTTAACAATTTTCTCATTTCCCCGAAGCCGGTGGCGGACATATTGGATTTCCATGATTTCAGGACTTTCCCCCGGAGGATACCTTAGGACTTTTTTCCTGTCACTGAGGACATATCCAGGAATCAAAATCTGTTGAGTTTGCTTTTGTTGCAATTTGTGGGATGTTGACCAATATTTCTGCTAAAATGCCTGTACTAACAGAGGGTTTGAATACTTGTACAACCAAGAATCATCTGATTTTCTCTGGTACTCTAACCTATTCATATTTTATCTGCATTTTTTTAGTTTTATCACTTTGGAGTAGTTTGTGAAGACTACATGTTAAGTTTGATTTGAAAGCATCATTAAATACACACAGCTGGCATCAAAATGTGAAAACTTTGGAGGGGAGTGAATACTTTTGCAGGCCACTGTAAATATTATATATATATATATATATATATATATATATATATATATATATATATATATATATATATATATATATATATATGTGTGTGTATATGTATGTATGTACATGTTTGTATGTTAATTCCAAAAACAACTTTTGACTTTGAAGAAAATATTCAAGAACTCTCATTTTAGCTTCGTTTCTACAGTAACTATTAAAATCATCATTATAATTCAATTGAATGAAATACATGTAACTTCAATACTATTGGAGTTTTAAAGGGGAAATTGATGTCAAAATGATCAGTGTAAAAAGATTAACACACGTATGACATACAAATACATTAAGTTTCAGTTAGAATTGTGAAAAGGAAGGGGCTCCAACTATTACTTATCAATTTCATGCAAGCACTATCAAAATCATAACCATGTTCTATTGTGAATATATTTCGTCTTCACATTGGTAATGATCATATCATTGTTCATTCGATTCAATTTCCAACCATTAATAATTGCTGAACATGCAGACTATCACTGTCTGATGTTCATCCAAGACTGGCTTTCGATAAGCATAGATATCAAGAAATGCATGATACGTTATTAATCATGATCACTGTCATCTTCGTCTAATGGAATTTCAGCTGTCTTACCTGGAGCATGCAACGGGCTGTGCTGTCGACATACAGTAGACGTCGGTTTCTGTCAGTATATCAAACAGGCCACCATCGCCAAACAGTTTGCCAATTCTGACGATAAAAGCCATCAAATGATGCATCCCACCTTGTCTGTTAACGATTATGGTTTGCTCCACAATACCTGCTGTGTTTTGCAGTAGATGGCGAGATCAGCTGTAACAAGAATGTGAGACTGTCTTTGCTTCTGAGACACAGCCACCAGCTTCATCAGGGTTGTCTAGATCGTAGAGAAATCTGTTGGCAGTACATGTATGAAAGGAAGATACCTGATGGTTGCAATAGGTATGTTTTTCAGTGATATCACATTGTTGAAACAAGCCCACGCAGGAATAGCTAGAGAATGGCCACGAGCATACTGTGCCAATTCCCAAGCTAAGTTCTTTCTTTTGTTTTTGGTTATGAATTCTGAATTGGCATTCAAGACTGAAGCATTTGACATCGGAGGTGGCTCTGGTTTTTTGCTTGGCTTGGCATATCGATGGATTGGTTCCTCTGCATATTCTGTCACATGTAGTGCCTTCTGTGTGGTGCGTGGAATGCTTGCATCCTCATCATCCTTACATGCACACCTCTGGAACAAGATAGCTGCTTTTGAATGTGTTGTACGGGGTGTTTCAAAAAGATTGATACAACTTTGACTTTCTGCCATTTCTTTGTTTTTTGACCCATGCCATTTTCCTTTTCATGGTTTGGTGGTGTTATCATGTATTTGTTGTCTGGGATTTCTAGCTCCATTGCTCGACGATGCTATTGACAGTGAAGCAGAAGACAAAAGTGATGGCTCTGTCATACGAGACAAAATCATATGTAGACACCCGCCAGAGGTTCTGCCAGGAATACGACCTCAGAACACGTGATGGACACACAAATTGTGCCATTCAACGTATTGTGAAACATTTTGAGCACAAGGGTGCAATGCACAACCAGAGCAAAGGCAACAGTGGCAGGCCAGCATCAATAACCAAGAGCCAAGCCAATATCAATGCTGTGCGGGATTCTGTGGTGGACAGTCCCAAGAAGTCCCACCGCTGGCGCTCTCGGGAGCTAGGCAACAAACCAACATCAGTCTGGTATATCCTCACTGAAGAACTGAAGCTTTTCCCATACATCATCTCTTTTAGGCATAAACTGAGTCAAGATGACATGAGAAGGAGATTTGATATGTGCAATTGGCTCAGTTACAGGATGGAGTGGTACCCAAACTGGATCAACCTGATCTGGTTCAGTGATGAAGCCCATTTCCACTTGAACGGTGCCATCAATAACCACAACAAAATTTTTTGGGGGGGCAGAACCACCCGAGGAAATCACTGAGAGGTACCTGAAAGGGCCTAAGGTCACATGCTTCTGCACCTTCAATGCCAGCTGAGGAATGCTAGGACCTTACTGGTTTGAGAATGACAACAGCAGGACAGTGACAATCAACAGTGAGCGCTACCGGGCCGTGCTCCAGAAGTTCCATAATGAGCTAGCTCAAAAGGTCACCCCAAACCAGCTCAGCATGAACCTGGTTTATGCAGGATGGTGCACCCCCACATACAGCTGGTAATACCATCACTTTCCTGCAGCAGCTCTTCAGAAACCGCTTCGTTGCCCTGGGTACCACTCATGACTGGGCACCCCATAGCCCAGACTTAAACCCTCAGGACTACTGGTTCTGGGGAGCTGCCAAGGGCTCTATCTATGCAAACCTCCCTGCCACACTGGATGAGCTGAAGCAGAAGGTGTCAGACTACCTCCAGGCAGTGCCACATGAGATCTACAGGAAAGATCTACAGTTTGGAGTCAGGATCAATGCCTGTCTGACAGGGGCACACATCGAGAACGTCAATTATAAGGATTTTGTGTGAATACCAATTTCAAACCTTGGGCTCTCACTAACTCCAGCAGTGACTTACTGCAATAGCAATCGGTGATCGAAAATATCATGTCATTAGCTTTCAAGAAATGTTTGGTTCATGTTCCTGAGATTTCTGTTCCTTTGTAAATAAACATTTAAAGTTGCATCACACTTTTTGAAACACCCTGTAGTTCTTCCATCAAGAGTTTCTTCATTTTCATCAAAATTGTTGATGGCAGTATCAATGAATGTGTTGGTATCTTCAGGCTCCACATTTTGAATTATATTCTGTCTATACACTTCTTCTGTTGAATACTCTATTGCAACAGATGTCAAGAAGCATCTCACTTTGTCATATGTACACAGATCGCTATAGATTGTGAAGCACATCAACCAGCTGCTTATTTCAAAAACTGGTGAATGTGCACAGCAATGCCCAATGTCCCAATGTCAATGATGTACAGGTGTTCTGACACAGAGCTATTATGTTGTGGCATATTGATACCACTTTGATATCAGCTCCTGATGAATGTCCATCATTGCTACTGGTGGTAACATCCTCATAATCACTTTCACTGGTGATCCAATGAATGGAGTTGTATGAAGTATACGGAACAAATATTCTGAAATGATCCACATCCATCTCTGAAGTTGCTACATATGAGTTTGAAGAGTCTTGATGTACGGCATACTTTTCCTCAATATGCCAGATGCCCAATGCAGTATTAACGCTTCATCCATATCTGCACGGGTCCATCCACTGTCACTACTCACTGACGTCTCCTCACATTCACTCATCTCAGCATGCAATGATGCCTTCGTAAGTGCATCTCCCACAGTGATGAAATGAACACATAGTGAGTCTGAACATCCTATCCTTTCAATAAATGACAGTCTCTCTTGAAAATGACTTTTCAGCCATCGTTTCAGCTTCCAAGAAGAATAAATCTACACTTCTTCATCTGGGATATCCATCTAAGTTAATAGTTCAACAAATTTTGCTCGTTCATCTGAGAGTGTTACAACTTTCTATAACTGTTTTGACAGCACTGTCTGTGCAATATCTTCTGCCAGTTTGTGGAAAGCCTTTTCAAAAATCGATATGTCAGGTTCCTGCTGTGCCGTCACAGAAACAGCTTGAATATTTCTCTTTGAAACGTTTCTGTATTTGTAGTGAGAGTAGCAGGACCTGTGATGTTTTGCATCAAAGGCAAACAGGTCTGGGTAGAAAAGCATGCATCAACGAATAGCATCATCATGTCTGCTCACAGCTGCATCAAGAACCTTTTCTGGAGTTGATTGACCTGCGTCAGGGCTGATATGTGTAAGTTTTTCTCTGCTCTTGTTTGAGCAGCGTTTTCTAGAGGTACCACAAATTAAGCAGTGCTGCCTGATGTTGAAACCGGCAGTGTCTTCTCCACCGAGTTTTCTTGGTTGAGTTTCTGATGGGCCTACTATCAATGGTTCTGATTGCTTTGCCTGGAAGAACAAATTTGACTTGCTTGTGTGTGTACCTTTGCAATTCCTATGGTATAAATGGAGCATTCACCACTTAAAATGTCTTCATTAAGTGTTCCAATCCACTTTAACAAATCGTCCTGCCTTATCTAAGCAGCATTAAGCACAGACAGGAGACCATCATGTGTTGGAGTTTTTACAGCAGCACTCCTTGTGGTCCCTTCCAAAACTTCTGAGCAGGTAATACAATGAGATGCATTGAACACCCACCAACGTTTTGCCTCTGGTTCTTCCTTGACATCCATCCAGCTCAGTTTAGACCATAACTGCACTCCTGTAGAATAGAGAGATACATATACTTAAAGGGGTATATTTTTTACGCATTGTGCCAATGCAATGAATTGTGGGTAGCTTATCATAGGCACATAGCCCTCCAAGAATTATCTCCCATATAATGATTGGTTTATATTGGAGCCCCTTCCTGTTGAAAATCCTGGATCCAACTTGATGTATTTGTATATCATACATGTGTTACTCGTCTCACACTGATCATTTTGACACCAATTTCCCCTTTTATCTCAAACAGCACACAGGTATCTCAAATAGACAGGTCAAAATGGCATGCTGAGTGCAAAGAGAGGGAGAATTAATGTGAGCGTTCGTGGGTGGAAGGATTGAAGTATCGCAAAAGCCAGCGGAAAGAACGAGTTGCTGCGCCAGGCAGCCACCCATGTGATAAATGCTCAATGGTGTGCCGCTCGGCCATTGGTTTGCTTGCTGAGCCACCAAGGGGCGCATGACACACACACACACACACACACACACACACACACACACACACACACACACACACACACACACACACACACACACACACAGTAGTCTCGATTTGTGGAAGGGTTACATTCTGCAAATTTCTTCTGCAAGGTGAATTTTCGTAAATCGAAACCAATTTTCCAATCTACTCCCATTATATAAGTGGAGATAAGTTTCTTTGGAACAAAGTCTTAACTCTAGGAATGTAACAAATACACTTAACAAATACACTTAATAAGGCAACAAACTTTATTTCAATCCTCTGTACATCACCAGTGCCATGAGAACCAGCACCGTGAGGCAGTGCTTCTGACATTGCAGTCCACTAATCTGTTTTGCCTTTTGACTTTAATATGAAATGTAAAAATAAACTGTTACAGTGATCAAAAAGAAAAAGATCATTTGATTGACAATGACGACGTGTGTAGTGGCTGGAGGGAGAGAGGGAGTAGGTGAGTGCTTCATTTTTTTTTCTAGCCTTGACCCTACTTCGTTGATCGGCCCAAATGGCATCAGTGAATTATTTTCTCACACAAAATCCTGCTCTGCTGCTCTTGCTTCTCTTTTATCCATGTTCTTTAGCCTGTCCTTCTCTCTTGGCTGCTTTCATTCTGCCTGAAAGTCAATAAACCTCACTCCCTTCAACAAAAAGGGTTCAAAAACAAATTAGGTCAAGTTCAGGTCAGCAAGCTTACTTTCAATTGTAAGCAAGATCATGGAACCAATCATTGCTACTGATATCATCTGTCCTCTTTTCAAACCGCCTGATCTCTGACCACCAGTTTGAATTCCATCCCAGTCATTTAGCTTTGAAACTGGTGCTGCTCTACTCTCAGCGATGGTTGAAGGCCCCAAATGTGAAAAAGAGGTCAGGACTTTCTCCCTGGATATATCAGACATTCAACACAGTCTAGCATCCTCCTCTGCTTTCCAAGCTTACATACATGGCCACCTTCATGCCTGGCTTTCCAACTTCCTCAGTCTATGTATTGCTATCAATGAAACCCTATTTCCCCTATCATTGAGGAGGCTGGAGTGCTCCAACACACTGTCTTGATCCCAGTTTTGTTCCTCATATCCATAAAGTACCTGTCTGATGCTCTGGAAAAGCCTCTCTTCCTTTTTGCAGAGCACTCCATCCAACGGATAGGCAGACAGCAGCTGCATCATTATCAGATATTGAAATTATTACATGCTGCTCTGTTAAATGGAACATGTCTTTCAATCCTGGTAAGTCCTAGTCTCACTGTGTCACTCCGGAAGGATAGTCAAATTAACCCACCTATCTATCGCCAACATCAGCCACGAGAAGATGTTCAGTTGACTCTTGAACTACTTAGCTTCGTCATCATCCATGACCTCTCCTTGGCCAGTCATATAACAAAGCTGGCCTCAAAAGCCAGACACAGACTGGGCATCTTCCATCACTCCAAGTCATCCCTTAAAAAATTAGAATTACTCCCAGCCTACAAGGCTTGTCCAAAAATCAATGGAGTATTGCTCTCCCCTATGGGGTGGAGCCCCAGCATCATATATATCTCTCCTGGAATCTGTGGAATCTAAATCTCTCAACAACATTGTAATTTCCCAAAATGAGGTCGAAGCACAGGGTTTGTTGTTCTCATCATAGAGAGATTGGTGACCTCTCCATTTTTTTACTGCCTCTCCTCTCTGCTCATTCAGCCATCCGACCCTCCCCAGCTCATCCAGGATGCACGCATTTTTACCACTAGCTCCCTCCTAAATAAATACTCAAAACCCAGACTTAGTATACACCTTTACTCTTTTGTTCCTCTGCATTCACATCTTTTTCATGAACCGCCTTCCTGAGGATATTCAATCCCACTCTTCCCTCCAGAGCTTCAAGCAGCCAGTGCATGACCATCTCCTGTCATATCCCACCTGTACCCACAATATTTTCTGCACAATTCAACTTACCTAGCCTAAATTGACCCTCTTACTTGCAGATTTCTTTCTTTTTTTTGTATACACTGTCGAGGCTCGAATGAAAGCAAACACACAGAACGTACAACAAGGGGAGCAGTAGGAAAGAGGGATGGGAGAGGGAAGGACAAAACACGGTGGAACAGAGACATCACGAGATCTGTGGAAGGGAGAGGGATGGGGTGGGGTACACAGGGTAAAGAAGATGGACAGTACAGGGACTTTCAGGTCTTTACACGACAGGGACTTTCAGGAAGGAAAGCAGGGAATTTGAAGGAGGTGAGTTTGGGGATGTTTAACAGGAATAGAAAAGCTTGTGGTTTTGGATGGGGGAAGATAAGAGATGGTGGTGAACAGCTGTTTTGAAGACCTGGAGGGAAGAGTGGGCTTGAGGAGAGTGTGGGAGTTTGTTCCAAAGGTGGGGAAAAAGAAGAGTGAAAGACTGAAGGGGATTAGTGATTTTTGATTTTGGTCGTTTTACAAGAAGGGGGTTGCTGGTGGACTTTGATCGCCCTGCAGAAATATGAGGGGGTACATATTGCAGACAGGTTGGGGGTGGGTGGGGGGGGAGACCTGACAGGAGATGGTAGAAGACAGAAAGATCACCGACCTGCCTGCGGTGAGAGAGTGAGAGACCCAAAGATTCAGCCTCATCGCGGGAGACACCAATGATCCTAAATGCTTTGGTTTCCACAGTGTGACGCTGAGAAAGGTGAGAGGCAGGAGCACCAGCCAAGAGGGGAGAGCAGTACTCCATTAGGCTGTGGATGAAAGCTTTGTATGTGGTCAGGAACTCAGGTGTGCCAAGGAAGGGCTTTGCATGATGGGGAATGCCCAGTCGAGGACTGGCTGTGAAGGCCAGCTTGGAAATGTGGCTTTCCCAGGGAACATCATAGCAGATGGTGAGGACCAGAAGCTTGAATGAAAGGACTTCTTCAAGAGGATTGTTTAGAAAGCAGATGGGGGGGGGGGGATTTCCAGGTGGTCGTTTTGGAGAGACAGAGTGAGAGTGTGAGATTTGTCAGGATTGAAAGATATGTTGTTATGTTCCACATGTTGGACCAGTTTGTTGATTTTATCCAGATCTACAGAGAGTGAAGAGGCTGCTACTTGCCGATCTGAGGGATAAAAGATGGTACAGCAGAGGGTGGAGTCATCAGCAAAGAGAGAAAGTGGATTTTCCAGAGAGTCAGAGAGATCATTGCTGAAAACCAGGAAAAGAACAGGGCCCAGAACTCTGCCTTGAGAAACTCCAGCCTGGACACGAAGAGGGGATGAGAAAACTCCAGTTAGGGCCACACGTTGGCTGCGACAGGAGACGAAGTCTGTGAGCCATGAGTGGAGATGGTCTTGGATATCATAGGAAGAGAGTTTGGTGAGCAAGGCGGGGTGCCAGACTGTGTCAAAAGCATGCGATATGTCGAGGGATATGGCTCTGATTTCATGTGTAGCATTGAGGATCTCCATCCATTTTGGGGAGAGTAGAAGCAGCATGTTCAGGGTAGTGTGACCTGGTCTGAATCCAAATTGATGATCAGAAATCAAGCCATTGGAGAAGAGGAAGGATTTAATGTCTGAAGCGATTATGGATTCCATAACCATGCTGATGATTGGGAGAAGGCTGATTGGTCTGTAGTTGCAGGGATCTGTTTTTGCTCCTTGTTTTTTTAATGCAGAACAGTGATGTTTGCTGATTTTCAAGCAGATGGCAGATGACCTTGGGCAAATGAAAGGGTGAATAGAACAGAGAGAGGGTGAGCAAGAGCAGAAGAGCAGGTTTTGAGGACATGTGGGCTGATGCCATCTGGACCGGTTCCAGAATCTGAGTTGAGGTTTGACAGCAAGCTCTCCACCTTGTCAGGAGAAAAGGACACAGAGTCCGGGGAGAGCTGGGTATGACTGGGTAAGGTGGTTGCGAAAAATGCGATGGGTTTGGGACACAGGATTTAAAAGCAAACACTGAGTTTAGGCATTCAGCCTTTTCACGTGCAGTGTCAGCAATGCGGCCATTTGAAGTAAGGAAGGGGGTGGATGGGGAACATACACCAGAAATAGACTTAACTAAATGCCACCAGGATTTAGAGGAAGGAGACAGGTTTGAAAGTTCAGACTTGAATTCAGAAAGTTGTTGTTTCCTGACTCTCCTGAGGGTCGACACACTTGTTCCGAGTTTTGTGGAAGGAACTGAGATTGCCTTCAGTTGGATTTGCCTTCCACGAGGTGAACGCAAGTTGGTTCAGGCCAACTGCTCGCCGCAAGCTTCAGTGTACCATGGGTGTGAGGAAGGATAGGACAACTGAAGATAAGAGGGGAGAAATCTATGCATGAGAGAGGAAGCTTCTTTGAAAGAATTCCCAGACGAGTTGATGTCGGAGAAAGTAGCGATGGGAGACCAATCTAGAAGTTTGATGGCTGCTTGAAGACACAGCCAGTCGGCTTGAGTGAAATACCAGACTCGATGGCATTGAGGTGGTTCTCTAATAACAGCCAGAGAGATATCCACTTTGACAAGCATCTGGTCAGATGAACCGATTGGAGCGGAGGAAGAAAGCAGATATTTTCAGGGAAATTGGTCAAAATCGGATCCAGAAGAGATGGAGTACTGTCGGTTAAGATCCAGGTCACGAAGTTGACAGATTATGTCAGTCCCAATGAGTCACAAAAGTCTTTTGCTGAAGTGCCATAGGTGAGAGGTACCCCCACCCAGTCAACTGGCATGATGACAATTGAAGTCACCAAATGTGAGGAAGAGAGAGTTGGGATGAGAAGATAGAAGTTGGTCCATGTTTTTGGAGAGCAAGATGTAAATGGAGTCATCACTGTTTGGTGGACGGTATAACACACACATAAACATGAGGTCGGAGTGGAGGGGAAGCAGTACCCAGAGGTATTCCTGGGGGTGTGGGGGAGTGAGGGCAGTGTTTCCTCCCACACTTTTTTTCCTGTTCATTAATTCTCGTACTTATTGTGTCAAACTTTGACCCCACTGTGTCAATCTTCGTTCATTCCCTTTTTACCCTCTGGATCTCACTCTTCCATGAACCTTGACCTTGTTTAGAAATAAAAAGGGATGGAGGGAGGTCACAATATTTTCTATTTTGTGTAGGAATACTGTATGTGGTACGTAATTGCAATGATCATGTCATTACATCACTGCAAATAACTATATACTAATCGTGCTGTGCTGCAGGGCCACCAGAAACATTGCTAAACGATGCTGTAGTTCTTTCCCATCGGCAATAAAATGTAAATACGTTGTGTTTTATGATACACAATTAGGATTTACTTTTTGTTTGCAAAACAGCACATTCTTTATGAGACCTCATTAAAAATTTACTAACTTAGCCAGGAAGTAATTGTACTAGGGAAGTGGTTGTTTAATTGTGTAGTGAACTATCGAGAGCAAATTTTAAGTATACTTAGTGATCAAAAGAACATCGTAGTTGAGTACATGTAGCTTTCTGAAACAAGATGAAACCAAAACACACCACCGAAGGATAAGCAGTTGTTGAGTTCATTACCAAAGGTGGATGGAGGTTGTGTTTTCACTTATGTCTGTCCGTTTGTTTGTCTGTCTTTTTCTCCGTGAGCAGAATATCTCAAAATGTTATGGACTGATTCGGACGAAACTTGGTGGACAAGTAGGGTGTGTGACACCGACAAATTGATGAGATTTTGGTGAAGATCCCAATCCGGATACGATAATTTTTTAAGTGAGACTTCACCATTGAGAGGTGGACACAAAAACGATATATACAGTGGCCTGCAAAAGCATTCACCCCCTCCAAAGTTTTCACATTTTTATGCCACCTGTGCTTATTAACCCACACTCGTGAGCATGACCATTTGATGTAGCGCATATCGAGTGTACATCGAAAACCGTTCAACAGAGGAAATTGAAACTTTTCCACATTACATGATCATTTGATATAGTGCATATTACTTAGATGATGCATGCCCCCTCAGAATTTACATGGTGAAGTAAACAAAGCCCATATGCCCAGAGACAATGTCACTTTCTCATGTTAGAAATTTAAATAAATGTAATCGCTTCAGCCTTTATTGTGCTCGGCTGGTGAAAAAATACGTTATCGATCTATTCTGGCATCTTTATCAGCCTCAGAAGTGTAGATAGATGCAATTACAAATTTGCCACCAGAACAGTTGGCTCGCACCAAGTCCTTCTCAACACTGCATAGGGGTACGTATTCTATGAATACCATCTCGTTTCATGATGCTTTCAAATCAAACTTAATGCATAAAGTCTTCACAAACTACTCCAAAGTGATAAAGCAAAAAAATTCAGAAATAGGTGAATAAGTTAAATTAACAGAGAAAAATCAGATGATTTTCAGTTGCGTATGTACTCAAACCCTTTGCCTGATTAACCCTAAATCACTTCATGAGCAAATTATTTGTTTGAAAAGTTAAAAAAATAAGTGTAATAGATTTCACCTGTATGTAATCAGTGGTTTAACATAAAAATTGAGTTCCCTCACTTATCAAAGGAGTTTTAAGGTGCAACTCACTTGGTCAACCAACAAGGCAAACATGATGACCAAGGAAGTCAGACATATAGTGGTGGAGAAGCACCGTTCAGGAGAGGGTTATAAGAAGATTTAAAGTCACTAAATATCCCTTTGAGTATGATTAAATCCATGATTAAGAAGTAGAAGACGTATCATACCACAGAGAGACTACCCAGATTAGGTCGCACATCCAAACTCAGCAGCCGGGCAAGCAGGAAACTGGTTTGGGATGTCACTGTAAATCCAACAATGACTTTGAAAGATCTGCAGGGCTTTATGTCTGATATGGGGGTCAGTGTTCATCAATTAACAATGTCCCGTTCCCTTCACAAAGCTGGCCTCTATGGACAGGAAGCAAAAAAGAAGCCATTACTGAAAAAGACGCCTCTAAAAGCTTGTATGGAGTTTGTGAAAAAGCATCTTAATGATATTGCAGACATGTGGAGAAAATTTTTGTGGTCAGATGAGACAAAAATTGAAATTTTTGGTCTTAATTCAGTGTTATGTCTGACACAAGGCTAACCCTGCACACCACCCAGTCACACCATCCCTATTGTCAAGCATGGTAGTGGCAGCATCATGTTATAGGGCTGCTTTTCATCAGCAGCGACTGCCAAGCTTTTCAGGAAATATGGGACAGTGGATGGTGCAAAGTACAGGAGAATCCTTGATGAAAACCTGCTTGAGGCAGCCATAAATCTGAAACTGGGTAGGAGATTCACATTTCAGCAGGACAATGATCCAAGGCACACTGGAGTGGCTGAATAAGAAGAAAGTAAATGTTCTTGAGTGACCCAGTCAAAGTCCTGACTTGAACCCAATTGAACATTGATGGTCAGACTTGAAGATTGCAGTCCATTGATGATCCCCAGAACGAGAGAAATTTTCACTTGAAGAATGGGCAAACATTTCACCATCTCACTGTGCAAAGCTGATAGAGACCTACCCAAAAAGATTCACAGCAGTCATTGCTGCAAAAGTTGCTTCCACCAAGTGCTGACCTTAGGGGTTGAATACTTTTACAACCAGTGAATTTTGATTTGTTTATGTTTTTTCAGGTATTCCTGACGTGGAACTTCCTTCAACTATCACAGTGTTTAGGTTGATCTCTTCAGTTATGAATTTAAAAGTTCCTTTGGAAAAATTGTTTCTGCATAATGCATAATTCATACAAATTTGGCATTATTGGTATGGGGTGAATACTTTCGCAGGCCACTGTAGCACTATATTTCAAAAAATTTACAGATGAATTCTGACAAAACTTTCTGAATGAGTTGGGCAGGTGACAAGAACAAGCCGATTAGATTTTGGTTCATGTCTGGATGCAGATCCAGCCTCTCAGTGGGATGCAAAATGTAAATTGTTCAGCCTGGCAGAAATATGCGCTATACCGAGTGCTGTTCTAGTAGGGGAAATGAAAACGTGTTCATAAATCCTTACAAAGCATGTCACGGAGCTGTGGAAACATCATTAATATTTTTCTTTTTTTTCTTCTTTTTTTGCAGAAAATATACATAAACAACAGAAAACATATGTAATATGTAAACAAAAGTTTCACTGTCATTTTTACCTGGAGGCTGGTTACCCAACATCTGTTGCCAATTGATGACATTAGTACGTTGATGGACTTCTCTTCAATTATGAGAAGTCACACCAGCACTTAAGGGCACCACATAAACAATGTGAACAGATGTATTATTCTTCTTTGCAACTCAGGATGTAATTAAAACAACTCCACACTTGAACCATAAATCATATTCATTATTTGCCTATTTTTGAAAAGAAAGAAATTCTGCTGGGGTATGGAGTATGTAATGACAGCACAAACACCCTTACTCATTTATTTATTCATATTCAGCCTGTGGCTGCTTGGCTGCATCATCCTCTGAAGGCATGGCTGTGCTGCTGAAGCAATGCCTCCAAAAAGCAGCATGCTGGTACTTATTTTGCCAACTTAGTCTAAAGGACGACAGGTTGAGGCAACCCTACCTCGTGTTAATTCAACAGCCCAACAGGGGCTTGAACTCACGACCCTGAGATCCCAAGCCAGCCACCCAAACCACTAAGCCTACACCAGGCCTCATGCCTTTACTGATGCATTACAAGTGCAAAATATACCAAAATGATTAGTTATGAACAGGATGCAAAAGTAAAAGTATGAACTTCAGTTAAGAATGCATTCACATGAGCAATAAATTGTCAGAAGTATAATTTTTAGTGACCTCCTAACAGTTCCAGAAGGTGGTCAAAGTTGAATACGGTGTTATTTTTTTTATTGTCTTCAAGCCATACATTTGTCGGTTTCTATGTATCAATATAACTGCAGCTCAAATGTGAGAGAAGTAAAGAATGAATGAATATGTGTTTTCATTTCTGGTAAAACAACGAGTTTATTTTGATTCAATATTGGTTCGATAATAATTATTATTATATAATTGCTATAATTATACAATTATATAATATATTATTATATTATATAATTCTATAATTGTATTATATTACAATTATAATTGCTCATTTGAGGCAAAACCAGCCCACTCTTGAGACAAAACTAAGAATAAAATCTTGCTTGGTTAGCATAGAAGCCTCTTGTGATTGCATATATAGGACTACTACACTGCTTTTACCATAATAAATAATAATAATAATAGTGACAAAGCATCTCAAAGTACAAAGCCCACCCACCTCGGCTCTGTACTCAAACTGAACTTGACAAAATTAACAACTGTAAAAAAAATTAAAAAGGAAAATATATCAATTACTCTTCTTCATATTTTTATAACTCGAAGCACCAGGATAAGGGTGTTTGTGATGTCATTACATACTCCATACCCCAGCACAATTTCTTTCTTTTCAAAATAGGCAATTTTAACTAACTACAGGAGTGGCCAGGAGGGTTATGTTGTTATCCTTATTCAAACGTGTAATTCAAAATGCTTCTCCAAAATATGTCTCTCTGTGTAATTCAAAACACCTCACCGCACTGGAAAACGTGAGGACAGGAATACTGGACTGTAAAGGGTGGGGACTTATAATACCCGCTCCCACCTGGAGTGGTGCTTCATGATACACAGGGGAAGGGGTGTAGTGTTAAGAGGGAAAGGGTGGGGTGGGAGTCCGGAGAGAGAAGTTGGGGGAAGGAAGGGCGGGGAAGGGAGGAGAAGGGGTGGGGAGTCAGGGTACAGAGGGAGGTGGGGTGAAAGGAGGGACCTGGCTTTGCCAGGAAACACTATAGAAGACATATAGATAAACAATATCTCCTGTATGTAGGACTGGATTTACTTGCTTGTGGGCCCAAGGCCAAACCTCATCAGTGCCCCCCTCCCAAAATTTTACATATATATATATATATATATATATATATATATATATATATATATATATATATATATATATATATATATATTGTGACGTCCACGGGACTTGAACAGTCCCGCCAACATAGAATGAGCCGAAATGATGGAGGCGGTTTATTTATTTACAACCCAAACATGGCGGTTCTAATCGCTCTACCGCAAACGGGACGAGGAAGGTGGCACGAGTCGCTTTTCAATGAGTTGATGATGTTTATTTGTTTTTATTATTAACCAGAAATAACAAGACTCGGCAAGAAGAGGGATCCGGGGCGATTCGACGGGATGGTGTGGGATCGGGCGTGTGGAAAACACAGACAATTCCAATGAATATACAAATCTCAAACCCTCTAAGGCGCCAAGTACACACACACACACACAAAACGTAGCTATTTCTGGTGGTCAGGCTGGACCGTGGTGTGGACGCAACTGTCCCTGGATTGGCGTCGGACGAGCTGGCCTTGCTCTCGTCAGGGGCAGGAGAAACCGTGGTGCTGTCGACCTCCTGGTCCTGGCCCAAGTCCGCTCACAGCCACAAGGGAACCAGTTCTGGCGCAAGTTGCGAGCAGGAGAGGGAGGCAGGTCCGCCCGCCGTTCGACCCCGTACTCCGAGTCAGCAGAATCCCAGAGCCAACCAAGGTGAGGGACGAGGCTCAGCAAGGCTCCAAGACACGATGAAAAAAGGATCGAATCCACGCAACAACAAGCACGCTCTCCGCACAACAACCTCCACCCCAAAAAACACGATCTTTTTGTCCCGATCTTCTTCCTCTCCCTTTTCGACCCCGAACAGAACCTTTTTATCCTCCCGTCCTCGTCACTTCCAATCGAGCCGTTTATTGGCCCACCGCCATCGCCTTCCGCCAATCGTGATCACGGGGCGGAGCCATCCGCAGCACTGTCCTGTGACGTCACGGCCAGCCTCCAGATAATACTAAAAGGGGGTTACGCAGACACACTTACCCTATCCCGTATCCCAATCTAATTACGTGACAATTATCATTTCCCCCTTGAAAAAATGAACATTTACTAGACAACTTATCACCAATGAATTGCTACTTATTACATCGAGATCCTGGTAAACTCGAACAGCATGGCATACCGAATTAAACATCCCAATTACCCTTTGAATGCATACCCCCCCCCAAACGTAACACTGCCCCCTCCTCTGGTACCGCAGCTCCTGCAAGGTATATCACAGGCGCAACCGTACCAGCCTTAACACTTACTGACTCACACCTATTTAACCTAACGAAATAAAGTAGGAGGGGCAATGGGCAGCGAGTCGCAGCTAACTTACCTATCCTGCTTAATGCACCCCCTTATGGCCTTATCCTCGCCTAAACCCTCTCATTTTCTATTCACCCTCTCATTTTCCCAAGGTCATCTGCCATCTGCTTGGAAATCTGCTAACATCACTGCCCTGCATAAAAAAGGTGCAAAAACAGATCCCTGTAACTACAGACCAATCAGCCTTCTCCCAATCATCAGCAAGGTTATGGAATCCATCATTGCTTCAGACATGAAATCCTTCCTCTTCTCCAATGGCTTGATTTCCAATCATCAATTTGGTTTCAGACCAGGTCACTCTACCCTGGATATGCTGCTACTGCTCTCCCATCAATGGATGGAGGTCCTCAATGCCAGACAGGAAATCCGAGCCGTATCCCTGGACATATCACGTGCTTTTGACACAGTCTGGCACCCTGCCCTACTCACCAAACTCTCTTCCCATGGTATTCAAGGCCATCTCCACTCATGGCTCGCAGACTTCCTCTCCTGTCGCAGTCAACGTGTGGCCCTAAATGGAGTTCTTTCATCCCCTCTTCCTGTGCAGGCTGGAGTTCCTCAAGGTAGCGTTCTGGGCCCTGTTCTTTTTCTGGTTTTCATCAATGATCTCTCGGACTCTCTGGAAAATCCTCTATTTCTCTTTGCCGATGACTCCACCCTCTGCCGTACCATCTGTCATCCCTCAGACCGGCAAGCAGCAGCTTCTTCGCTCACTGCAGATCTGGATAAAATCACAAACTGGTCCAACACGTGGAACATGTCTTTCAATCCACACAAATCTCACACTCTCACTATGTCTCTTCGAAAGGACCGTTTACAAAACCCCCATCCACTTTCTCAACAATCCTCTGGAAGAAGTCTTTTCTTTCAAGCTTCTGGGTCTCACTATCTGCCATGACCTTTCCTGGGAAAGTCACATTTCCAACCTTGCCTCAAAAGCCAGTCGCCGACTGGGAATCCTCCGTCGTGCAAAGTCCTTCCTCGGCCCTCTTGAGCTCCTGACTACTTACAAAGCTTTTGTCCGTAGCCTGATGGAGTACTGCTCTCCCCTCTGGGCTGGTGCTCCTGCCTCCCACCTTTCTCGACTTCACGCTGTCGAAACCAGGGCTTTTAAGATCATTGGCATCTCCCGCAATGAAGCTGAGTCTTTGGGCCTCTCACTCAATCACCGCAGGTTGGTCGGTGGTCTTTCTGTCTTCTACCGACTCCTCTCCAGCCTTGCCCCCCTGCTCTCTCTGCGATTTGTCCCAACCACATTTCCACAGGGCGCTCAAGGTCCGCCAACAACCCCCTTCTGGTAAAACTACCAAAATCACGAATCACTGCTCATCTTCACTCTTTCATTCCTCTTTTTCCTGCCTTGGGAATAAACTTCCTCACTCTATTCTTTCCCATTCTTCCCTCCAGGCTTTCAAAACAGCTGTTCACCACCACCTCTTATCTTCCCCCATCCAAATCCTCGATCTTTTCTACCCCCGATAATCCACCCATGCCCACTTCCTTCAATTCTCCTGCTTTCCTTCCTGAAAGTCCCTGTAATGTCCATCTTCTCCTCGCCATGTTCCCCGTCCCATCCCCATCCCTCTCCCTTCCACAGTTCACCTGTGTCTGTTCCCCAATGTTTTGTCCCTTCCACTCCCACCCCTCTTGTCTCATGCCTCCTTGCTGTGAGTTGTGTGTTAGCTCTCATACGAGCCTCGACCAAGGTATACAAAAAAAAAAAAAAAAAAAAAAAAAAAAAAAAAAAACAATCATTCATTTTTATTTTTATTTTTTATTATTTTTTTATTTTATCACATGAGAGCACTGAGCGAAGTTGCACTCCATCCTCTGGATCATCGCTCTTGCCCAGCACTCTTCCAGTGATCTGAGGAGGGGAAACAAAAGGTTCCACAAAAACACAACACTTATACTTTACATTCCTACTCTAAGCCTTAACGACACTATTCACGGGATATTTACACTTGACCGCCTCCCCCAGTGGATGCTAATAGACCCAGCGTTACCTGGGGAGCCAATTTTCAAATTTGCTTGCCCCAAAATTATGCGGACATCATGCCCTTGCTGCACATGTCAAGTTGTGTGGGATCGAGTGGGACTCATACATCTTCACAACACTCACACCATGGTCATCATCACATTTCTAGGTCATGGTCCTCATTTTAATCATGCAGGCTGAATCCCGTCGTGGCCGTGGGGTGGGTTACCACAAGATTATGGGGGCATCTCAGGTGCAACCATGCCCACAGGTAAGCTTTAGTCCAACCCAGACGTTTCTCCGCCCCGCTCCCTTTGATTCCCACCCCCCTGGTTGCCATCAGCTCTCATCCCGTACAACACACTGGAAGGGGTCTCACTGGCTCCTCTGGCCTTCCTGGGTCGCCAAGGTCCTACCCGCCTTGGTCGCCCAACCAGACCCTCTCCCAGTTGCCTCCAGACACTGCCACCATTAGTCACCAGGGGTGAATCTCCTTGAAGGGGGTCACAATTCCCGCTCACCGTGAGCTTCAGCAATCCCTGTGGACAAGCACATCATCCCCACCCACAAAACCCACATGACTCCCCCACCCCATCGGCCTTACATGTGACACCTGCATTTCTAACACTTCACTGACCATGACCTTCCCTGTTACCACACCATGTCCAATAAAAATCAATGTGTGCACCATACATTTCACTTCTTAACTTGAAGCAACTCACACAGCGCTTCTCCTCACCCGATCCACACACCAGCCATTGGACAGCCACTCGTGCCCGCTTTGTTACCAATTACCCACTGTCCCGATTGTCACTCTAAAACCCAGCAGAACTTACAAACCCATGCCAATTTTCCCACAATTCATTTTTTTCCACCAAAGGAGGGCACTTCGCCACAATCTCAGCAGCCGAGCATGGCTGTATATGCTCAGCCCAATCTAGTCTCCCCGACCCCCAATAGTGATCTCCGGACCCGACCTCTGAAAGGGCATCTCGGATAGACCTGGCGGTTCAGCAGGAGGATTCACCCTCTCCGAGTCTAAAAGTCTATTGGAGGGTCCCTCCATCGCCGGGTACCGGCAATATTGTTGCATGTGTCCTCTTCGCCCGCACCGTAAACAACTCCCCATAAAAGGCCCCCGTGAGTATCGGTGAAATGTCTCTTCCGGTTCCGGACCCCCTCGGCCATAATCGAATTGCTCTATTGGCTGGGCTGGACCCCGCCGCTTTGGCGCACTAACGACCGGATTACCCTTTATCAAACTTGACGGTTTCTGGCAAATTTCCTGAAACATTTGGGTAATGCCAATTTCTCCCAGCCCCTCTCCTTGATCCTGGATCTCCGCCTGTCGGATCGTCACCGATGGCCTCTCTGGAACCCGACCCGGCCGACTCCACGAGGCCAGCCTGGCCGCGCACTCGGCCGCTCGGTGAACGGTGGGTGGATCCTGTAACTCCACTAGCGCTCGGACCTCAGGGTCAGGAAGAGCAGCTAAAAATTTCTCTAGTGCCAGTCTGTCCCACGCTTCCACTGTAAGGTCCCGATACGCGATCCTGACTGATTGGTAAATGTCCTGTGCCAGCTCCTGCACTGTCTCACCCGGCTTTAATCTGCGGTGCTGGAGCTGGGCCCGCACCAGATCACAGTTTGCCGCGAACCCAAACCGACTGCTCAATGCCTCGCAAATGTGGGAGCTGGTCAACATCCCCTCCGCGATCACGTTTAACACATCTGCGGCTGGTCCCCGCAACGTTGCCACCAAATTCCCTGTACGTTCCTGCTCATTCCACCCGTTTAGTCGGGAAATGCACTAAAAATTGCGTCAGAAAAGCTTCAACGCTCCCTGACCCGTCGAAATTTACCAGGGGGATCACTTTTACGGTGGCCCGCTTCTCAGTTTCTCCCTTGTCCGAATCCAGCCCAGGGATCAAACACCCTTGTGGCTGCGTATCCAATTTCGGAGCCCACTGTGGCCAAATATGTTTTGTGGTGAGGGTCTCATGGATCAATTTTGCCTCCTGTTCCAAACGTTGAATGGACCGATTCACCTCTTCCCGCAGGATCTTCTGGGCCCGCACAACCTCCTCCAAGGCTCCGTCGCGAGTTTGTAGCTGCTCCTCAACCAACTCGGACACTCTACTTACAAAAGACGGCTCTACCAGGCCTTTATCCAAGACTTCATCTTGGCTCATAATTTTATCTTGTTCGTCCAAACGAGCCTCCAATCCTTTTACCTCCTCCGCCAAATTCATCCCTTGCTTCCTCAGCTCTCCCCACTCTTCAACTTGCAGCTGCATACGAGCATCCACATAGGCACGATGACATTCCAGGATTTCATCCACTTTATCAACCCGAATGTTCGTTGCATCAATTTTATCTACCAATTTTTTTTGTATATTTTCCCCCTCCAATGTAATTTCTACCTTTGTTTCTTCCAATCTATCCTCGAATTTACTTTGTATTTCTCCCAATTTAACATCCACACACTCCTGCATCTCAGTTTTCATTTTCTCCATCTTTTCCCCCAATTCATCCCTCATTAAATCAATCCGTGCACCCAACTGTACCCCCATTACCCTCAATTGATCTGTCATTTTTGCCCCCTGTGCCGTCATTGCACTCATTAAACGTTCCAACATTGTCCAGATCGACATCGTGCCGGTTTCCCGTGCTGCCGGCCCCGTTACGGGCCATGAAGCACGGTCCACGCTCAGAATGGGGGAGGTTCCAACCCTACCCCCGTCTCTCCCTTCTTCCCCCGACTCGCTGCCAGACACGTGGCCTTCCTCCTCAAACATCTGCACATCCGCCATGGTGCAGAAGTCCCGTTTGCCGCCAATTAAATTTAATTTGAAAAATCCCGTCAAAATTTTCCCGCGCTCGCGCGCTTTCCTGTAGTAATTTTATATTCCAATTCGTGGCGAGATTTTAATCTTGGTATATTCTCCCGACACCAAATATAATTTAGAGGGGTTCGAACATCCAACACCCTGACACCAATGTGACGTCCACGGGACTTGAACAGTCCCGCCAACGTAGAATGAGCCGAAACGATGGAGGCGGTTTATTTATTTACAACCCAAACATGGCGGTTCTAATCGCTCTACCGCAAACGGGACGAGGAAGGTGGCACGAGTCGCTTTTCAGTGAGTTGATGATGTTTATTTGTTTTTATTATTAACCAGAAATAACAAGACTCGGCAAGAAGAGGGATCCGGGGTGATTCGACGGGATGGTGTGGGATCGGGCGTGGGGAAAACACAGACAATTCCAATGAATATACAAATCTCAAACCGTCTAAGGCGCCAAGTACACACACACACACACACACACACACACACACACACACACACACACACACACACACACACACACACACACACACACACACACACACACAAAACGTAGCTATTTCTGGTGGTCAGGCTGGACCGTGGTGTGGACGCAACTGTCCCTGGATTGGCGTCGGACGAGCTGGCCTTGCTCTCGTCAGGGGGGCAGGAGACACCGTGGTGCTGTCGACCTCCTGGTCCTGGCCCAAGTCCACTCACAGCTGCCAGGGAACCAGTTCTGGCGCCAAGTTGCGAGCAGGAGAGGGAGGCAGGTCCGCCCGCCGTTCGACCCCATACTCCGAGTCAGCAGAACCCCAGAGCCAACCAAGGTGAGGCACGAGGCTCAGCAAGGCTCCAAGACACGATAAAAAAAAGGATCGAATCCGCGCAACAACAAGCACGCTCTCCGCACAACAACCTCCACCCCAAAAAACACGATCTTTTTGTCCCGATCTTCCTCTCCCTTTTCGACCCTGAACAGAACCTTTTTATCCTCCCGTCCTCGTCACTTCCAATCGAGCCGTTTATTGGCCCAACGCCGTCGCCTTCCGCCACTCGTGATCACAGGGCGGAGCCATCTGCAGCACTGTCCTGTGACGTCATGGCCAGCCTCCAGAGAATACTAAAAGGGGTTTACGCAGACACACTTACACTATCCCGTATCCCTATCTAATTACGTGACAATTATCATTTCCCCCTTGAAGAAATTAACATTTACTAGAGAACTTATCACCACTGAATTGCTACTTATTACATTGAGATCCTGGTAAACTCGAACAGCATGGCATACCTAATTAAACATCCTAATTACCCTTTGAATGCATACCCCCCCTCAAACGTAACAATATATATATATATATATATATATATATATATATATATATATATATATATATATATATATATATATATATATATATATATATATCTTCTTCTTCTTCTTTCGCCTGGTCCCATTCGGGGTCGCCACAGCGGATCAACCGTATGATCCGCATAGTGATTTGGCACATGTTTTACGCCGGATGCCCTTCCTGACGCAACCCTGGTCTCCTCTTACGGCACAGGGATATGGTACATCTATTTTCACCAGGGTATACACCGGCCCAGTACACTGGTACTCATTTCGCCGACCTCAGAAGGATGACAGGCTGAGTCAACCCCCTGGTGTATTAATTCAGTGGCCCAACGGGAATTGAACTCAGGACCTTTTGCATCCCAAGCCGCTGCCCTAACCACTGTGCTAACACCAGGCATATATATATATATATATATATATATATATATATATATATATATATATATATATATATATATATATATATATATATATATATATATATATATATATATATATATATTTTGTAACGCCTGTGGAAATTCGCAGAACACCATAAAGGTTCCTTAGATCAGTTATCCTGGCAAGTGAGTGTTCAGATAGGTTTCCCCACCGTTGTTTTGAGGGAATTCTTCGTGTTCATCAGGCTGTGACCCTTTGAGGTGGGTTTTTATTTTTCTATTGTTATTTTGAACTGACAGATCACGCTACGACCCTTTTCGTCGCATCGAAAAGGGGTCCGAGCACGCGGAGTGAAGAACAACAAGGAAACCTGCACGAGTGCGTGGGTTTTCGCGCCCTTTCTTCTCCGCGGCTGGCACGAGAAGGGGCGAGGCAGTTCGCTCCCAATTGGTGGATGCGCGGTGTGACGCGGTAGGAGTCGAGGAACGCCCCTTTGGGAGAAGCTACTGGAAGGAAGGTGGAGCCAAAAACGGGGTTGGGCGAAGGGCGGAGCCCCGTGTTATTGAAGGTGGACGGCACTCGAGGCTCGAGCGGTCTCCCTGTGGTCTAGGCTCTCGCTGCTTTCTCTGCTCGTGGTTCACTCGCCTCCCCGCTCTTTGTGGTTCATGACTCACTTGTCTTTGGTGGTCCGGTGGAGCGACCTGTGCATCGGAGACGCGGACTGAAGGCGCAGCTCTGCCGGCTGTGTGGTGCGAACCTGCACGTCCGGGTGAGGAGCGCCGGAGAGAGCTTGCCGGCCACGCGGGAGGCCCGGAATCAGGCGCGGCCACACTAACTGCTGTGGGGATGGGACGTCACGACTGGCCGACCACCGAGGGGGCGTGGGCAGGTAACCTGCATCGGTCTCGTGGGCCTATTCGGTCAGCCAAGGCTCACAGACATAACGGTCCACGGACCCCGTCTACCTCCTTGTCTATGAGGGGGTCTTTTCCTTTGTTTTTGAGTGCATGCTGTGGCGCCGTGTCTATTAAGTAGACCTGTCTAAGTAACTGTGCCTGTACATTGATCCTTGCTCATACTCGGTTGTATTGCTTTCTATTTGCCTTGCTTGTACATACATGCATGATTCCTTGCGTGTGTTGTAGGTAAATAATAAATGTACTTGCTTGTGAAATGTATCCCGTTCGTCACGTCCTCCTTTCACCCCATTGGAATGCCATCTTGCATCAGGGAATAAATAGCTGGGTTTTAAACACCCGGTAAGGAGAATCGGATCCGTCGAGGTCGGCGATAATACCCGCTCGGTTATCGCTGTAGAACGGAACGGACCGCTGAAGCGGTTCGTGTCCCCAGCCGACCTGCGGCGAGGTACGGTCACCCGGTCGACTGCCCGCGCAGGTACTTAGGTATATCGAGTTCGGCGAGTGACCCTATCTTGCGCGGGTTGACAATTGGCACGGCCGTGATGGGGTTGAAAGACCCACCCGTGACAGGGTTCCGGCGTTAGCTCCGGAAAGTCACGACTGAATTGTCCATCTGGTGGGCGACGCATTTGCAATTAGTGGAAAGCGGCCGATCGCAGGCCGGCGGGCGCGAATTCGTAACAATATATATATATATATATATATATATATATATATATATATATATATATATATATATGTATATGTATATGTATGTATATGTATATGTATATATGTATATGTATATATATATATATGTATATATGTATATATATATATGTATATATGTATATATATATATATATATATATATATATATATATATATATATATATATATATATATATATATATATATATATATATATATCTCGTAATATTGTAATGTAAAAAAAAGAATTACAACATAATGTAACACATTAATAATTTTTAATCAAATTAGTTCCATATCAAGTACATCAAAGTAAATCAAGTTCCATATCATGTACATCTTACACATCGGAATAATGGAAAAATACAATGAAATTGAAGCAGAATAAATTACAATGAAATACAATGCACACAAGGAAACCGATCAGAGAACCCACAAGTCCACGTTGGGCCCCCAGTTACTGGTGGGCCCTAGGCCAATGGCCTATGTTGCCTATTGAAAAATCCGTCCCTGCTTGTATGAGCACTTGTGAGTGGACTGTTTTGACTGAGGCATCACAGCCTGTTCCAAGTTCCATTTTGGTAACACACACACACACACACACACACACACACACACACACACACACACACACACACACACACACACACACACACACACACACACCAAAACAACAAACACGAAGGTTTACCTTTAAACATATCTTTAAAAGAGGAATTCAAGTGGAAATTTCCAAAATTAAAATCAGAAATATATGAAGCCACAGAAAACACAAAATGTCAGTCAATGCTTTTCACAGCTCAAACCAACATGGTGGAACTCCGAAAATGAGGTCGATGGACGTTGTTTTTATATGTATCTATGTTGAAGTGATGGGTGGAATAATGAAAGCAGATCTCACAAAAAGGTGAAACAATGCGATGTCGTGAAAAAAACCCGAAAAATTGCACAACATTTTGAGTGGGCGAGGCACTGCCGGAGACGCGGAATGACACCGCGGGGCCCAACGCAGGTGGGTGGGGCCTAAACTTCTTCCATCGATAGATGTATATTGGGTTGCGTTGAGTGGAGGGACAGTGCAGAGTGATGGTGCGGGTACTTTTTCCATGCATTGCCATGGCTTGCAAACAAAAAACTTAGCAGCTTGTTGTGCACTCACTAAGTGGCTGAAGCACTCCAGCAAGCACTCCAATGAAATGTTTGATAAGGAACGGCTGGCTTGGTAAGCGATAGCAAGCTGATTGGTAATGACTGACACTCGCAAAAACAAAAACATCGCAAATTTCTTAACTTTTTCAGATTTCACTCCAAATTTTGACACTTATTTACTGCCTGAGAACCCATCCTCAAAGCCAAAATCATATTTCGATGATATACTTTTAATTAGTCCGTGACAGTCCATCATGGAAAATGATATCAAATAATGCATTAAATCACTGTAAGCTAATTTGAAAACTGTCGCACTTACAAAAGCGGTGTATTCAGTGATGTGTAGGTATGTAGATGAGGCATTTGACGATATGAGTGAGGAAAGTGGCAAAACATTTCAGCGCTTTAACGTGAAGAAACTGCTGCAGCCTGTTCCACGTCAAGGCATTGTTGAGCAGGCCAAACAAAATGGCGTCTGAAGACCCCAGCGAGCTCACACAGGGCTGACCAAGATGGCACACCACCATTTTTGTGAGGATCATTTTTATTTTTTTTTGTGATGAGCACCCCCTAAATTATCTTCCAAAGTGGTGTTTAAATTTACCCAAACACCATCTGCATCATTTGCGAATTCAAGGTCAGAGATCTTCACATTCCCAAACAATACACCGCAGCTTGATCTCTCTGACATCCTTCCCAAAATACAGTCCATACAAGTGCTGAAAAGTGTGGGGGACAGTACACACCCCCGATGAACTCCATTAACAACTGGAAATAAGTCAGAGATGGTACCACCACATCTCACAGCATTCTCAGCAGCAGAGTTTAGTTCAGACATCAGGATGATCCATTTTGGTGGCACCCCACGAAGACCAAGAATCCTCCAGAGGGCATCCCGATTCACTGGATCGAACGCTTGGCAGAAAACATAGGTTCCAAGCAGCCCCTGCCGAAACTCTCGTCTCATTCAGTGAGGACCCAAAGAGCAAGGATACGGTCAATCGTTGACCTCTTTCGTGTAAAGCCTGACTGCTCTGGACGCTGGTGCTCAAGCAGATGGTGGCGAATCCAATCAAGAATTATCCAAGCAAAGACCTTCCCTGGTTACTGAGAGCAGCGTCACCCCTCGGTAGTTGTTGCAGTCTTGGCGATCATCCTTCCCTTTCCAGACAGGGACAACAAGGCCCCTCTTCCAGTCAGTTGGGATGATGCCTGTGTTCCAGGCAGAGCAAAGAACTGCATGCAACGACATGAGTACAGCATTTCCACCAGCCTTGAGAAGTTCAGCATGGATGCCACAGATCCCTGGAGCTTTACCCCATTTTAACCGGTTCACCGCAGCCTGTGTTTTCACAGTTGATTGGAGGGTCAACAATAGGGATAGTAACACTCCTGGCATCCAATTCGACTGCTGGTGGATCAGTCTGGAACAGCCACTCAAAGTAACCGGCCCAGCGGACCTTCACTTTGGACTCCTCTGTCAAGAGCCCACCACCCTCCGCTCTAACTGCAGTATACCGAGGGAGGGGCTTGGATGAACGCAATGCGTAAATTCCCCTGTAAGCAGGACGAGAATCACTTGACTACAGGTGAATTCTCTACCCCCTCATAGATTCCTCGCACATAGGCCTCTTTGTCCACCCTTGGCACACGTCCATTTTACACCTCAGCTCCCTGAACAGCTCAGCACTGCCATTAAGCCTGGCACTGTGACTGTGGTCAATGTTATCCAGTGTCCTTTGAGAGACAAAATTCTTCTTCACCCTATGGTGAGTTCCAAGACATCGACCAGACAACATCAAGGACGGTGGTCTTGAAGGCACTCCACAACTCTTCAGGATTCCCCAAATCCCCACTCAGCTTGTTCGCAAACTCCTCAGCTACCCTCTCATCCTTGAGCTTGCCAACATCCAGCCTAGGTGCTATTCTCACAAATTTAAGTTGCAACTTCAGAGTTGCTACAACAAGCCTGTGGTCGGTATTGAGGAACTGAGCACTCCAGTAGACCCTGCAGTTCTGGATAATCCTACAGTGACCATCAACGAGCACATGGTCAATCTCCTTTGCCACACCACCAGCGTTGGAATACCAAGTCCAGCAATGAGTCTGTCAATGCTGAAACCATGAACCAGCCACCCTAAGTCCATGACTTCTTGCAAAGTCAAGGAACTTAGTGCAATTCTGGTTGACAGTTGCAGACCAATGGGGACTAACACTTGTCTCATAACCAGCCCTGTCAGTTCCAGTCGATGCATTGAAATCCACCAAGACTCGAAGAGTATCTCACCTGGGGCACTGATCAACCACAGATTCGAGCTTGGCATAGAATGCATCCTTCACGGTGAGGTCACTCGCCTCAGTCGGAGCATATACAGAGAGACCAGGGAAACGACACCCAAGGAGTGACTAATCCTTCATCTCATAATACGCTCACTGACCGGGGTTACCTCAATTATCATACTAGTCAGCTTATTGGACACACCTACAGCAACTCCTTGGGCATGGTAATAATCAGCCTCATCTGCATAGCACATTCTCACTTCTGAACTCAAGCTCGATCCCTACATCATATCTGGAAGACATGAACTAAGTCTGAATGACATGGCAAGCTGAGTAACAATGTGTGATTGGTTCAGTGACCAAATGGAAAGGTACCCAAATTGGATCAACTCCTTGTGGTTCAGTGATGAAGCACACTTCGATTTGCATCAGGCTATCAACAATCACAACAACATCTGCTGGGTTGCTGATCCTCCTGAGGAGGTGTCTGAGATGTCTCTCAAGGGCCCCAAGTACATTTGCTACTGTGCATTGAATGCAAGATGGGGTATGCTGGGACCATATTGGTTCGAGGACATTAATGGTAAAATCGTGACAGTCAACAGCGAGTGGTAGCATGAGGTCTTACACTGATTCCACACTGATCTCATTGAACTTCAGTCTCCAAACCAAGTCAGACCACACACTGCAGGTGAAACCATCAACTTGCTTCACCAGCTGTTTGGAAATCGTGTCAGTAGCTTAGGCATAGCATATGAGTGGGTGCACCACAGCCCAGATTTGAATCCATTGGATTTTTTATTTGGGGTGCTGCCAAAGGTCAAGTTTACACCAACAAATCTCGAAACCTGGCTATCCTGAAGCAGGAGGTGGAGGACTACCATCAGGATACCACTCCAGCCACTTGCAGAGGAGTTGTGGAGAATTTTGGAGTCAGGATCAAAGTCTGCTTGAATAGAGGTGGAACACACATTGAAAATGTCAATTACAAGCAGCATAATGAGTGATTTGAAAATGGCATGGTGGATGCTTTCCATTAATGTATGACTGAACTTGCGACCTTTTGTAATTTTTCTACACTAAAACGTTCAAACAGTCCACTTTTTTTGAAACACCTGATGTTACACCACTGTGAAATGGTGGTGCAACATCAGGTGGCAGAGGTTGGATATGTCTAAAAAGAGGGCAAGCTTTCCTGGTTGCAAAATAGAATTTTGCATCAACATTATTCGTGCCTGTTCACTCATCATTTCAAAAGTGAATGCTGAGCTTTTAAAATGTAGCGCGGTAAGTGACCGCTGTGAACGGGAGACAGACAAACGCCCGTACAGACACCACAGTTGGCAATATATTGTTGTGGATTCTCGCCCGCCGGCGTGCGAGCGACCGCGTTTAACCAATAGCGGCCGCTTCGCCCACCGAATGGACAATCCAGTTGCGGCTTTCCGGATCAATGCCGAAAACCAGCCACGGGTGTGTTTTGAACCACACCACAACCTTGTCCATACTCTACCCGCGCGCTACAGGGTCCGATCGCCAAATCTTCGATTTACCTAATTACTCGCGTGGGTAGATTACCGAGAGATTGTACCTCAACGGGGCCGCTTGTAAATGAGCCGCTTAAGCAGCTCGCTTCCTTTTGGGATAACCGAGCGGGGTATTATCGCGCAGCCCCATTGGACCCGATCACTTCATCGGCTATTTAACAACCAACTATATTCTGAGTGCAATATGGCAGTTCAATTAGGGAAAGGATGCAACGAACGGGTTAACATTTGAACAAGCACATTTATTTCACAACCAAACATGCACGTATACAGTCAAAGATGCGGTTATGCAGTCATGCATGCAAACAATGCACGTATTCAATCAGGCAATGAATGGGGGTAGGGACAAGATGCGAGCAAGACAAAGAGCTACCACCGTCTATTTATTTTGTACAGTCACTTATCGACAGTTCGACTTATGGACATGGCGCCACAACATTCATTCAAAAGCAACAAAGAGAAAACCCCAAGAAAGACGAGGGGTAGACTGGACCTCTTGGGTCTTTATTTCACGGAGCTGTGATGACCGCAGAAGCTCCGCGAGGCTGGGCTGGTTACTTTCACCTTCGAGGTTCCTCGCTGGGGCGATCCACGACGTCCCGTCCCCACGGCAGCTGTCGTGACCGCGGTCTGGCCCAGGCCCCATCCGACGGCCTGGTGATTCGGGCCCAGCCGGCAACGCCTCAGAGGAACGAATGGGTCTTTTGCTCTTTCAGAGTTGATGCTCTCTTTAAGAGGCCGTCTGTCCCTCAGCACTGCTCGGACTGTCCCGAAGCCCGATCACCGTGGACCATTTGATGCTGGCTGGTGACCTCTCTCCGGCTCTCCCCACATCCCACGTGAACGCGCAGTTCTGCGTGGCACAGCTGGCCTGCTGTGCTCCCAACTCCGTCTCCTCGGCGAACCCGGACTTCCACTGCCCTCCACTGGACTCGAACTCCGCTCTTCACACCGCTCCAAACCCCGACCGACTGCTGAACTGGCGCTCTGCGCGCTTTTTTATAAGGTTCGTGAGGCGAGGTTTGATCTCCGCTCTTTCCCCTCTGACCCCCACTGGCTCCGCCCCTCTTGATCTCCTGATCCGAATTCCGAGGCGAAGCTTGGAGCGAGCGGACGTGGTAGAGATCATCGACGCTGAAGGGAGAGCGGACGTGGTAGAAATCACCGTCGCTGGCAACAAGGAAAGCCCCGCGTTTGTTTGCAGCGATCTTGCCGTGGCCGGCGCAAAGATGGTGGCGCCCGCGGAGTTGAAGGTGAAGCGATGTTGTTTCGTTGTTGGTATTGGGGGGGATGCGGTTAAGGAGTTGGTGGCTGTGGTTGGCGTTGTGGAGAAGGTGGTTGTGTGAGGGCGGTTGTGGAGAGCAATGTTGGTGGCGGAGGTGGTTGTTGTGAAGCAGTTGATCAAAATAACGATAGCAAAAGAAAAACGGCTAACTCAAAGATCACAGCCCAGTTACACAAATAAAGCCCTTAGACATCGGTGGGGAAATCTATCTGAACACAGACTTATCGATATGACTGATCTAAGGACCTATATGGTGCTCTGCGAATTTCCACAGCCGTAACAATATATTAGATGACTTCCCTTCCAAGGAACTTCAACACAGAAAGAGACCATTTGGCCCATCAAGCCTGCACAATAGTTGCCAACCAATGACAGTTGCCAACCCTAACCCTAATCCTCACAAACAATGGGATGGAGAGGAATGAGATTCACAGGATGGATACAGAAGGAAACTTCCCCCCTTCTCTCTAACCTCCTCTCTCTCCCTCGCTCTCTCCTCCTCTCTTCCATCCCTCCCCTTCTTTCTCTCTCTCTCTCCCACCCTCCTCACTCCTCCCCCCCCCACATCCTCACCTCTCTCTCCCACTCTCCTCTGTCTTCCCCATCCCCTATCTCTTTCCCATTCTCCCCTCCCCTTTTCCACACTCCCCTCTCTCTCCTCTCTCTCCCCATGTCCATGCTCTATCCTTTTGTTGCGGAAGCCCTAACTCTTAACAAATTACATCATTGAGTCTTCCGATAATTACCTTTAGGCTTATGTTGGACCTATTAAATGCTATTTTTAGGTGCTAAATGATTATACAATGCTAAATGTCGGTTTTTCTTTAATTAAATGATTAACAATACAACCTTTATTCAAAGACTTTCAGTGTAAGCTTCTGTTATTAACAATGCTGAGATGGTATGTTAAACTTTGTGATAATCCTCGTAGTCTGTCAAAGAGCATTGGTACTGTCGAAGCAGCTTCCTGAGTATGGGTTATACTGGGTGGTTTGCCATTGCCTTCAGGCAGGAATTTGTAATCTGGCCACGTTGCCAGCAATCACTCACCCACACCGTGTAGAACACTGTGAGGATCTTTAACATCCACCAAATAATGTTGGTTGATGAGATGCCCAGTTTAACGTCCATTGGAGGAAGGGTACACACAATGATGATTCACCCGGTCTGAGAAACACCAGGAGGACAACTTATTAGCTGGGTTAAGATTTGAACCCAGGCTAGACAGTTTAGATGTGAGTGTGTGTACCTCAAGGCCATATCTTAACACAATGTTTATGAACAAAGTACGATTCCATGATGTATTTATACATTTAAAATGTATCTTGTTTGGTATCATGCATTTTTTCTTCTTGAACGGTGAGCTTTCCATGCTAGAAGCAGCTGCCAAAAACAGGACATAGCCAATCGTGCAAACATACAAACGCACGGACAGACAGCACACTTACATACTCGCGGGGTATGCTTACACATTCTCAGGTCACTCACCTGCATTTCCGTTTTCTTTATTTTTTTTTCATTTATTTATATTTTCATCTACAGTGCTTTCCGACGGTAATGTGATTTTCCTGTTGTATAGGCTTTGATGTCCGTTGGCACACAAAATTACCGTGCTTCCCCTCACACACTCACTATGTCTCTCCGAAAGGACCGTCTGGAAACCCTCCCCCATCTACTTTCCCAACAATTCTCTTGAAGAAGTCCTTTCAGTCAAGCTTCTGCCATGATCTTTCCTGGGAAAGCCACATTTCCAAGCTGGCCTCCAAAGCCAGTCGCCGACTTAACTGGGCATCCCCCATCGTGCAAAGTCCTTCCTTGGCACACCTGAGCTCCTGACCACATACAAAGCTTTCGTCCACAGCCTGATGGAGTACTGCTCTGCCCTTTGGGCTGGTGCTCTCAACTTTCTAGGCTTCACGCTGTGGAAACCAGACATTTAGGATCATTGGTATCTCCCACGATGAGGCTGTCTTTGGGTCTTTCACTCTCTCACTGCAGGCAGGTCTGTGGTCTTTCTGTCTTCTACCATCTCCTCTCAGGTCTCGCCCCTCCCCCCCTGCTCTGTCTTCAATATGTCCCCCCTCCCCTCCCATATTTCTGCAGGGTGATCAAGGTCCACCAGCAACCCCCTTCTGGTAAAACTAGCAAAATCAAGGATCACTACCCACCTTCAGTCTTTCCTCTTTTATTCCCAAATTTGGAACAAACTCCCACACTCGCTTCAATCCCACTCTTCCCTCCAGATCTTCAAAACAGTTGTTCACCACCATCTCTTATTTTCCCCCATCCAAAACCACGATGTTTTCTACCCCCCGCTAATCCACCCCAAACCCACCTCCTTCAAATTCCCTGCTTTACTTCCTGAAAGCCCCTGTCATGTAAGGACCTGAAAGTCCCTGTAGTGTCCATCTTGTACACCCCATGTTCCCCGCCCCATCCCTCTCCCTTCCACAGATCTCCGAATGTCTCTGTTCCCCACTGTTTTTTCCTTCCCTCTCCTGCACCTCTTGTCTCCTGTTCCCCTTGTTGTACATTTATGTGTTAGCTCTCATACGAGCCTCAACAGTGTATACAAAAAAAAATAATTGTCAGGTTCCTCACCTGCATTTTTTTTCATTCATTTATTTTCATAATTTTTTTTCATTTATTTATATTTTCATTTATGGATGCTTTCGGACAGTTCTGTGATTTTGTCCTGGTGTATCAGCTTCGGTGTCCATCGGCACACAAAATTACCATGCTTCCCCATTGTCTCAGGTTGCTCACCTGCATTTTTTTCTTCATTTATTTATATTTTCATTTTTGGATGTTGTCCGACGATTCTGTGATTTTTTCCCGGTGTACTGGCTTTGATGTCCATGAGCATGCAAAATTTCAGCTTTCTACGTCACCTCACCTGGAAGGCACCTATCTTTAATATCAGTCAGTGAGTCAGCAAGTCAGAGATGCAATCAGTCAATGGTTAGAAAGAGCTTTATACATTAGATGTGTGCACTGTTACTACTACTACTACTACTACTACTACTACTACTACTACTACTACTACTACTACTACTACTACTACTACTACTACTACTACTACTACTTCATCTGCCAGCATTAGTTGGTGGACTTTGAAGGTCCCACAGTGTCCTTCGGGAAAAGTAGGTGAGATGTCACCGGTATCCTGGCCAAATTCCAAATTCCTGCACACCCAGTCAAGTATCCTTCATCGGAGTGGTGACCCATTCAGGGTTGTAACCTGAGCCAGTAAATGCTTCAGCAGAACCGACGGTCTGTACAGAGCCTGTAAAATAAGGATGAGCAGTGATCAATAAGATGGCATTGGCAACGTTAGGACTCAGAAAATTATCTATTGAATCGTGCTTACTTCCTTCCACCACCAGAATTAAATGAATGAATTCCAGTCAAAGAAAATAATGAACACTGCCAGCATACTTCAGTGATAGGTTGCATTGCCTAAAATAGACTTGAATGCAGCCACTGGTTTTCAAGCAGCTGTTAATTCCGGGGTCACGTGTTCATGCCAAATGCCTGCAATGATTTTGGCTTTTTCAATCTGCAAACAAGGCTGCGGACCATCTGACCATGACCAATACTGGCCACCTGATTATGCTGCATGCCCTATGGCCTGCTGCCAACAAAGACGTCACAGTTTCTTGTTAATCATCCAAAGGGTGTACAATTTTGATAAGTTGGTCATCTTTTTGTGGTGAAACATGCCTGTTTTGGATGAAGTACATTTCCGTGTGAATACATACCGTTCGGAACAACTTTTAGCACAATGATGACATGATATTGAAAATTAGCACTGTTTTTTTCATTCAATGCTAGATCCCTGTGAATGAAGCATAAATTCAACATTCATTCAGATAATCTTGTTATGAAATCTACTTGGTATGTTGGAAAACGATTTCAATGGAAAAGCTTTGCTTATTCTAATTGTATATTTGTTTGGCTTGTGTTTAAGGGGTTTTATGGCTCATTGGATATAGAACAGTCATTGGTTAGTCCATGGCCTGACAGATGGATAGAAAAATAAAAAATAGGGAACTAGAAAGCATCTTAAAATTCAACTTTGTACGTGAATCCGCTTTGTACGTGAACTAAACTTGACGAAAACAACATCTAAAAAAAAAAAGTAAAGTTTATTAAACTCGAGTTTTCTCCATGTTCCCATAATAAAGGTTTTTTGAATATTTGAAGACAAAAGCTCCAATGGTGTAAAACGTTATAGCCTGGACACACACACACACACACACACACACACACACACACACACACACACACACACACACACACACACACACTGATTGCAAAACCCCATCTGTGTTCCACTGTGCAGTGGATGTGCTAACAATACTTTAACTCCACTAAATTGGTGATGGAATAATGCCTGTCAACAGGAAAGAAAATGATTGACAGATAAACAAACAGACAGCTTGACACATACATCGACACAGAGCGACAGTAAGAATTTTTAAAGCTAAATGAATGTGATAAATCAAGATGTAATCATATAAGTAAAACTGCATTCATACACAGGAATCAGCTTAATCTGACTGCAAAAGGAATGCGTTACGTATGCCATGTAACTGTCTGCAGGCTATCTTCGACCGAAACAGGAAAGATGAGCTGCCGAGACTCCAGCTTGAGTGGATTGATGGAATATGTCTGCCATTGTTTAAGGTGGGGCAGACAGTTATTGGCACCAGCAACTCACACAGCTATTTCACATTCCCTTTGCCTTAAATTGGATCATTAGTTTTATTACCCTGATACTAAATCTGCAGGACTCACAGAAATTATGGCCTGGAGGAGCAAGTTCTGCAAGGGTTCTTCTCTGTGTCGCTGTTGGTGAACCATCATAAAACTTTTATATGAAACGCATGCCAAACACCACTCATGCTCATACCAACACTACTGCTTTCACTCAGACTATCAGTATTGAGAGCAAGAGCTGGTGTGGGACATGTGATGTGGAGGGTGGAGTGTCAAATACACTCCACCAACAAATTGATGCATCTTGGCAAATTTTCCTCTTTAGGGAGATCATTCAAGCAGTTTGGATACCATTTTATTTTCTTCTGTGGCCAGAGAATAGTGGGGAATTGTGAGGATGATGGAAATTGGCAAATAAAATGATGTATTATGATAATATCAGGCCTGTTGCCTATAACGAGAAGAGTCCAAGCTTCTTTGCTTCATTTTCCATTATTTATGGAAATACATAGACGTACTGCGGTGCCATGAGCAAAGAATAATGTTCAAAAAGTTATATGAACAAGATTCTCACAATATAATCCAATAAATTCCAACTTTTTATAGACTGTATTTTAAAGTGAAAAACGTTGTCTTTTCCGGAGTTATTGTGGGCGTGTTGTTTGTAGAGTTGTCTAAACACCTCATGTTCTTGAGAGAACCTTTATGGACAACACTAACAGCTGTGATGGGAAATGGGAGGTTTTCAAAAGTTGTGAAGTGAAAGCAGTCTCGAAAGAAGAATCCCAATAATAATTTCATGAAAGCACGTCATTCATTTATTTGTTTGCCGTTACTATCTCCCAATAAAAGAAAAACATTCAAGGGTGCCATAAACGTTACGGACGCTGTATACCACGGAGAACATAAACGATGAAAGAGCTTCTGATGATTCAGCAGCCAAAATCCACTTCTTATAAAACAAGAAAGGCTTTTGGGAAAAGAAAAACAAGCATTCCATTAAAAAAGGAAGTAAAGAAAGTGATCCCTGTTTACAGTGAAGTGTAATATACAACAAACACACTAAGAATGGTTGCTTGGGCACACAACTTTTGACCTTACTCGGTTCAACATCCATTGAGAACAGCTCTTTTAAAAACAATTTAAAACTCGTGCAACTTTATGAACTATTTAAACACAAAAGTACTAGAATGGCACTTGGTAGAGCGCATACCTCCCTCCGCCAAGCTGAACAGTTTACGTGTTGTATCCCACTGATAGTCTGAATCTCGACCTGAACCAGAATCGAATCGGCTTGTTCTTGGCACCTACCCAACTCATCCACCAAGTTTCGTCATAATCAGTGCAGAACTTTTTGAAATATCGTGCTATATATCGTGGTTGACCCATATCTCTCAACGGTGAAAAATCACTTGAAAAATTCTCGTCCCAGGATCCGGATCTGGATCTTCACCAAAATATCAACAATCCACCCTTGTCCATCAAGTTTCCTCTGAATCCGTCAAAAACGATCCTGCTCACAGACAGACAGTCAAACAGGCAGAGAGACAGACAGACAATCAGGCAGACAAACAGAGGTGAAAACATTACCTCCATCTGCCTTCGGTGGCAGAGGTAACAAACTACATTCTATTCCACGAGTAAAAGGTGCCGAAGAACAGCCAAACAGTTGGATTTTAAAACGATGTTGAAATAAAGCTTTCTTCTTTTTTTTTTGAATAATTTGTGCCAAAAACATCGATTCTCTGAAACTTTTATTTCATATCCATGCTCGGTGACTTTTGAGATTAATGTATTCCTCCATTGTAATAAAAATTGAGAAACGGCAACAAAAGAAAATGCAGCTTAATGTTCAATGTTAACCCAGCCTTAGGCAAGGGAATTCTTGCATTAGGAGGCCATGGCATCTGTTTAAAGAGACATTTTGACATTACATACACGAGAAAGAGTGGTGGGAAATTGAGGAAAATAAATATGAGAAAGAAAAGCAGATTGTGGGTCAAGGGAATGTGAGAAGAGTTGTGAGGAACATTATTCTTGTGTTGCTTTTTGTATATGTAGAATGAAGATGGGTTTTTAATTAATTTTTTTTTTAATTCCTGGCTAATCCTGAGATGGCATTCTAAGTGAACTTTTTCACTTCTCTCAGTTTTAAAATCTGTCTATGTTGTAAAAGATTTCATTTCACATGCAGCAAGTGGCTGCTGGTTTTCATTGCTGGGAGGGTGATGATCCTGCCGATGCCCCCTGCATGGTTGACAAGAAATTTGGAATTTTGCCCAGGGTGCCAGCGATAACTCACCTACTCTCAGCCAAGGACAACATAGGATCTTTAATGTCCACTAACTAATGCCAGCAGATGGGACACCGAAGTTAACGTCCTTCTGACAAACGACGCACAGGTTGATGAAGTACCCTTGATGCGAAATACCAGGATGACAGTTTATAACTGGGTTGAGATTTAAACCCAGGTAAGATAGCTCAAAGGCAGGTATGCACACCTTTAAGCTATCCTGTCAACTTAAGTGATGTAACCCAATATACTAGCTATTATACTATTTTCTACGTAATCTTGAGGAATTATTATTCCAATTGACTCTACTGAGCCCTTCATGTTTTGTCATGAGGTCTGCCAGCATCCTGCCAGCCCAAATGTATAAGACATTACGATGCATTACGCAGCCTGATTCCATTCAATCATGTGAATTTTTATTTATTTATAATTTTGAACCCCATATCATGACTTCAATAAAAGCAACAATATCAATGATGAGGATATTTGTAGTCTGCAGCCTTGACCTATTTCAATCATTGGAAAAGGGGGAGTGACGTTAAAATGAAAGTACTCACCACAACCGCCATGAAGGAATCGTCCTGTGCGAATGAAACTTGGCGCAGATGTTCATCATTCTCTCTGACATTTATAGCCAGTGTCACGCACTCCCCCCCCCCACCCCCACAGCCCCTTCCCCCAACCCCAACGAAGGTCATTTTCCTGATGGCATTGGAAAAGGAGTTGTGCTTTTAGCTCCGAAACAGTGTGAAGAAAGGGAAATCTCTTTGACTAACCCTCGTATTTACAACACCAGCATCACTTGAGCAAGATTGACTTACATAAACGATATATCAATAGGTATAGATAAAACAAGGTGGTTGTACAAAACGGATGAACAAGGTAGTTCGTTGTCTGTAATGGAAGACCTTGAAATGACGTTTTTGAAACGATTCGTGTTTTTCTCTCAGTTGTGCTGAACTCGTGCATTTTTCATTACAGCGCTTCTAATTGGCTGAGCATGCCATGGTTGTGTTGTTTTGTCAGTGGTGGCCACTCAGCATTCATTGTGGAACAAGCAAACTGTTTGCTTCCGATTCTCAGCAAAGAGTCCACTTGTACACTTTTATCAGTTCAAGTTCTGGGCTGACAGTGTGGCTTAGAGGTACACACGCACACACTCTCCTCTAAGCTGTCTCGCCTGGGTTTGAATCCCGACACAGCTATAAAGTGTCATCCTGGTGTTTCACTGGCAGAGCGTTTCATCAATGTGTGTGCCGTCCCTCAGATGGATGTTAAACGGGAATCCCGTCTGCCAGCATGAGTTTGTGGACATTAATGATACCACCATGTCCTTCACAAAGAGTTGGCAAGCTCTCGCCGGTATCCTGAACAAATTCCAAATTCCTGTCCTAAAAAACCAGCAGAGGGCCTGATTTCGTCCATCACATCAGCAGAACAGCCAAGCCCCCAGCCAATGATGATACCTACAGCCTTGTGCTTTATACAAAGGAAGAACTTGAGGTTCTTCTTTAGCTCAACTGGGAGAGCTTCTGATTTGTCATCCTGCAACTTCAGGTTCAAATCTTGGCCGCAATGGGAAACCACACGGTGTACTTTATTTGCAAGGAAAGCTGGTTTGGTAATACCATCGTCCTTCTGAGAGAGTATAGAACTGAGACATTCCATGGGGCATGACCACATGCTGGGCTGTCTTTGAAATTCCATCTGTGGAGGTGATGTGATGAAATAAATACTCGAGTACAAAGATGTACTCGAGTATTTATGTATGGCCATGAATTCTTATTAGGGATCCTTATTCCCCATTATCTTATTCTCCCATACAATCGAGATTTTCAAGAACTCATCAGCTGTTGTTGCTTTTATGTCTTGAAGTAGACAATGTGTCCATCAAACATTTGGGAAGACTTGTTCAAAGTTTATCAACTTTCATTTCTGTCACAAGGGCACCATTATGCTAACCCTCTTCACATGATTACCTGCGCAACCGAAGGTGGATGGAGATGATGTTTTCACCACTGTCTGTCAATCTGTCTGTCTGTGAGCAGGATATGCCAAACAGTTATTGACCGATTCGGCCGAAATATGGTGGACAGGTTGGTTGTCTGACAAGAACAAAACGATTCGATTTTGGTGAAGATCCGAATCTGGATACTGGAATTTTTTTAAGCGATTCTTCACCATTATGGGACAGGGACAAAAACGATATGTATCATGATATCTCAAAAAGTTTTGGACGGATTTGGACGATACTTGGTGGATGAGTTGGGTAGGTGACAAGAACAAGTCGATTAGATTGTGGTTAACGTCTGGATTCAGATCCGGCCCATCGGTGGGATACAAAACATAAACTGTTCAGCCCGGTGGAAGGATGCACGCCGTTCCAGTTTGTGATGTTTTTCTGATGCATCTGGGAATGTTAATTTGCAGATAAAATGTGCTTTCACATGTAATGTTTCAAAGATGAACATGTGAATTAGGGTGAAATGCAAATAACAACAGAAAATCGAATCCAAAAGGAGTATGGAAAGCAATTTATTAAATATTAAAGCTATGCTGATTGTCTGAGATGGTACCTGCCATCTTTACAGGCACTGGCGAAGGTGAATGAACGTCTGCAGCCCATGCTTATGGGAGTGGTGGCAAACCGAGCTTGTTGGCAGGAACTGCACTATGTTAGGAGCTTGGATCGTGAGACTGCCATCCCAGCATCAACAGCCTCTTTTATCTCGAAAAGCTCGACCGAGTAAAGGAAAACGCTGATGGTGTCAACGGGAGTGAAAACAAATTTCAACCAAAAGGTTTTTCAACCACACTTCTTCCATTCTGTCACCTGGTCTACCATGACGCACCTGTGCCTGCCTTTCTTTTTTGGAAATTTCACTGCGAGCCATGTCTTAGTGATCAAACCTGGCACCACAGAGGAGTCCAGTGAGGTCTTAGAGATTACTTCTGGGTTTCATTTCAAGGTTCCAATACTTAATTTGGAATTCTTTTGACCAACATCTTTCCCAACAGCCTTCTAGTGCCTCGTTATTTTGGCAGTGGCTGAGGTCTTGTGTATCAGATGCCAAAATGGGACTTGATTTGAAATGAGTACAACTTTGATGCTTCATGGAAGATCATAAAGTTTTTTTTTATGTCAATGTGGCACTGAAAAGTGAAGTAACTGAAGCTGCATACATCCAAAATATTATCAGCTTTACACAGCAAGTATCCCAACTATTTTTGTTATACTGTATTTATACATGTGCTGCACTTACCACCCACTCCCCTTCCCCCTCCACCCCCATTACCTCCACTCCCAGTCAATCAAGCTAATACAGGTGACTATTTTACACAGAAATATACCATGTGTGTATGTTTGTCTGTCTATCCACAGATAGTATTCTGGAGGAAGCGCATTTATCAATCTGTTATTTATTTGTTGACAAATATAGGCAGCAAGCACAACAACACGTATTTACTTACTATTTTGTTATGATTTTTAAAATTCAGGAGCAGCGACAAGGCCAGAACTATTTGAGTATGTCAACATCTTTTGTGGATTTAGGTCTCACCAATCAATATCGTACCGCACTTATTCGTGTTGAAATTCCTGCTCAATGTTTTGGCTCATTCACAAGTAACATTGAAATTCTTTTTTTTTTTAATTTGTCCATAATTGCCTTTAAAGGGTGATTTTTGACTGTTATCATAATTTATAGATCTTCCACGGCTCTTGCCTGTCATGGCAGAGATTCTCACCAACTTACTGAACATTCTTTCTTGTTGTAGGCTTGATGAGTGAACAACATGCAGTGTCGTAAAGGTTTCAATCGTTGGTGAAACTATTTTTGAAAGATTCTAATTGAGACTGCATCAATGAAGGAAGATTTTAATGAGCTGAGCAACGACAATGGGTATGATTGTGACTGAGTGGTCGGGACACTGAGCTGGCACCATTGAAGATGTAAGTTCAAGTCCAACTGAATCCAACTCCTTGATGCTGATTTTCAAATGAGTATTTTAGGAGTTGGATTCTAAGCTGCTGGACACCAATCTAGATTCAAGAGATTTCCTTTGTCACGATTGGATTGCCAGTTTTAATTCCAGCTTGCTCACTCATGACTTAATAAGGTTAACCTATCTGCCCTGCCCGGTATGGGTATACACGTTGTGCCAGTTGACACATTTGCATGATTCTTAATGCCCTCCGGGAAAATGGTGATGTGCACTGAGTAGCTACCTCCCCCTTACAACACCACCAAAATATCCCCCTCACTGAATTTTATATTAATATTAATAAAGCAGGGTATCAAATTCGATGTGGATTCAACCAAGTCGCATGAAAGAACATTCCCCATGTCCACCCTCCCCATCCCTTCTCCAATATGAGTTCATAACATAATTGACAACTTTCGTTAAATCTTCTTGTTCTTGCATTCCATCTCAAAATATGTTGGTGCTGTTTCGTGGAACATATATGCTTAACCATCGTACTTTACTATCTGACTTGTCAGGCCTGATGTTTGACGAGAGCTGGTAAGGGCAGGCATTTGGAATTTGTTCAGTTGTTGGCGATATCTCGCTGACTCTTCATAAAAGACATCATGGAATCTTTCACATCCACAAATTAATGCTAGCAGAGGGAACACCCGGCTTAATGTGCATCCGAGGGATGACGCACTTTGTGATGCAATGCCCTGCCTGTGAAGTACAAATCTGACAGTTTATTGTTGGGTTGGGAATCAAACCCAGACTCGACAGCTGCTTCAAATGCAAGCGTCATTGCTACTTACAGGCTATCCTGTCCAACATGACAACCTTCACCAGATACTTTTTGCAAATTAGAAAACATTCAAGTAGTCTTTGCGAAAGGTCATTTCAAAGTTCGTACAACTGACATGAGATGATGAGAACAGCTCAAATTTTGAGCAATAAATTGCTAACATGTGTATTTGGATTAGAGATCTATCGGACTGACAGGCGGCAGGTTCATTGCAGACGTAAAACCTCCGTTGCCTTATTCTGATTGAAATTTGGTTGATCTGATTGCAGGAAAAAAAAAATCTCTTGGTCCTAACTACTCGAGCATGTGCGTGTACTGTAAGTAAATCTTTAACTATCATGAGGCTTCTAGGTTATTAAAACGAAAGACCAGTGAACATCCTTGTAGTACGGAGGATCCTGATAAGCACAGAAATGTATTCCTCAATGCCAATCTCGAGCACTCCATTCATCCTCTACATAAATTGTCTCTGGGTGAATTCATCGCATGGTAGGGATAGAACAGTCTGCAGTGGGTTTCTGAAAGGTTCATAGTTTTGGATTCAATCATTCATTACTTATGGTAAAGAAGAACGTGTTCTATTTTTTACTCGTTCAACGATTTGCATGATGCAATCGTGTATTAAATATTACATGTGATGTTTTCGTGCACAAAGTTAGTGTCATTGCTTTTCATTTCCTTGAACATTCATCGCATTGTAAAAGCACTCTGGTTTTAATACGTGCCTGATAATTCCGTGCGTTTGCACGTGCCTGCACAAGCAAAACATTCACCAGATATCCGTCACTGCACGTTTGAACTCTTTTTGCATTTCGGTTGTATGTAAATGTACTCTGCATGTTCTTTTAAGAAATCGAATTTTAATACTTTAAAAAAGTGTCTATAAGTGCATTTCTTTTTTTTCTTTTTTTTCTTTTTCTTTCTTTTTTTTTCTACATCTGTTGAATTTCTCCAAAAGAATCTGTATTTTGAGGAATCATTGCAATTAAGAGGATTAAAAAAAATTGTGCATGTAAATGCCTTGTAATGTAATAAATGGATAAAAACTCTTGGGTAATGAATGTTGTTCCCTTAAAATCAATCTTTTCACTGTTTATACGGTATTATGAAAATGGTAAATTTTGTCATGTTTATGATTCACCGTTGTAGGGATGGTTCGTGTCACTTGCCATTGACCTAACGGGGTGTATTAGTTTGTACGAGCAGAAGCCGGTGGTAAAAAAAAAAGGTGAAAAAGGAATCCTTAAATTTTTTGCGCTGGTTGAAAGAGATCAAAACTAGGAGGCTCAAAAAGAAATGGATCGAGGTGTTGTGTGCACCTGGCACATAAAGAAAAGAAGAGGAAAATGAGTTAAACAACTTATTGATTTATTCAAATAATTTGATTAGTTAAACTTCCCATGGATTGTATGAACATAATTTTAGGGTTAGGAACGAAGTACAGGCTGTCCACAAAGTCTTGTTCCAGTCTTAAAATTATATTACAACGAAACCAAAAGAGATACAATGATGTGGTTTGTTGCATTTTGTCACATAATTCATAAAGTTTATTTTGTTCTTCAGTACACCTCAACATGTGCACCTTGAGTGGCATGAAGCACATCCAAGCGAGAATCCACTTCAATTCACGCGTTGGCTAGCATATCCCTCATCACATTGCTGATGAAATTGGTTATCTTTCCATGAAGTGTTTCAATGTCAGCAACAGAGGTTTGGAAAACAATTCTTGATATACACCCACATGAATAAGTCGAATGGTGTCGCATCAATAGACCTTGGAGGCCAATGGGGACTGCCACACCATATCCAATCCATCCACGGGAGGTTCTCAGTTCTAAAGGTTGCACTATTTGCACTTTATATGTGTGAAGATGCAATCTCTTGTGTACAACTTTGTTTTTATATCATAATTTTCCTGCAAGGTTGGATTCATTTTAAGCAACTTTTACTTCATAAGTTTTTCTCTCCAAGGAACGTTTCCATGTTTCAGGGTGGACAGACAGACAGACAGCATTAGACTATTATACTCGTAGACGAGGTGTGTTCAAAAAGTATCCAACCTTAATTTTTTGTGCGTAAACAAATGAAGCTAGGGAGGCGTGGTTTGGTGCACGTATGTAGGCGATCCTAATCCGTATGCGTGAATATTTTCCCGCCTGCAGAAGCTGTCAGTCGCCGACAGACCGCCGATGAGTGAGGAAGTGTAAGTGAGCGCCGTCGGATTTTCGACCTCACCTCACCCCCCGACCTCACCCACCCCAAATAATCATCCCACAACCCCTTCCTCAACCCCAAATCCTCATCCTCTGCCTCCCAACCTCAAGTCCTCAAAATCCCCCTCCCAACCCTAAGGCTTCAACCCCTCTCCACTCCAAGCCTTCAAAGCACCACCCCACCCCCACCACAATTCCTCAACTCCCCTCTCCCCCACCCCATACACACACACACATACACACACACACACACACACACACACACACACACACAAACACACACACACACACACCAGAACACAGAAACTGCAATCAAAACAGCGACAGAATCTGACATGGCATGACCCCTCACAGTCTCCTCTCCAACTTACAATCCCACTAGATACGTGGAAATCCCATGGAATTGCAACTCTCAATTGACCATAAGCAGCCAAAATATACCAATAAACGACTCTAAACTAATTATCTCTTCCTGATGCAAAAGTAAGTTGCTGATTTACGTCGAGTCTATTTGCATCATTTCGATAGAACGTCGTTAACACATTATGGGACAATAGTTGAATTAAGTCATGCTGTTCCAATATAACGTCGTTCAAAATTTTAAGTACTCTTGGACCCCGCTATTTGTGGGGGATATGTTCCTGCAAAATGCCACGAATGTCAGGGAATTTTTGTTGTTGTTATTGTTTACTTTTTTTTGAAGTTTTAAAAATTATTATGATTATTCGTGAAAGAGTGATAACACAGAACAAATCAGGACACAACATAACAAAGGGAACAGCAAGAGAAAGGGGAAACAACAACAGCAAGGTAGAGGGAGAAAGTAAATGGAGATGGACAAAGAAGGGATGCAGGTAATGATGAGGGGTAAGGGAGAACACAAAGGGTGGACAGTATGGATACATAAGCAAAATTGTGTTTGACCAGTTTGTGATTTTGTCAAGATCTGAGGAGAGGGAAGAGGCTGCTGCCTGTCTGTCAGAAGGATGGGAGATGTCACGGCAGAGTGGAGTCATCATGAAAGACATAAAGAGGATTTTCCAGTCAGTGAGATCATTGATGAAGATGAAGAATAATATGGGGCCTAGAACACTGCCTTTGGGTACTCCAGCCTTGACAGGGAGAGGAGATGAAAAGATTCCGTTGAGAGCCGAGCTGTTAACTTCGAGAGTAAAGGAAGTCAGGCAGGCATGTGTCGAGTTGGTCTTGGATGCCATAGGAAAGAGAGTTTGGAGAGCAAGGTAGAATGAAACACTGTATAAAAATGACAATATATGGCCAGAGACAGCCCTGGTCTCATGTCTGATAGTGAGGGCCTCCACCATTGTTTGGAGAATAGGAGTAGCATGTCCAAGGGAGAGTGACCAGATCTGAATCTGATTTGATGATCTGAGATGAGGCTGTTTGAGAAAAAGAATGATTTTATATCAACTGCGATGATGGATTCCATGACCTTGCTGATGATTGAAAGCAAGTTATTGGTCAAGAGGATCTGTTTTTGCACCTTTTTGAAGTAATGCTGTGATGTTGGCTGATTTCAAAACAGATGGATCATGACCTAGGGTAAATGACAGGGTGAAAAGGGCAGAGAGAGAGAGGAAGCACAAGAGCAGCGGAGCAGGTTTTTACGACATGTGCACCGATGCCGTCCGGTCCAGTTGCAGAGTTAGAGTCGAGGGTTACCAGAAACTTTTCCTCATTCTCAGGTGCAAAAGACACCGAATTCAGAAGCAATTTGGTATGACTGGGAATGACAGGTACAGGGAGGGGGTAGGGACGCAAGATTTTGAAGGAAAGCATACACCAGAGACTGACTCAACAAGGTGCCACCAGGTTTTAGTGGAGGGGGACAAGTTTGAAAGCTCATTCTTGAGATTGGACAGATGTTGTTTTCTGGCTCTCCCGAGGGTAGATACACACTTGTTGGTGGCTTTGTGGCATGATCTGAGGGTGCCTTCAGTCGGATTTTCCTACCAGGAGGAGAATGCAAGTAGTTTTAAAACAACAGCCTCACCACAGGATTCAGAGAACCAAGAGCGGGAGGATGGGGAAGCTAATTGAAGACGAGATGGGATGAATCTGTGCATAAGAGAGAGCAGTTTTCTATGGAAGAATTCCCGGGCTGAATTAATATTAGCGGTGGTGGATAAAGGAGACCAGTGCTGAAGTGTTAAGAAAATTACACTTTATGACCTGCAAATACGTGGGGTCTGTGACCTGCGTGGGTTCCGTGAATACAAAGGGTCTGCGAATAGCGGGACCGTGAATGTCAGGGTCCGACAGTAGAGTGTTCTTCCATTTGTCCGATACCGAGAGTGCGTATCTTTGTGAATAAACTGTGGAAATAAATGATTTTGTATCCTCGTTCTCCCTCCCCCTTGTGTTGTTCGTCTTTCGGCTGCTCCCATTAGGGGTCGCCACAGCGGATCATCCGGTATGATCCGCATACTGATTTGGCACAGGTTTTACGCCGGATGCCCTTCCTGACGCAACCCTGGTCACCTCTTACAACACAGGGATAAGGATTGGGTTTCGCCATGATTCTGAGCTGCCCTACACCCTCTCATAGCGCGGCCCAGTGCAGATCCCCTGTCATCAAGCGATCCTCCAACCCAAGCCTCCGAGTATCCGGATTACAGGCGCACACCACTACGCCCGGTCTTGTTCTCCCTCCCCGTATACATATTAAATATGCACATGAAGTCACTTGGTCTTTTAGCAATTTGATTTACCGTGATTATAAACGGCTTTCGTTATTAATCTTCTGTTAAAGGACAGATTGGATTCAGGACGGTTATCTTCCATACAGAAAGCACCCCACGTCTGGTGCGGTAACTGATCAAACCGCCATTTGGAGTGTGGGAGTACCAGCACATCGCACATCGCTTAGCCGGCTCAGACGTTCCACCGAAGCACAGTCGCACTTTCGTCTCTCTGCCTGTCGTCCTTTTAATCTCAGCCCACACCATTAAATTGTCTGTGTACATGCATGATTTCAATCGTGTTCTATATCGATTTGTTTAGTTTTTGCCTCTAATATGTACTTAAGTGAAGGTTAAGTTAAGTTAGGGTGACCAAAAATTTTATTTTTCCCTGGCAACACATTCCCCCATTATAACACCATGTATATGGGAAAATATATAATGTATATGGCTTTCCTATAACGTTGCAGTGTTTATCCATGATGTAAATCAGAGACTTACTTTGTACACATCGTTAAAAGTAAGTAATGACGGATGTTTTCTTTCACAATGTCGCGAGATTTCCAAAACTCCTTGGAAAAAGACCTTTACAATGACATGGGTTTATGATCCCTGGTCTAGTCGTTTAAGAGGAAATAGTCTAAAATAGACCGCTGCCTCGAACACTCCAAAAAATTAATATAAAAATCACCCGGGTTCGAAGCAAAAACATGCCTACTGCTTATGTGCGTATATAATACATCGGGGTGATATAGCTCGGAAAGATTCCAATTGCACTTACCCAAAGGCTGACAACCAGAAGCCTGAATTAAGAGGCGTACTTCCTGTGGCCTTCACAAGGCCTGTGATGCTTTTTAGCTCCAACCTTTAGATATTTGATGATCCTTTTAACAGTTGGTTTGGTCATTTTAGACTGAAGGGAAAACTTACAGGGAAGGCATTGCGATTGTGAATATGACAACTCCAAAAATGTATTTGGCTTCGCATAGCACCAACATGGCGGCGGTATGATTTTTCAGGTTGAAATTGTGGGTGGAGGAAAGGACTGTTGGCCAGGCAATGGGTGGGATGGAATGTTACACACAAATGGACGGATAAACAAGTGTATTATGCAGATACGAGATGTAGAGAGACGTGGTAAATTTGAAAATCATCACATTTCTTAACAGCAAAGAAAAAAAATTTCAGGCAGCAGTCATGTTTTTTTTTTTTTGTCTGATTGAAAAATTTATATTTTTCAAGTAAGTTCGCATAAATTTGAAGAAAGTTTTGCTGAATCATTTTTTTCTCTCTCTCAGGAGCATTTCTGTGTTTCAGGGTGGGACAGACAGGCAACATTAGTCTATATATGGAGATTTCCCAAGTTTAGATTATTTATCATTCTGTTTGTAAATACATATAATTTCATATGCATAATTTAGTCTTATTAATTATATTGCATTCAGTATTACTTAATTTTAGTAAAATAAATTCGTTTTTGTAAAAATATGAAAAATTTTTAATGAACAGCTAGCGGGGTGAGGGGACGGAACTATATTAAAACTAACCATATCTTCCTAACTCTTTACAGTTAAGCGTCGCCTCCTGGAGGTGTGGCTTAGCTTTCCATATACCCTGAGCACAGGATTGATCACTTCCTCCCACTCCACCCCACCAGTCATTTGACAATCTTATGGATGGACGAAGGCTCCAATGGTCCTACTGACCAACTCATTGTGACCCTCTTGCAAGAACAGTTGAGCAGTTTAACCATTGCAATTACGATCACTCTATTTAATCCACTCAGTGAACAGTTTGAACTGTGCATGTGCACAAAGCAGGAAATTGGAGCCAAACCTGTTCTTGGGCTCAGTTTCATTCATGCTATCTGCTACCTCTCCCTCTCCCTCTCTCTGGCCTCAATGTTCTTGGGCTCACCCACTCATGTTCCCTGCAGTGCTTTGCTTTCTCTCCTCCTCGCCCCAGGCTCTGATAAACTCTTTCCATACCATGGCACGACTTTATTGTTTCTTATTTGTGTCTTCGAGCTGAACTTATCGGATATGACCAGCTCTTGCTTGTTTCTGACTCTGGATTAACCTGACTCATGCTTCAAAGGGTTGGGGATCAGGTTTGTCAAACCTTCACGAAATGAAATAGTACAAATTTCTGCCACATCCATGCTTGTTTGCCAATTTACTAGAAGATTAAACTATAACGGTTCAAATCACTTCCATTGTGTCTTTGTCGAGGCAGAACCCCAACAGCTGGTGCTGAACAATGGTTTGATGTTAGCGAAGTGAACAGCAAGACCGTCTCTTGGGATGAAAAGCTCTTACACAAAGGACATGAGCACAATACATAAGATTAATGAATTTCCTTTCTTGTTGATCTTGAACACTTGTTTCAGGTCACGAAAGCAATAGCAAAATCTCCCCACCCCCTCATCTGCCCCCAACCCCCAATTGCAATCTCAGGGTTAACCACCCCATAATCCCAAGCACATAAACAATTTTTAATAAACGGCACAACGTGTAAAATCAAAACATCACAATACATTATGCTGTATCTCATAGCTTGAAACAAGCAAGAATTGTCCACTCACCCCTCCCTACACTCTCTTTCTCCTCTCTACACTCTTTCTCCTTTTGAAAGTATAACGTTAATTGAATGAGTTTCAAAACCTGCTGTTTAAGATTAACAGGCTATATAACTATAAACAGAAGTAGATGAAGTAACAGGTATCATCTTCTTTATTGCCCTCAATTATTCCCACCTTCTTGTTGAATCGGCCTGGAGGAACGGTTCGGCTACAGAATTTCAGAAGCTTGCTGACCAGGGCTAACGCTTGAATGACAGGAATTAAAAATATAAACCAATTAAAAATGTAATTCAAAATGTAACTTTGTGAGAGAGCATACAGGCTCTTTAACATCCATCAATGAATAATGCTGGCAAACGTGGTCCTCTGGTTTAGCCTGCTTCCAATGGACCGTGCACACATTTATGCTTCATCTTGCCTGTGAAACACCAGGGTGGCAGTTTATAGCTGGGTTGAGATTCAAACCCAGGCAAGTTCACACACCTTTAAGCTATCCTTATAACTCCAGTGATGTAACCTAGTATACGAGCTGTAAAACTAATTTCTACGTAATTTTTTTAGGAATTGCTCTTCCAATAAACTCTACTGAGCCCCTCATGTTTTAGCATGAGGTCTCGAATCCATTTTTCACATAAAAAGAGATCACTTGGATTCAGCTATACTTGCATCCGAATACAGGATACCAAATAACAATTCACATTTGGTGTGATATACCAAATATACCAAATAACAAAGTCTGTAGAGTGGATTATCTATGCAGTTCACAACTAAAACAATTTGAGCTGTTAATTATTATTTTGTTACAAAAGTTATAACATGGTGTGCAATGTTTAAAAAAAAGTTGTTTTGTAATGAGCCACACACAAGCCCACGAAGCAAGTAAACCCATCCATTGAAAATCCTACGTTTGAAGCCCTGAACACGAACAAAGTTTGCCAGATCAAACAGTAGGCCTTGTTTTCATGCATGTGCATCATTCCAACACATCTATTAGGTCTACATGCACGGATGCTGTCACTTATTATCCAAACGATGGTTTCATTAAACGACATGTCCTGGCATACAGAACAAAATGCATAGTACTCTCCTTTTTGTAAAGTTTAGACAATAAATGTGCAATAAACAATGCACTCCATGTGGCACTTGAATACCTTTGATTAAAACACGGATATCCACTTCCATAAACAATTTGAGGAATCCTTAAACAACTGTCCACAACTGTACAAACTTCAACATAGAGATAAAAAAAACAAAAAAAAATGTCATTAAAACAGCATACATATATATTTTTTGTAAAAACCAAATTAATAATTCAAACACAGCAGATCTCTTACAGCAGCACCTTCATTAGACTCATCGAGGAAAGGAGTCATTGCATTGCCTCATAATAAAAAGAAATTTTTTTTTTCTAAATCTACTGGTTTTAACCCGTGGAAGTTGAATTCTACCTGACCAATGAAAGACTAAACAAGGCAATCTGTAATCGTCAATAGCAAGCTGAAATTTCCTACCTAAAGCATCCTTACATAAAACTTCTAAATATTTAATCTTACCAGTTGTTCTCACTTTTCTATTTTCCTTCTGTTTATTTAAGATAGTGCATCATACCAAAAAATACTACAAAATGTTATAGCAGATTGGATTGCAGCCTTCATGATAAAACAAAAACAGAATATCTTTATGAACATTAAAACATTTCATACAAATATTCAAAAAAGTACATACGTTGATTATATTTCAAAATTACTTTCCCTGTATTAATCTTCCAGTTTAGTTTATTATCGATAAGAGTTCCTGAATATATTTATATTCCCAAACAATCTCAACATTTTCATTCAAAATAGACAAGCTTGATAATCCTCCCTGCTGTTCCTAAAATCTAAAACAATTTCCTTTGTTTTCCCAACATTAATGACAAGATGATTTCCTTGACACCGACTGACAAAGAAATGAACATTTTCTCTGTATCCTTTGTCATCACTGTTTAAAATCAGTCCAGCAAAACAAATATCCTCATATTTTACTATAAAACATGATGATATGCTAGTAATTACACATTCAAAATCATTTATACATAGGGTAAACAAAGTCGGTGATAAGACGCCTTCTTGCAGTGTTGCACATGATAAAGTCAGAAAATATTTCATCTAAACAAACTTTTTGTTGTCTATCCGTCCAAAAATTCGTTATCCATATATTCAAAATCACACCCAACACCCTGAAATCTCTCCATCAATGAATGAGTCTGAATGGTATTACAAGCCGATGAAAAATGTACAAACAAAACGTGGTCGTTGCTGACCAAAATGTGGTCAGATTGGCAAAAATGTATAAGACATTGCTTTCTCAAGGTGCTCAAACACCTTGTGTAACAAGGTTGTAACTGCATCTTTAACACCTCTCTTCTGATAAGCAAATTGATAAAGATAAATACATTCCTTTGTTTGCTCCACAGGAATATTTCTCATAATCCTTTCAAAACATTTTATTGGTATAACAGTTAATGCTATACCAATTGAATGATTTTTTTTTTAAAGATAATGGTCCATAATCATTAAAATTAACCGGTTTCGGTATTTTAGGTGCAGGTGCCATGACAGAACACTTTCACAATTTTGGAACTACTTGTGAGCTCAGTGACCACTGAAACTGAATGAGAAACTGAAACCAATTCCCGATAACATTCTTTAAAAATATGTCTAGACAGGCCATCCAGGCCAGCACCGTTACCAGATTTAACATTCTTCAAAGATCTTTCAACTGCAGAATGACGAAGTTCAATCCCTTCCACTTTCCTCGCAGTCTCTCTCAAATGTCCCAATAAATTATCCCTAACTAGTGTAAAATCATATTCGTCAAATCAAACAAATAATTTATTCAAATCATTGGCAAGAGTGAACATGTGATCAAACTTGATGCCAGGATCATTTTCTCCAAAACCGCTCAACGAAAAAAATTGAAACTTAGCATATGTCATCAACTCCCTATGGGGTATCCCTAACTAGTGATAATGATGATGTCATTGGTGAAGTGGGATTTCAGCCATAATTGGTTGAATTGAAATCTTTATCTGAAAAAGCTGAAACTTCTTATATCGAATCGATAACCGGATGTGAATGAAGAATTAAATTTACAAGTGCATGCCCGTAGGTGCATGCCCGGAGGTGCAAACAAACAAAAAAACGTTCAAACCGGGTGGCAGAAACAACAACCACACAGACCGTTCCTTCGCTCTCACGTGCCCATACGTGCGTGCCCGTACGTGCATGGCCGTACATGGAAAAAAACTTTCAAACTGCGAGCCAGAAACGACAACCACACAGGCTGTTCCTTCGCTCTCGTGTTCTCGCGACAACCACACTTCCACATACAGAGTTAATTAAAATCCAAATTAAAATCAAGTTTACCTCCCTGTCTTTGCTTGCCATGACATTCGCTGCCATGTAACCGGCATGGCCCATGACGTCATCGTTGGCCGGCCGTGCACCGGCCTGTGCAGCCACGCCAATGCAGCAACGTGTCATGTCATTGGTTGGTAAATAAATGGCCGCAGCAACGTGTCATGTCATTGGTTCGTAAATAAATGGCCATAACTTGGGAAGGACTTGTCCGATTAATATCAAACCTTGAAAAGTCACATCCTCAGGTCCCCAGCAATATAGCTGGCACGTTTTAATGAGATCGGACCAGTGGTTGTCGAGAAACAGCAGTCACACACACACACACACACACACACACACACACACACACACACACACACACACACACACACACACACACACACACACACACACACACACACACATTGCTGGAATTATCGATAGATGATGTTAATAACCCATGCCAAGAAACAGTTAACGATGTTCAGAATGAACACGTGAGGCAAGAATATGCACTCTGAGTGCCGTTCCAGTTTATTTTTGTAATTTTTTTCATGTTCCAGCAAACAATCTCCTTTAAAAGCAACTAGTTTTTGATGCAAAAATAAACTGTAGGTCTTTCTTCACCCAGAATTTATTATATGGATACATTCGCATTTTCCTCTACAGAATAAGCATGGTTTCACAAAATTTTATACAACCAGAATCCACCTTTG
>NC_140968.1:96227370-96277370 GCF_056783735.1 Eptatretus burgeri | reverse complement strand
CTCATTAATGTTTTCATGATTGATCAATATATTATAGGCCATAGTGGGTAGCTTAAAGCTACCCCCTATGTGAGTAGCTTAAAGCTACCCTGTATGGCCTATAATATATTTATCAATCATACAGACATTGGACAACCTTAATAAACATGATCTATAATCTACACACTAATGAGACTGGTTTAATATGCATTGACCTATAGAAGATGACGATCAACTATTATAATCGCAGTAGGTTGAAACATAAGATATGTCAAAACCGAGGAGAAACACTTCAATGCAAATGGTTAGTAAACTATTGATGTGCAAATAGGATCAGTTTGCTGAATTTTTTCCTGATGGGTTTATCTTTCAATCCAGTGTTCATGGTTCGAACAACATGGTGGAGACGAACCTTTGTGTGACACTCACAGATGTGCTGTATGAGAGAAAAAAATTGAATTCTAGATGCCTGGAAAACTCATTTCCAGCGTATTCCTGGATAATATCGTTTTTTTACATTTTCTTTCAAATTATCGACTGTACTTTGCCATCATTTAGATTGTTATACTAGCGTTTAGCGTTTAAATTGTAACTTCTTGAAATAATACTCTTGCTATTCTCTCAAACAGAGATCAAACCTGTGTCCGAGGTCATTATTGTCCTGCCCCCTCCCGGAGGGAGGGAGCGGGATATTGTAATCATCCGGTTTGTTTGTCTGTTTGTTTGTCTGTCTGTCTGTTAGCAACTTTACGGCAAAACGGCTTTAGCAAATGCTATCAAATTTAATCCACAGGTGGGCAATGAACCTTGGACGACTCCATTAACTTTTGGGTCCAATTAGGTCAAAGGTCAAGGGCAGGTCACGAAAAGGTCAAAATCGTTTTTCGCTCATAACTTTGTCAAAAATGATCTGATTTACTTCAAACTAAGCTTATAGTGAACCTTATTATATTTGTGACTTATAATCCTGACAAACCTATCGTGAAAAATGCATATTTGTGAAGATCGGGGTTAAGGATGTATCAAATTTAAATTTGATCCCCAAAATAACTTTATGCCTTAAATGGGCGGGAATTGTTGTGCCTGGCACCACTTGTTTACTTTTGACCCTGCGATGCTGGGCCGGGGTCTCGGTGACCGGGTAAGGTTGTTGTGCTGGTGTGTAGCTGTTAAAAGATAATTATTTTATTCGCACAAGCCTACTTGTATGCTCCTACAACTTTGTTCCAAATAATTCAGTGACGTAAATATGAAAAAAAATTCATTCAGGTTCGAGGGAAAAGATCTATTCATAACACAACCCTTCCTTTCCAGTCCTTGGGGTCTGGGAGACCCGGCAAGGTTGTTGTTGTGCTCTATAATTATATTTAATTTTTATGCCTCAGCACCAAGGGTGCCGGAGGCATTATGTTTCCCGTCCGTCCGTCCGTCCGTATTTTCGTTTACGCGATAACTCAAGAAGCAAATTGTAGAATTTCATCAAACTTGGTAAAAAGGTAAAGTTAGACAGGGCAATTACATGATTAGATTTTGGGCCAGATGTGATAAAGGTCAAGGTTCAAAGGTCAAGGTCAAACTCTGAAATTTTACTGTTTACGCCCTAACTCAAAAGAAATATTGGACAGAATTTCATCAAACTTGGTACAAAGGTAAAGTTAGACAGGGCAATTAACTGATTCAATTATGGGCCAGATATGTTAAAGGTCAAGGGTCAAATATGTCAATACTCAAGTGTTTGTGCGGCGACTGCGCGCAGTCAAATTACTCTAGTTTTCTTTGCATGAGCCTCCTTGTATGCTCCTATAACTTACAAATAATTCCGTGGGGTATAAATATAAAAATATTTCATTCAGCTTCGAGGTAAAACAGCTGGCTGTGTTTGCTTTAGTGATAACAAACTGAGACATGTCCTTTTCTATTGTAAAACTAAACTTTATCTTGTTTTTCTCAAGCATTCCACTCCTGGGCTCTTGTTTAATTTGGAGCTAGATATGTCCCGACTCTTACCATCATTGTGAACTTAATAGGGGTTTTTGTTTGTCCTTCAAACACTCCACAGTGATCAGAAGCCTGGGCAGGGGAGAGGGATTGTCTAAGACAATTGCTGGGCCCTAAGATAAGCTGTTCGATTGTTCCACCCTCCTTTGGGGGATGGATGGGAAAACTCTTAGCTCATAGTTGGGTACACATTTGGAGATCTTGTCACACCAACTCGGGTTAAAGTATAACCAGAGATAGATTGGAATTGGAGATAGATTGTATATAAGGGAGAGTTTTTGAATGTAAGATTCAGTGTGGTTTTGGTGGCTCTCCACTGTGCTGGTTGAGCTGCTAACATCACCTCCGCTGGCGTGTGGTACTTCAATAAAACTGCATTTTGGTGAATCCTCTTCGACTGACTCTCTTCATGCCGGGCTGGAGAACAGAGTCTTTGTTGTAGTAATCAACAATAGACCTTTTCGATCGGCTTTATTCTCACAAAACCCATACGCATATCTACAACAACATAAATATACATAGGGTAAGAATAACAAAATACAATAACTTGTACACATAATACTGAAGGCAAATACCACATACACATCACATAATAACGAAGTTAAACTCCATACTCTAATACCAATTACATTCCTCAGAGTACATTATTCCTAATATAGTATATAACATACCATTACTGTTCCAGCATGACTTTCCATGGAGTACGTGGTATACGTGTCAACACCAGCCATTGACCTTCATATACAGTGCTGCCACATCCGCCCAATTACCGTTGCCGCCAATTACAGTACGGCACTTTATTATCACAGCAGTCTTCACAGTTGGCACTCCAGACGGGAACCCACGGACTCTGAAGCTGTGGACCGGAGGAGCGCCGCTTGGTGTACAGCGTTTACAAGGGTCTCAGCTCATTGGTACGTGGTGCGCAACACGTCGGGCACCTGCAAAAGGATAGCCCTAGTTAGGTAATCTCTGTTCACCCAGCGAAGAGAGTTCCTTTGAACGCAGCTCCGGGGCCTGCTGAGGTGACGAACTGATAACGGTAAACATTTGAAGAGAGTCAAATGCGGTTTTATTGAAGGACCACAAGGGGCTGTCAGGCTGTATTTTGTAACTGGGAAGGGTTGAGGATAAGGATATCCAAGTGAAATATGGAGAAATGAGTTGAAGTCTTGTATTCTGTGGTGTTGTGTGGGGCCACGTGAAATAAGGTTGTTGTGTGAAGAGGATAAGAAATATCCACATGAAATAAGGAGAAAATAGGTTCGAGTCCCGTTTTCTGAGTTGGTGTGTGAAAGACAGATAGGTTAAAGTCCTGGAAGAAGGCTTAAAGGCTGTCGATTAGAATGGGACCCCTGGTTCAGGCTGTTGCTATCAGGCTGTTGATAAGTTAACAACGAAAAAATAGGAAAACACAGAGTTACCAAGAGGAACAACGCTGAAAGTTATCGGTGATAAGTACGGAATCGATAAAGTAAAGAGATGGAGATATGAAAACTACTTGCAGATAATAAATAAACCAGCTCAGATGGAAGCTGAGAGAATGTGTCCAATGAATGAACAAAGGGATTCATTGTGTATGGAGCAAATGTGATCGAATGTAATGTGTTTATGTTGAGTTAATGTTCTGAAAAGTGTCTGAAATAATTTGCATACAGTGTGTGTGTGTGTGTGTGTGTGTGTGTGTGTGTGTGTGTGTGTGTGTGTGTGTGTGTGTGTGTGTGTGTGTGTGTGTGTGTGTGTGTGTGTGTGTGTGTGTGTGTGTGTGTGTGTGTGTGTGTGTGTGTGTGTTGAACACATACACAGTGGTTATACAGGCGTGAGAGAATGAAAATAAAATCTGCATGAAGCTTGAGTGTAAAGTAGACACACAAGGTCTCTGTGTATGAAATGCAGGGTAGGTTGCAAGGATGACTGACCTTCAGATAAAGCATGAATGTGTGAGGTCATCAAGCTGGATGCAGTGGAGAGGTTATTGGAACAATAACATCCTATTTCAAGAGAATATATAGTTATAGTTTGGTTTCAAGAAAAGGACAAAAGAATGGATCTACATCTTAAAAAGAAATGTAAGCAACAGCTGTTCTTGTACACTGAAGCGAACTGCAATGAAAAATGAGGCAGGAGGCAAGAACACACCCTACTGTGAATTTGCCTGCTTATCAGGTGTGTGTGAGATTTGTCTGATAAGGGGAAAATAACTTGAGGGCAGCTCATCTGAAATACTGGGGGAACTGGTTTGGAAGAAATATATTTCTTGTAAAACTGAATTTGTAAGGGAATTAACGTTTGTTGGGGAAAAGGGTTGAAGCTGAAAATAATTGTTCGATTTTTGTCTGTTGATCGCAAAGTGCACTGTGATGGACATGTTAAAAAACGACAATTATTTTGAGCATAATTTGGCCATTATGATATCGATGTGGATGGGTGGTTGCATCACTGGCTAGTTTGGTTGCTGGTTTGATTTTGACAGTTTTATTTGTAGTTGGATGATGTTTAAAATTGATTGGAAATTGATATTGTGGTACCTTGTGTGCTGGTGAGCACAAAAGGAGTGGAAAGATATAAAATTGTAAAAGCTGTGCAGATGTGGCGGAGAGCACCACATGTTAGAGCATGCAGGTCACTCATTATGTGCAGGCAGATCATGAAGATAAGTGTGTGCGTGTAGGTAGATGCCGGCAGGTGAGGATGCCATGCCAAAACCATGGCAACTGGTGACGATACTGGAGTTTATACTTTAGTGCAAGGACTAAACAAGGTGGTTTGCCATTGCATTCCTGGTGGTGATCAGGAAAGGATAAAATGGTATGTGTTGGTTCGTGCTGACGACTTTCAAAATTTGGAGTTGTATTAGAGGTGCATATGGACACTCAAAAAGTGTCAGTCGATTTAATGAATCCAAGAAACAGATCGTTTCATCTCAGTCTGTGGAATATAAATTCAATGATTTGATTACATTGTGCTTGTGATACAGGGTGAGTTAAAATGGATAACTTTTAACTCTTTCTCCTGTGTTTGGTTTGTTGAGCACTGACAGTTGTCATTTGGGTGGAGAAAGGTTGTGCCCTCCATGTGAGGCGATTGTAAGGAATTAGAATCATGTGTGGTGGTCAGGAAAGGTGTCATTCCAGCCGTGTGCATGAACGGGTGCGCAAGTGGAGATGGTTGAGAATTTGGCAGATTTAAAAACAATTCCTGATAGAAAGTGTTGATGGGAGCCTCACAATGGAAATATGGGAGAGGATATGACAGAACGGATCGGGCCCCAACACTGCACGGCATGCTGTGATGCTTTGGGAGAGAATGTGAATCATGCAAATGACGTACAGAATGTGCTTGGGATGGAATTTAAAATCGCAACTACTGACGTTTGGATGTTCAGAGAGGAGATTGGATTAGAGGTAGAATTTGCATAACAACAATGCGATTTGACGTACCAATCCATGAATATAACATCGCACATTACATTAATTGTCACAAAAAGGACACAAAGCAAAGGAGATTGGAACAATAATCACGTAAGCAAAGGGTTTGCCAGGACAAGTGTTTGCGTCGGGTGCGAGGTAGAGATTTGTGGCATAAGGGAGTCATGGGGGAGCATTCGACAGTCTTCTCCTGGGGTCAAGGTAGATTGTGATCTTGCTCTGCTGAGTGTAATTACTGACTTTGAACACATCATAGACCAGTTTGCATCAGTGAAAGTTCGGAAAGTGCAGTTGTAATTTTCATGTGGTGCCATAATTTGTTAATTGAAAGATTAACGAGCTTGGGTTGTATTTTTGAGCTGATATTATGGTAAACTTATTTAAAAGATGGGTGTCAGATGTTTGGGCAGAGGCGCAATTTCAGTGCTTGCCATAGGCGTTGTTAGTACAGTATGTGGATAATTTGCTGATTTGGTTGACATCAGGGGATGATTGCAAGAGAAACATCTTAACCCCTTTGAGAGGCACTGGCTGTCAAAGGCAATGGAGTACCAGAGACCAAATTACAGCTGTGCAGAGCCCAGGTAGCATGCCGGGGACATGTGTTGAGTGGAACTTTGAGAAGATTGTGAGGTGATGGCTTGTGGGCTATTCTGAATGTTCAGAGGTATTATAACAATGAGGAAAATAATGTGTTTTTGGGGGATGGCTGGACAGTGTAGACCATAGGTACCTGATCTGTGTCAGGGGGGGTGACCTGTCCAGGATTGTGTCCAATAGCCAGGGAGACTACTTGGGCAGACCAAACGCTTTGCAGAGTGTGGTCCAAATGGATGGATGAATGGTACCTGATTATGCAATATTTGGTGAATCACTGTTAGAGCAAAGAATTTGATAGGGTAAAAGATGTCCGACACTGAACATAACTGTCAGGGTATGTAATGTGTGCTGAAAATAACATCTTGAAAAGTGGTACATGTGCTAATTTTGGTATGCAATCTCGCCGAGGGTGAAAGCATAACAATATATATGGATTCCTGATATGTGTACACTGTACAGGATGCCACAATGTAGGGGAACTTTAGAAACAAGTGGGTATGCTGTATAACATCGCAAGGTATGCTCGTCAAAAATGGTAAATTGAAAGTGGAACTGTTGGAAGCTATTAGCCATAGTGAGATGTCTAGCACATACAAAGCAAAGAGATATGGTCTCAAAGGAAATGCTTTCAGCAGCAAAACAAGCAGCGAAGTCACAACAAATAGCAAATTGCCAGTCAAAGAGAAAACGAGGAAAGGGCGCCGACTACTGACGACATTGCGGCACTACAGGAGGCAACTGAGGCAAGTGAAAGAGCTAAGTGGGAGAAAAATGGATATCTCCCTTTCCCCTATGTCTAATGGGAATTAAGTATACATGTGCTGTGAGTTGTTTTGTAGTTGGTTTCTTGTATTCACCAACAAAGACGACATCCTCCCTGGCTTCCTTCTACCATCGGCCTTTCTGACGCGCCTGTGGGGGGGATTTCATTTGGCAACCGACGCAACCCTCCTACCTGGTGCTGGCAGTGGCATCGAGTTGCAGGTTCGAGTACCACCGAGCCGAATCATCAAGGGCCGCATGAGGCGGGAAGGTCCAAAGACCCGACGGGGTCCATTTCTTTTTGGGGGTGTGTGTGTCTGGTGCGGGCCAGTCCTTTATCGGACCTCCAGGCCCAAGTGGTCATGATGGCATAATTGGACCGTTGTTCTCAAGGCCCACAGGCAAACGTGGACCTGCAAGGGGGTATGGAACACTGGTTTCATTTGAGCTTCTGGTATCATTGGGCTGATGGGCATGGGAGGAGACAGCGGTTCAGCTGGATTAAATGAACCAAATGGTGCAGTTGGCAAGCCAGGAAAAGCTGGACATGTGGGAGAACGTGGAATTCCAGGGAACTCCGTATCTCCTGGTTTAATGGAGCACCTGGTGAACATGGAGCAGCCGGCCCTGATGGCACTGCTGGAGACAGGGGTCCGCAAGGGGAGCCTGGAACGGCAGGACACCGAGGTGCGGTTGGGATAATTGGACCACCAGGATCATCTGGGTCAGTGGGTGAGCAAGCCTTGTTCAGGTGAGCAAGTGGTGGGTGCAGGTGAGCATATGCATCTGTGGTGAAGGTAATGGTGTGAACCCTTTGATCGATTCGGGCAGGCAGGATTCACAACATCTTTGTTTATGTTGAGATCTGAATTTGTATTTGTCTTGTGACGTCAGCATCGGTTGGTGTTTTAAAACGCGTTTTTCATGTCATTGCGGCCGCCGTACCTGTGAAGGCTCTCCGTGCACTTTACTTCCTGCTCCGAAATTCATGAGATTTAATCAGATAATTTTATTTATTGTCACAATGGTAGACTGTGGAGCGGTTTACATCTGTTTAAAACAGAGGTTTGGACTGTATTTGAGCTCGGACCAGCCAGAGAGCACGAACTAAAAAAGGACTTATGGGATTTAGATATATTGGGTGAGTTGTGGGGAGTAAGAGAAAAAAGTGTTTGCTCGTGTGGCTCACAAGTGGCCATATGAGCAAAAGGGGGGTGTAGAAGGTGTGCTGCCTTTTTGGCTGTTGGTTGCATCATTGGTTGGAACATGGCTGTGCCGCTGATGTGGTGCCTCTAGTTACGGGCTGAGTCGTCCCTCTGGGGTTGGTTCAATAGTAAATGGGATGTGAATAGGGGACTCTAGGATCCCAAGCCACCACTCTAGGTGATAAGCCAAGATTAGATTATAATATTGGTAAAGTGTCTGTAAAATATATGGGAAAGTACATGAAGATTAATTCTTGTAATGTGCTAACAAAAGAGTGTGAAAAATTTGGGCGAATTGTACAAGCTCTGGTATTGATGGGACAGTAGCAATATGAAGAAATTTTGAATTGCAGGCAACTAACATTACGATCGAAAGATGTTTGCCATTGAATCCAGCCTTCCTACTGCCAACCGGTGACGAGGGAGGAAGCGCATGTGTGTGAACGAGTGCTGGTAGAAAAACCGAAGGCCAGACTGCTTTTGCAGGAAGTAATTCCGCGATTTGGGATTCCAACATGATTGTCATTGGACCAAGGAGGGTCCTTCACAGCAAAAGTAATGCGTAAAGAAGCCGAGGGCTTGGGCATTACAACAAGCAATGGCACAAGGGGGCTCTCGCCCCACAAAATAATAACAGGACGCCCTATGCAGTTACCGGCCTCTGCTCCCCCGGATATGGGGGATTGGGACTGGTCTTGCATGACTGATGGAATGATGAATTATTGTGATGCGCTAACTGCTACCATCAGGAATTTTCACTCAGGTGCAGGAAGCACTACCAATACCAGCTGGAGGTTCTTTGCATGATTTTCAACACACTGATCGGGTCTGGGTGAAAGAGTTCCTGCAGAAAAATGCCCTGCAACCCAAGGGGACGGGACCTCACACTGTACTCTTGACCACTCACTCCACCGTCAAAGTGAGAGGTAAGAGTGCACGGATACACCACTCGCACTGTAAAAAGGCACCTGAAACGGCCGACGAAACTAGGGAGCCAGGCCGGCAAAACAAGGTGACAAAGTGGCGGGAGGCCCGCCGCATGAGGAGCCAGATGCCCTGCCGAACGTGAAACCAGAAGGACCAGGGAACAGAGACCTTGGAACACCGGGGCCAGCGGCAGAACCCTTAACGATCCAACATGCGTCTCCTTGCGCTGACATTACTCCTTTGCAGCTGGGGCCTGTCACTAGGCAACAAACTAACAAACTCAAGCCGAAGACACCATACACACCATCGCGGTAAAGGAGGGAACGGAAAGGAACTAATAGCAACCCAGCAGCGACATAGGAGGGAAGCGGCTGGAGAAATAACGGCAGCAGGTGAATACGCAAGGTTGGGGAAAACGTATAACCAAGAACTAGATAAGGTAAAGATATTTTCAAAGGAACCTGGCCGAGACCGCACCACTCATTTCCAGAGGGCTGGTGGCCATCCAGCAACAACAGCTCATTGAACTGCCCTGCATCCAAGCCACCGGAACTTATGATCTGGTGGAACGGAACGAGGAAGTCAACTCAATTGCATGGTCTTATGAAATGATCAAACCGACTGACAGGTTGTCAGAGGTGACTTGAGTGGCCTGGCAAAGAAAAACGCAAAACAAAAATCGGCGGGGGCACTTTGAACAAGTAGGATTCAAATGGGGTAAGCACGCATCTCTAATTTCCCGAGTTCCATGGGCCCCTAACAGAACCCTTTTGGAGTATAGTTGTGAAGTCATATGGGAAAACAGGAACTTCCCTGAAAAAGGTAAAATATTCTTTGAGGTGCTCTCACCTATGAGACGTGCACTGGTGAAACCACCGAACACCTATGTGGCTTTTGCCACCGAGATCGCCAATATCCAAAATAGGAGTGACTGTTGGGTTTGTATGGAACCTCTGAGGGGGTCTACGACTGGCCTCCACTTGGTAGTTTTACCATTGACTGTCTTTGAACATCTCAGTAACCCAGTGGGGGCCTGGTAGCTATAGCAGACAGCGACTACACAAGACGGGTTTTTGCACCCAAGAATACAGGGGCCGAGACGAGCCAGGTCCCATCTCCCCTCTGAGTGGAGAACACCATAGTGTGTTTTATGGGAAAAGGAGTTCACCCCATGGGACAGTCCATGTTCGAGTTTTCCCTTCCCGTGCCGACTCTGTATGAGCAAAAATTAACAATCTCGAATCCGGGTCGCCATGCCAGGGACCAGGTGACGTTCACTATAACGCCAGCACTTCACCACAACAACGGGATAATCCTGCCAAAAGGCATCTCCCTGGTGTGTGGGGACAAAGCTTACCCCAACTTACCAGAAGGATGGGGCGGGAGTTGTTATTTAGCTTCAGTATTTCCGGATGGCAGAATAAAGACCACTTTCCACCAAACCTCCCCACTTCCACGGCACCGGCGCAGCGCCTCAGAACCTTTTGACCCAAAGGGATGGGCCGGTATACCAGAGCGCCTAGGACCTCTAAAGGGAAGGTGGTGGGAGAAGGCCATTGGGTTTTTCATGCCACAGGTCGGCACGACTATGAATAGCATTAGAATAGATAAACTTGAGCTGGCGTTAGAATATGTAGCTAATGTATCCATGGCCTATTATACGGAATTATCAGGTGTGTTAGTGTCAATGCATACCATGGTAATGCAGAATAGAGTAGCTTTAGATATGCTTTTGTTGGAGCAAGGAGGGGTGTGCGGGATGACTGAAGGAGAATGTTGCGTCTGGATTCCAGATCCTATGAACATAACTAACCGTGCGGTGGCCTGACTAAAAAAGTTGCAAACGCCCTCACTAGCGACCGAATGGATCGTGAGGAGGGTTATGAATGATGGAGATCCATATTCCAGGGTTGGGGAGGTTGGTTGCTGCGCTTGATAGGGTCAGCACTTCTAATCATCGTGGTGGTGATTTTTTGGAGTATTTCTGATTAAGATTCTCATTTCCATTTATTTAAAGAAATGCTATGAAGCCTCACCCGTCACCCAGGCCATCATAATAATTAACAGTGAACTTATGGAGGAAGATACCCAGGACCTCTGTGATTGGCCACAACCAGACCCGACCCCCACCATATGAAGGGACCAACAAGGTGTTCTGGCGGAGGGGCGCCCTTCAGAAACTCTTCCAGGTATTACTGGTTACTCAAAGAATTTTCAAGTGAAAAGCAAAGCCAAACATGGACTCATGCATCTCATTACAAACGAGGATACAGGAAGTTGTAAAGAGAAAGAAAGGAAATCTACAAGTAAAATGCTACTGGAGGTTTATGATAGATGTGGCAGTGTTTTGACTAGCATGTGCATAATCGGGGAAAGTGGGCAATAACAGATTGTGAAGGCATGTATGGGAAAATACTTATATTACCCTTATATGTAAATATGCATCTCATGGGCCTCTTTTGTGTTCAAGTGCAAGATGAGAAAGGAGCTTACACCACGTTTTGAGTGTTCACAATGCTGCTCGCACATTATTACATTTGCATATTGTAATAATATTGTTGCAATTAGTGTTTTGTAGAAATTTCCTAATTAATATTGTTGCAATTAGTGTTTTGTAGAATTACCGAAATAATATTGTTGCAGTTGGTGTGTTGTGAAAACTACCTACACAATACTCTGAATAAGGGAAATTTAATACAATTTGATGTGAGGCATGTGGCAGTGAGAAGGACAGATGCTAACCTGTGCCACCAGTAGTCGGGGACTTCTCATTTGGAGGTTGTCATTGGCTGTTCACGGCATTTGCAAATATCATCTTGGGGAGCGGAGCCCAGGGATGGTCAACTCAGCCGTCAAATGAAGGCCCACCTATTCGGTGAGCTGAGGAAATGGTGAAGTATGGTCAAATGTGACCAAGGAGGGACTGTGAGGAGTGCTATTTTATGGTCACATCTGATCCATAATAAATACATATATATTTGTTAGATGTAGGGATTCGAACCCATTTTTATATACTCTGTAATGCATTTTAAAAACTCTATAGTTTTAGTGGCACTGTTTACCAGTGAGTCAGTCCACCAGATGCCCTCTGAAGGCACATGGTAGTGTTGTTTTAGTGATAACAAACCGAGACATGTCCTTTCTCATGTAAAGCTAAACTCTATCTTGTTTTTCTCAAGCATTCCACTCCTGGGCTCTTGTTTAGTTTGAAGCTAGATATGTCCCTACTCTTACCATCATTGTGAACTTAATAGGGGTTTTTCTTTGTCCTTCAAACACTCCACAGTGATAAGAAGCCTGGACAGGGGAGAGGGATTGTCTAAGATAATTGCTGGGCCCTAAGATAAGCTGCTTGATTGTTCCATCCTCCCTTGGGGGAGGGAAGGGCAAACTCTTAGCTCATATCTGAGTACACATTTGGAGATCTTGTCACACCAACTAGGGTTAAAGTATAACCAGAGATAGATTGGAATTAGAGATAGATTGTATATAAGGGACAGTTTTTGAATGTAAGATTCAGTGTGGTTTTGGTCGCTCTCCACTCTTCTGGTTGAGATGCTAACATCACCTTCGCTGGCGTGTGGTACTTCAATAAAACTGCATTTTGGTGAATCCTCTTCGACTGACTTTCTTCATGCCGGGCCGGAGAACAGAGTCTTCACAATATGTACTTCTGAGTTGAATGTGGACAAGTGATATTTAGTTTAAATGTATAAATGTACTTCTGAGGTGAATGTGGACAAGTGATATTTAGTTTATTTGTATAAATGTACTTCTGAGGTGAATGTGGACAAGTGATATTTAGTTTATATGTACAAATGTACTTCTGAGGTGAATGTGGACAAGTGATATTTAGTTTATATGTATATATGCACTTCTGAGGTTAATGTGGACAAGTGATATGTAGTTTATATGCATATACAGTATGTACTTCTGAGATTAATGTGGACAAGTGATACTTAGTTTATATGTATTGTTACGGTGGTGGAAATTAACAGAACACCATTCAGGTTCCCCAGAGATCAGTTATTTCGATATGTAAGTGTTTCAGGATAGCAATCCCCCACCGATGTGTAAAGGGATTTATTCGTGTGCCTGGCTGTGAATCTTTGAGTTAGTTGTTTTTCTTTTTCTATCTTTTATTTGAAACAACAACATCTCCTCAACAACAACAACTCAACAACCACGTTACCTCCTCAACACATCAACTCCTCGACAAACACCATAACATCCTCCTCAGCGGCAAAATGCCGTAGATACGAACTCGTGGCTCGACAGGAGGAACCACATTCCAGCTTTCGTGTGCAGTCAGCCGTTTTGCGGCTGATTAGCGTAAACAAATCAAAACGGGCTCTGCCGTGGAAAAAGCCAGCCAATCAGAGCTGAAAGGGGCAGAGCCAGCCTGTGGTGAAGGTTCAAAGGAGAAAGGGGGAAGGCACCGATTTCGGGTGGCGAAGCCTACAGCGGCTTCTCCTCTCGGGGCTATAAAAAGCCATGTTGGGACGCCGACAGAGCAGCTGGCGAGTGGAGGTGGTTGTTCGTCGTTGGACACGAGTCATTCACTAGTGGAGCTTTGAGTCATCGGAGCTAGCGGCAGCATCGTAGTGTGGGGGTCCGGGCAGACAGCCCTGATACGGTCGGACGACGTCAAGGAGTGAACGGGGTCTAGAGGAGCATCAAATCTGGAAGAGCAAGGGACCCTTTCACTCCTCCGAAGGGTCGCCGGCCAGGCTCGTCAAAAAGGGGCCGCGACAAAGCCGGGCCGCCGAGGCCGACCAAGCAGCCGTACAAGCTGCTCGTCAAGCCGCCCAGGCGACTGGCGCGTTCGCGACGCACCAGACCGAACGGAGACACCAAAGGGTCGCCAATCCGAAGACCATAAAGTCGCCACCTGGGCGGCGAGGTAACCTTCCCGGCTTCTCGGAGCCTTTCGGCCATCCCGGCTCTGAGGAATATTAAAGGCTTACGAGCCCGTGTCTTTTCTTTCTTGTGTTTTTGAATGAAAGTCTGTGGTGCCTTGTCTCTAAGTACAATTGTGAGTTAGTATGTGCTTGTACATTCCGAATCGAACTCAGCTGTAGGCTTTTGCTCATGTCTTGTCCCCATCCTCTCATTCATTGACTGCATGCCTACTGCAAATAAATGCCCCCATTGTTGATCGTGAACCTGCAAGTTGCGTCCCTTTCCTGTATTGACTGCCATGGCAGGTATCGGGAATTAACTGGCAATTAAGGCCGATAAAAGTGATCATTTGGTCCGACGGGATTTGGCGATTTAACACCGCTCGGCTTCGCACACGAAACAAGCATGCTTAAGCGGCTCATTTTCGTAAAGTCCCGTCGAGGTATAAACTCCCGGTATTTCTGTCCGCAAGAATAATTAGGTTCATCGATAATTCGGCGATCCACCCTGTAGCGTGGACAGAATAATTGGCTCGTTATCCTCCACCATCGAAGATGGACGGAGGTTACTGTTTTCACCCCTGTCTGTTTGCTGGGTAGTCGATCCAGTCGAAAAAAAAAAATTGAAATTTGTTCTTCCCTTATTGTGTACAAGTGATATTTATATAAGTGATATTTAGTTTATATGTATAAATGTACTTCTGAGGTGAATGTGGACAAGTGATATTTACTTTATATGTTCAAATGTACTTCTGAGGTGAATGTGGACAAGTGATATTTAGTTTATATGTTCAAATGTACATCTGAGGTGAATGTGGACAAGTGATATTTACTTTATATGTTCAAATGTACTTCTGAGGTGAATGTGTACAAGTGATATTGAGTTTATATGTTCAAATGTACTTCTGAGGTGAATGTGTACAAGTGATATTGAGTTTATATGTTTTAATGTACTTCTGAGGTGAATGTGGACAATTGATATGTAGTTTATCTAGAAAATGTACTTCTGAGGTGAATGTGGACAAGTGATATTGAGTTTATATGTACAAATGTACTTCTGAGATGAATGTGGACAAGTGAGACTTAGTTTATATGTACAAATGTACTTCTGAGATGAATGTGGACAAGTGATATTTAGTTTATATGTACAAATGTACTTCTGAGGTGAATGTGGACAATTGATTTTTTTTTTTTTTTTTTTTTTTTTTTTTTTTGTATACCTTGGTCGAGGCTCGTATGAGAGCTAACACACAACTCACAGCAAGGAGGCATGAGACAAGAGGGGTGGGAGTGGAAGGGACAAAACATTGGGGAACAGACACAGGTGAAGTGTGGAAGGGAGAGGGATGGGGATGGGACGGGGAACATGGCGAGGAGAAGATGGACATTACAGGGACTTTCAGGAAGGAAAGCAGGAGAATTGAAGGAAGTGGGCATGGGTGGATTATCGGGGGTAGAAAAGATCGAGGATTTGGATGGGGGAAGATAAGAGGTGCAACGCACGAGACCGCCACGTGCTCGCTTGCGAGAGTGAAGTCCCGGTCCGGAAACGCCAGCGGTGGATTTGCCGATCCCGCGGACGGACAAAGTTTAGGCAGGACTACGGATTTGGACCGGACGGGTTCTCCACGCGATCGTGTGTGTTAAGCTCCAACGGGCAAAGCACATGTGTTCGCGTGGGGAACCCCTCGAGACGTGGGGCTTGTGTTTTTTTTTATGCGCACGGTGACGCCATGGCTGCACGTGGGGTTGGAATCCGGCAGGAGGGGTATCTCTGCCGGATGGTGCCGTCCAAGGAGGGACGAGGAACATGTGCAGCTGCATGACGTCACGGGCAGTTGCAGGTGTAAAGTGCGCGAGTTGCCGCGCAGGTGCTGCGCATGAAAAAAAAAAACAAAAAAAAAACAAGCCTCACTTTCGGGGGCACAGGATACCTGGGCACAGGATGGAAACAAGTTAGGGGGAAGGGTTAGCTTAGTTAGACCGACTTCATGGGGCAGGGGTAAGTCCTCATGGAGTCCTTGGAATGGATTAGGTAGAGGGATTTAGTGAGCTTTAGTATGGGAAATAAAATGATTTATTTGGAGACCGTGACAGACTTGAGTGTGTAGAGTTGACGTAGTTTAGCTACGTAGTGTTAAAAGGAACGTGCTACTAGTTTAAGGGACGACGTGGGAGCACGAGTTAGTTAGGGGATGTAGTTAGGAGGATGGCAGAGTTCAGCGGTGTGTGTGTTGAAGAGTGGTGGGTTGTGAGGTGAGTACGAGTACATGTTGAGTGAGTGAGGCCAGCGGGTCTGTGTGAGTGGAGCGAATGGGGAATGCATGGTGCGATGAGTGATTGGGGGGAGGAGTGACTCCCGCCCAAGGGACCCCTGGGGTCAGAGTAGAGTGAGTGAGCTGGGTTAGTCAAATTGAAAAATGGAGGTCGTTTTGCTGTTGGTGGGAAAGTAGGCTCGAGACCCATTTGGAGGGGTGCAGGAGCCCTGTTGACGGGCTTGGGAGCGTGGCTGCGAAAGGTGAGTATCGCTGAGTGGGTACCCCGGGCACCAGGCTAATGAGGCCGTGGGGAGTCGGCCGTGGTAGGCCAAGGGCCCATGGGGGGCCGGGATAGCGTAGTGGGCACGGGTGCGCCTGCTTGGTGCGGGGGCCCGGGGCGCCATGAGCCGCGTGGGCAGTGTTGTGGGTATGGGTGACCCTCGGAAAGGGGCCTGGGAAGCCAGCCTGCCACGTGTGCGTTTCAGGGGAGGTGCCATGGGGGGCACTCCCCGGTGTTAGGGAGCTGGTAGGCTCGGAGGCAGTGTAGTGCCCGGGGGTGCCATAGCGGGAGATTCGGCAGAGGGTCGTGCCTGCCAAAGGGAGCCACGTGTCCCAGCCATGAGACCGTGTGAGGGCACGGAGAGAAAATTGGGGGGCGAGGCCCGAAATTGTGAGGACACCAACACAGGCGACGGGAATCTGGGTTGTTAGAACCAATAGTTTAAGCGAGAGGCGCTTGTTGAAAGCCCCGGGGTAGTTTAACGGTTAAATGGTTAGGGTAGATTAGGAAGTGTACCCCTCCGCACCATCCATCCCCTCGCTGTCGTTGTGGGCCGCTGGACCCACTTTGGTTATAGATCGCTGAACTCTGGGGAGGCCATTCTGAGGCTTCGTTGGGCCTCGACACAGGACGCTAGCTCTCCCTTGTTCCCCTCCGGGAAGGGAACGTAGGGGTTGGGAGTAGGCTAGGTGACAGGATAGGTTAGCCGAACAAGGACGATAAAGGGGGTTAGGGGACGATTTATAGTGGGGAGTTAAATAAAAACAACAAAAAAAAATAATAATAATAATAAGTGGGGGCTAAATTGGGGTTTGACAAATTAAGGGAGTGGGTATGTACAGTGACAGGCAAAGGCGATAGGTGGGAGGGAGACAGGTAGGTAGGTCCGAGCCCGCCTTCCAAGTGGCCAGCACCACCGCACTCCCTCCACCAACCTTCACTGAACGGCAAAGGCTGGCCAACTTCATCTGCCGGCTGGCTGTTTTTCTTCAAGGCCTGTGCCAGCCCACTTCATCGGCAGCTGTTGTGTTGCTGCAAGGCCTGTGCCGGCCGGATCATCTGCAGCTGTGGTACTTCAAGGCCTGTGCCGGCCAGTTCATCTGCCGGCTGTGTTTGCCTGCAGCGGCCTTCTTCTGCAGGCTGTGTTTGCCTGCTGCCTATGCCATGCCATGCCCACTGCCCACGTTCACCAGCCCCGTTCAATTTTTGCTTTGCCCCCCCTGTTCATTTCCATGTGCGCCAGGATCCGCAAGGCAACAGTTTGCAAGCTGCGAGAACTGCCCTGTTGGCAGCTACAACACGGGCCTGCAGTGGCGGCCCGTGCACCATGTTGTGTTCATCCATCCATTCGTTGTGCTTATTGCATGTGCCACTTGAGCTGGCACGGAGACTGCGTTTGTGCAGCCCATGCACCCTTGTGGTTCACCGCGTTCAGTTCAAAAGGGAAGGCCTTGGACTGCGTGTGAGCAGCCAGCCACGTTCCCTGTCACCTGCATTGTTTTGAGCCAGAGACTGCATGCGAGCAGCCTGGCTCCCTGCTAACTGCTTTTCTTTTGCAGAGTTCATTGATCCTGGGCCATGGTTTAGTGTAAAATTTGTAAGTTAAGGTTAAGATGTACTGTACATATGAGTGCGCCCCCGGCATGTCTGTCTTAGCGCCGGCAATTTTATTTAAGTCGTCCGTGTGAGTGAGTTTGTTTAGGTAGTTACGCAGCCCTCAGGTTATTTATTTTGGGGACACGAATACCATGAATGTCGCACTCAGGGATCCGTAGGTAAAATGTACTAGGGGAAAACTACACATGATGGCACACGAAAATTTGACGACTCGGGACGAGTCTGTAAAAAGGGGAGTGGGTAGTGTTGTGGTTACCAAATTCGCAAACCACCATTCAGGTCCCTTAGGTGAGATATCTCCGTAAGTACATGTGTAGTTAGGCCCAAACCCGTTGTCTAGTGGGAATACATGTCATTTATGCATGCTGCGACTCTTCAGGATAGCCGTTTTTCTTTTGCTATCTTTATTTTGGACCAACCGCCATTGTTACCACCGCCAACCGCGTCTCAACAGTCGTCACAACATCAACCAGCCACCACAACGCCGCTTCACCACAACAGCCACGACCTTTCCCGTCACACCTCGCAACCGTCGCATCGCCACCGTTCTTGCGCCGCTTGTGGGTACCGGTATTGGACTCGTGCAGGGCGCGCGCCGAACAGCGTGTACAAAACCACGGATTTTCCGCTCCAAAAACGGATCAAAAACGACACACGCCCACTTTTGTTCCGTCCAATCGGTGAGCGAGGGGCGATTTGGCACCGCCTCCAGGGCGTTGGAGGGCGGTCGCTATATGCAAATTCATGGATCAAAATGCATTCATGCCCACTTTTTCTCGGGCCAATGGGGAGCGAGGTGAAAGGTCGAAGGCAGGGGGTCAAAGGCGAAGCCACGGGGCTTATATAAGCGGCTGCGTTCGTCAGGAAAGAGTTGGTCGTTGGTCGTCGTCGTCGTGTGCGTTGGAGTCGGAGCGAAGAGGACGGAGCTGTGGAGAGGCGGCGAAGGCAGACGAGGGGGTGCTCGCGTCGTGCCGGGAGCTGCACACCAGGGAGGCTGACGGCGCGACCTGGTCGAGGTGGAGACGCTCGTCGCGGGACTCGAGACAGAGTAAAAATCCTCCTTTCCCCGAGCATCAGCAACCCCCTCCTGTTTCCCCCCGCGCTGAGATAGTGTGACCAAGGGGGCCCCTTTTCCCACCCCCTACCAGACACTGTCCGCGAGGCCCGCGGAGTTGAGGCACCATCGCCGCTCCGCGTCTCATCACCAGACGGGTAGGCCCGACCCGGTCTCGGCCTCAGGCCCGCCTCATCCTTGAGGGTGTTCTTTTTCTTGGTTTTGGGTATGTGTTGTCGGCGCCGTCTGTGAAGTAGAATTGTATAAGTGTTGCCGTGTGCTCGGTAGTCGGTATTAGCTCTGCATTGTGTCTTCGCTTTTACATTTGCTTTTTGTGTAAAATTGAATTGTGTTTCTCTTCTTTTTCTATGTGCTTTTGGTGGAATTGTATATGTGTGCTTTCCGTTCATCGCGAATAAATGTGCTTTATTATTGAACTGTTCTCCCGCTTCGCTTCGTCTTTTCCTCTATTGAATCCCCATCTTACTTCACGTAAAGGGTTGGTAGTGGGCTGAATACGCCCGATAATTAATCGAACCGTCGAGGCCGACGATAACACCGCTCGGTTATCCCGATAGTACGGAACGGGTCGCTTAAGTGGCCCGTGTCCGAAGTCGACCTGCGGCGAGGTGCGATCGCCCGGTCTACCCTCCGTGTGGGTACTTAGGTAGGTCGAATTTGGCGAGCAACCCTATCCCACGCGGGGGCTGATTGGCTCGATCGCGGTGAGACCGAAAGGTCCACCCGTGACTGGTTCCCGGCGTTGGTCCGAGAGGGTCACGACTGGATTGTCCGTCCGGTGGGCGACGTGCCGCGATTCGAGTTACGTGGCCGTCAGCACGCCGGCGGGCGCGAATCCGTAACAGTATAAATGTACTTCTGAGATGAATGTGGACAAGTGATATTTAGTTTATATGTATAAATGTTCTTCTGAGGTGAAGGTGGACAAGTGATATTTAGTTTATATGTATAAATGTACTTCTGAGGTGAATGTGGACAATTGATATTTAGTTTATATGTATAAATGTACTTCTGAGGTGAATGTGGACAAGTGATATTGAGTTTATATGTTTTAATGTACTTCTGAGGTGAATGTGGACAAGTGATACTTAGTTTATATGTACAAATGTACTTCTCAGATGAATGTGGACAAGTGAGACTTCGTGAGACAAGTGAGACTTGGAGCGAAGGAAGAGCAGCAGATATTGTCAGGATATCTTCATCATGATATTCTAATTCTCCAATATGCTCTAATTCTTCCTCCGTCATTTGACTGAAATCTTTTAATATTTGGAGCTTTCTGGGAGTATATTTTATTGTGGGAACTGTGGAAACATCTATAATTTTTTCTTGGGAAGTTTTGTAAAGTGGTTTAAAAAATTTTCTCTTGTTTTCTTTCAAATGCTTCTTCACCCGTTAGTTTTTGTCTGCGTTTCTTCTTTATGTCTTCCTGTTGTTTTACAACTTTTGAAACCAACTCTTGATGTTCCCTAAATCTTCTTGCTCTTTTTTCGCATCCATTTATTTATTGAAAAATATCATTTAATATCTCATCTTGTTTCACAACAATATATTTATATTTTTCAGTCGTGTGTTTCATGTAATCCCCAAATTCCTTTTTACTACATAATGTAGAACAATTGTCTCTCCAAAAATTGTTTATATCTATTGAATTTAACTTGAATAAAATAAAAGTATTAGCATTGTTTCTGATGGAACGACGAGGAAGTTGAAAGTACGATTGACTAAGATAAATACAATGACAAGAAGAATGTGTCCCTCTTGTCTAGTAGCTGTCCATTACCGTTTGGTTTCTCTCATTAACACAATCATCAAAGATAACGAGGTTCTTTTTGGATTTATCCAAATCTTGGGGAGACGGCATATCATCCGTATTATCACTCAGAATACAAGTTATCGGTTTTGATTTCTTTTTACATCTCTGTGTATCACAAAATAGTTGTATTATATCTTCAATGTTAAAATCATTTAGGTTTTTTTGAAGTTTAAATAAACCGATTATATCTTCTTTTTGAAGACCAGCATTAAAACCTTGTGAGAGTAGTTGATACTCTGGTTGAAAACTCGACTTTGTGAAAATTATTAAATTATCATAATCTAAAAAGTTGGGAGTGAGGAGCATCTTTAAAAGTAAGCAGGTTTTTCCACATCCACTTGAACCAACTATGAGGCATCTTAATGAATTTGGGAGATTTTTATGGTTGTCAAATTTTATCTTATTTTCCCAAATGGGTAAAAAATCATTCATTTATATATTTGGAAAACAGGTTATTTAATTTATTATTGGCTTTTTTCGAAACTCTATATTTTATCCTAAGTTCAGGTTTAATCTCAAGATAATCCATTATTTTATTTATGCAATATCTTGTGTTGATATTTCCCTGAAAATCACATCCATGAATAATATATAACAACAAACCTTTGAACATTTCTCTAATACGTTCAGTTTCTTCCCTTGTAAGGAAAGGTGTGTTATCACCCTCGTACTTTACATTCATTTCTCTAATCAATCTTGTAAAGTAATTCATTTTTGGTGTAAATCTAAAAGAATTATTTTCCTTTTTATATTTTTTATTATCATTAATTGGAAGATAATCACAGAATATACATTGTTTATAGGCTTTTGACTCTGTGTTTAATCCCCGTCTTTCACACGCAGGACAATTCTCAAATTTGTCATATGGAGAATCATGGAATTCAAGAGGCTCAAAATCGAGTAAACTATTCATATTTATAAAGTAAAACTTTACTAAAACTGAAATTCATCTTCGATATCATCTTCGATACTTTCAGAATCATCTATACTTTCATAACTATCATTTGAACACAAACTCTCGGTGCCATAACTATCGTTTGAATGCAAACCCTCGGTATCATAATCACTCTCATAATCTTCAAAATCTTCAGTTGAATATTGACTCATTTAATTAGTAGAAAAAACATTACCATCGATATCGATATACATTTTTTCATTAACAGATTCAACTGCTACATTTTTTGTATTAAAGGTAATTTTAAAATGATCCTTAACTACAATTGAACGAAATGTCATTTCACCTGATATATTAACATCCTTTATTTCATCAGGATTTATATCTTTAGGGTTGTTGAAAAAAATACAAATTTCTCCTTGCATATTACAGATGGTCTTATCTTTTCTTTCTAAAGCTTTACTTCATCCATAAGGTTTTTATTTTTTGATACCTTTTCTTGTTTCATTGCTTTTTCCAGTTTTGAATATATTGCCAGAAGGAGAGGAGAAACTTTTGTTAGAGATACCTTAATTGATGTTCTTCCAGGTATACTAAAAGCCCTTCCACTGAAGTAAATTGAAGAACTCATCATATCCACCATAATTGTTTTTATCCAATAGTTGTTTTATTTATCTTTGTTCAATTTTACATCCTTGACATATTTCTCAGTATCTTTACAAATGAAGAGATTGATTGAAACTTGTCTTTTGTGTCTTGAAACATTGTATTTATTAAGTGAAAAAGTTGGAAGATAAAATGGTTTTAAGCACAGATTCACCTGTAAAATAAGCTAAATTTTCATCAAGAAAATTTTAGTTTAAGCACAGATTCACCTGTAAAATAAATGAAATTTTCATCAAGAAAATTTTAGTTTAAGCACAGATTCACCTGTAAAATAAATGAAATTTTCATCAAGAAAACTTTAGTTTAAGCACAGATTCACCTGTAAAATAAATGAAATTTTCATCAAGAAAACTTTAGTTTAAGCACAGATTCACCTGTAAAATAAACGAAATTTTCATCAAGAAAATTTTAGTTTCAGCAAAGTTTTATTATATAAATATGGTGAATACAACGTACTGCGATGTTTGTAATCACAAATATAAACATTATAGAAAACACCTCCGAACCAACAAACACACATTTAATCTATTTCATAAAATATCTTCTCTTGAGTTGGAAAGAAAACATTGTGATATCTGCTCAAAGGATGTTTTGAAGAGTAGTTATAATAGACATCTTCAATCACAAAAACACAAGAAAAATGAGTTTAAAGTAAAGGGAGACTATTATATTGAAAACACTGATGGGGCATTTAAAGGGCATATAAAAATAAGGATTTTTCAATTTGGAGAACCCGGTCCATCATCAATAGTTGAATCAATTGAAATAGTGAAACCTGATGTTGAAAATTTTATTAAAAAGACATTAAAAGAAATGAAAACTTTAAAGTTTTATATGGGAGTGAAAATGAATATGAAAAGACAAGATGAAGAACAAACTCCTTATATGAGAACAGATCTTCATTTTATAACATCATTTCAAGATTTTTTGAATAGTGGGGTTTATGAAGAACTATCAAGACAAGAGGAGGATGTTGATAATACAGTGGTAGGAAGTGGATTCAATATTTAAAAAATCATCTTTTTAGATATACACATTCTAAAATCAAACACAGCCTGGTGTTGGCGCAGTGGTTAGGGCAGCGGCTTGGGATCCAAAAGGTCCTGAGTTCAAGCCCCGTTGGGCCACTGAATTAATACACCAGGGGGTTGACTCAGCCTGTCATCCTTCCGAGGTTGGCGAAATGAGTACCAGTATACTGCGCCGGTGTATACCACGGTTAAAATAGGTGTACCATATCCCTGTATCGTAAGAGGCGACCAGGGTTGCGTCAGGAAGGGCATCCGGCGTAAAACATGTGTCAAATTACTATGTGGATCATACGGATGATCCGCTGTGGCGACCCCTAAAAAGGGAGCAGCCGAAAGAAGAAGAAGAAGAAGAAGAAGAAGACATTCTAAAATCAAACCCTCTTAAAGCTTCTTCTTATATTGAATTACCAAAAGAAATAAAACGAAAGAAGGCAGTTGTTAATATTAAGAATAATGATAATAAATGTTTTCTCTGGTCTGTTCTTGCTCACTTACATCCACCAAAATGTAATTCAGAAAGAGTAAAACAATATATGAAATATGAGAATACCTTGGACATTAAAGATTTTAAATTCCCAATGCCACTTATAGATATTCCTAAATTTGAGAAAAAGAATAATCATTCTATTAATGTATATGGATTAACGGATACAAACAAAGTTCAAATATTAAAAATTTCAAACAACTATAAAAATGAAGAAACACACATTGATCTTTTATATTTTAGTGTTGGAAAGAATTCATATTACACATACATCAATAATTTAACAAGATTAATCTCTTCTCAGGTATTCAGAACAGCAAACAAAATATATCCTTGTAAGCGATGTCTTAATTCATTTCATACAAAAGAACGATTAGAACAACATTCAAAATATTGTAGTAATCATAAATCAGCTGTAATTACAATGCCTAAACCTGGTGAAAAGATTTCTTTTGAAGATTATAATAAATCTATCATGTACCCATTTGTGATATACGCTGATTTTGAGTGTATCCTTCAAAAGATAAATACTGCTTCTCCTAATCCAAAAGAATCATATACAAATAAATATCAAAAACATATTGCTTGTGGTTTCTGTTATTATATCAAATCATCTGTTGGAGAAAAGTATAATAAACTTGAACATTATAGTGGAAAAAATGCTTCACAAGAGTTTGTAAAACGATTAGAAAAGGATTGTATAAGACTAACTAAATTAATGAAAGAAACAAATGAACCGATGAAATTAACCAAAGAAGAAAAATTAGAATTTAGAAAGAACAATATCTGTCATATCTGTGAGGAGGAAATTGAGGAGTCTAAAGTTAGGGATCATTGTCATCTTACTGGTAAATATAGAGGTCCCGCTCATTCCTGTTGTAATCTTAATTATAAATTACCTTCTTTTATTCCAGTCTTTCTTCACAACAGCGCCAACTATGATACACATCTATTTATAAATGAACTTTCAAAAACACCAGGGAATATTTCTGCCATAACAAACACAAGTCAAAAGTATATTTCATTTACAAAAATGATATTCACAAAACCTATAACTCGTATTCGGTTTCTTGATTCTTACAAGTTTATGGGAACACCACTAGCCAACCTTGCATCAAATCTGAGCTCCACGGGCTCTTTTCCAAATCTTAATTCATTCTTTCCAAAAGAGGAAATTCTAACTAAAGAGGAAATTCAGATTAAAGAGAGAATTCAAAGTAAAGAGGAAATTCTAATTAATGAGGAAATTAATGAAGAAATTCTTACTGAAGATGAAATTCTAATTATACAGAAAATTCGAACAAAGAATGAAATTCTAACTAAAGAGGAAATTCTGATTATAGATGAAATTCTGATTAAAGAGGGAATTCTAACTAGAGAGGAAATTGAAACAAGGAATGAAATTCAAAGTAAAGAGAAAATTCTTACAAGTAAGGGAATTTATCCTTATGGTTATATGGATCCATTTATGAGATTTAAAGAAACACAACTTCCTTCAAAAGAAAGTTTCTATAATAACCTTTATGAAGAAGAGATAAGTGATAAGGAATATAAACACGCACAAGAAATTTGGAAAATATTTAAGATAAAGAACCTTGGAGAATATCATGATTTGTATCTAAAAACAGATGTTTTATTGTTAGCTGATGTGTTTGAAGCTTTTAGATCACTCTGTCATAATAAAAATTGTTATGGATTAAATCCTGCCCACTATTTCACAGCTCCTGGTTTAGCTTGGAGTGCAATGTTGAAAATGACAAAACAAGATACAGATTTAGTCAGTGATGTAGATATGCTTTTGATGATTGAGAAGTCTAAGAGAGGTGGAATATCACAAGTATGTTCAAAAAGATATGCTAAAGCAAATAATAAATATCTTCCAAATTGTGAGAGTGAAAAAGATAGTAATTATTTGATGTACTTTGATGCTAATAATTTGTATGGATGGGCAATGTCTCAATCTCTGCCTTATGGTAAATTAGAGTGGGTGGAAGAAAAGGATTATGAAAAGGCTTTGATGAATATTGTTATTTCTTCTCAAGAGGAATTGAATGAGGAAGAAGAAGGTTATTATTTTGAAGTTGATTTGAGGTACCCGAGTGATCTTCATAATAAGCATAAAGATCTTCCTTTTGCATGTGAGAAAGAAACCCCAAAGAAAGAATGGTTAAGTGATTATCATAAAAGTTTTAATATTAAAGGTAAATCAACAGAGAAGTTATTAACAACATTCTATGATAAAGAGGGATATGTTTTGCATCAAAGGAACTTGAGACAATATTTATCTGCTGGGTTGAGAGTAGCTAAAATTCATAGAGTTTTAAAATTTAAACAAAGTCCTTGGATGAAAAAGTATATTAAATTCAATACAGATATGAGAAGAAATACAAAAGTAAAATTTGAAGGGGAATTCTATAAATTGATGAATAATGCTGTCTTTGGAAAGACAATGGAGAATGTTAGAAACAGGCAAAACATTAGATTTGCAACATCTTGGAAAGAAGCTTCTAGATTGATAAATAAACCAAGTTTTGAGAGAGAAGAGGTTTTTTCAGAGAACTTTTCTGCTATTCATATGAAAAAGGAAAGTATTGTCATGGATAAACCAATTTATATTGGAACAGCAGTTCTTGATTTATCAAAGATATTGATGTATGATTATTTGTGAGGTGAAATATGTAATAAAGAAATCAATAACTTTTAGAAATTATCATAATTGTGTGATGAATAAGAAAGAAGAATAGAGGAAAATGAATACAATAAGAAGTTATAAACATAAGATATATATAGTGAAGAAGTAAATAAAAAGGCATTAGGAGCCTTTGATGATAAGAGATTTATTTTAGATAATGGAATAGATTGTGTTCCATATGGATATTGTATGATAGAGTGTATAAAATAGATTGTGTTCCATATGGGTATTGTATGATAGAGTGAATAGAATAGATTGTGTTCCATATGGACACAAGTTTTAACGATGGGAAGATGGGTTAGGGTTTTTAAGGGCTACCGCCGCGTTTTTCACAATATATAAATGGCCGAACCAAGTATTAGTCAAACTAAAGAGTGGAGAAAATCTCAGTCTTGGTATATAAATGGAAAACATAATGAATGTGAAAAATATCAAATAAGTCTTATTGAAAAAATATCTAAAACAAAGGTAAATAAAACAAATATGTGAATTAATTTAAAAACCAATAAGTTAGAGGATGTAAAGAAAATAATAAATATCTTTGAATGGACTGAAAAATTTGATGGTTATCAATTGAACAATGGAAAAATAATTTACTACAATCTCAAAATGATATGCAACTCAGGAGGTGGCCAGATGAGATCATTAAGAGAAGTTTATCATTTCGTAATGGCACAAAAGGGGTATCTTAAAAAATATAAAGATTCACATGTTTTGTTTTTCAATATTTTAGATGGGGATTATTGTGCAAAGAAAATTAAACTATTGAAGGAATTTGAGAATGAACAAATGTTTATAGGTTCAATGAGTGAGCTAAACAATATGCATCGGTTATTTGATAAAGAGTGTCCCGGGGCTTAGACGTTTCAGATATTTCTTTAGAATCACCTTTAACAAATCTTTATCTTGTTGTATGGGTTATTAGAAAAAAAAATGTCCCCAGGTTAAAAGGGGAGACAAATAAATATACCTTGGGCTAAAAAGGGGATTTATTTTTTTAGGGGGAGAAAAGAAAAAATTCATGGCTGAAAATCCCCCATTCATTTACATGGGGAAAAGTGAGCCAGAACCAGTATTCTTACCCTACTAATGTGGACAATTGATATTTAGTTTATATGTATAAATGTACTTCTGAGGTGAATGTGGACAATTGATATTTAGTTTATATGTATAAATGTACTTCTGAGGTGAATGTGGACAAGTGAGACTTAGTTTATATGCACAAATGTACTTCTGAGATGAATGTGGACAAGTGATATTTAGTTTATATGTACAAATGTACTTCTGAGGTGAATGTGTACAAGTGATATTTAGTTTATATGTATATATGTACTTCTGAGGTGAATGTGGACATTTGATATTTAGTTTATATGTATAAATGTACTTCTGAGGTGAATGTGGACAAGTGATATTTAGTTTATATGTACAAATGTACTTCTGAGGTGAATGTGGACAAGTGATATTTAGTTTATTTGTATAAATGTACTTCTGAGGTGAATGGGGACAAGTGAGATTTAGTTTATATGTATAAATGTACTTCTGAGGTGAATGTGGACAAGTGATATTTAGTTTAAATGTATAAATGTACTTCTGAGATGAATGTGGACAAGTGATATTTAGTTTAAATGTATAAATGTACTTCTGAGGTGAATGTGGACAATTGATATTTAGTTTATCTGGAAAATGTACTTCTGAGGTGAATGTGGACAAGTGATATTTAGTTTATATGGACAAATGTACTTCTGAGGTGAATGTGGACAATTGATATTTAGTTTATATGTATAAATGTACTTCTGACGTGAATGTGGACAATTGATATTTAGTTTATATGTATAAATGTACTTCTGAGGTGAATGTGAACAATTGATATTTAGTTTATATGTATAAATGTACTTCTGAGGTGAATGTGTACAAGTGATATTTAGTTTAAATGTAAAAATGTACTTCTGAGGTGAATGTGGACAATTGATATTTAGTTTTAGGTATAAATGAACTTCTGAGGTGAATGTGGACAAGTGATACCTAGTTTTATGCATAGATGTACTTCTGAGGTGAATGTGGACAAGTGAGACTTAGTTGAAAGTATAAATGTACTGATGAGGTGATTGTGTACAAGTGATATTTAGTTTAAATGTATAAATGTACTTCTGAGGTGAATGTGGACAAGTGATATTTAGTTTATATGTACAAATGTACTTCTGAGGTGAATGTGGACAATTGATATTTACTTTATATGTATAAATGAACTTCTGAGGTGAATGTGGACAATTGATATTTAGTTTATATGTATAAATGTACTTCTGAGGTGAATGTGGACAAGTGATATTTAGTTTATATGTATAAATGTACTTCTGAGGTGAATGTGTACAAGTGATATTTAGTTTAAATGTATAAATGGACTTCTGAGGTGAATGTGGACAATTGATATTTAGTTTATATGTATAAATGAACTTCTGAGGTGAATGTGGACAAGTGAGACTTAGTTGAAAGTATAAATGTACTTATGAGGTGATTGTGTACAAGTGATATTTAGTTTATCTGGAAAATGTACTTGTGAGGTGAATGTGGACAAGTGATATTTAGTTTATATGTACAAATGTACTTCTGAGGTGAATGTGGACAATTGATATTTAGTTTATATGTATAAATGTACTTCTGAGGTGAATGTGTACAAGTGATATTTAGTTTAAATGTATAAATGTACTTCTGAGGTGAATGTGGACAAGTGATATTTAATTTATATGTGTAAATGAACTTCTGAGGTGAATGTGGACAAGTGAGACTTAGTTGAAAGTATAAATGTACTTATGAGGTGATTGTGTACAAGTGATATTTAGTTTATCTGGAAAATGTACTTCTGAGGTGAATGTGGACAAGTGATATTTAGTTTATATGTACAAATGTACTTCTGAGGTGAATGTGGACAATTGATATTTAGTTTATATGTATAAATGTACTTCTGAGGTGAATGTGTACAAGTGATATTTAGTTTATATGTATATATGTACTTCTGAGGTGAATGTGGACAAGTGATATTTAATTTATATGTGTAAATGAACTTCTGAGGTGAATGTGGACAAGTGAGACTTAGTTGAAAGTATAAATGTACTTATGAGGTGATTGTGTACAAGTGATATTTAGTTTATCTGGAAAATGTACTTCTGAGGTGAATGTGGACAATTGATATTTAGTTTATATGTATAAATGTACTTCTGAGGTGAATGTGGACAATTGATATTTAGTTTATATGTACAAATGTACTTCTGAGGTGAATATGGACAAGTGATATTTAGTTTATATGTACAAATGTACTTCTGAGGTGAATGTGAACAATTGATATTTAGTTTATATGTATAAATGTACTTCTGAGGTGAATGTGGACAAGTGATATTTAGTTTATATGTACAAATGTACTTCTGAGGTGAATATGGACAAGTGATATTTAGTTTATATGTATAAATGTACTTCTGAGGTGAATGTGGACAATTGATATTTAGTTTATATGTATAAATGTACTTCTGAGGTGAATGTGAACAATTGATATTTAGTTTATATTTATAAATGTACTTCTGAGGTGAATGTGGACAAGTGATATTGAGTTTATATGTTTTAATGTACTTCTGAGGTGAATGTGGACAATTGATATTTAGTTTATATGTATAAATGTACTTCTGAGGTGAATGTGGACAAGTGATATTTAGTTTATATGTACAAATGTACTTCTGAGGTGAATGTGGACAAGTGATATTTAGTTTATATGTATAAATGAACTTCTGAGGTGAATGTGGACAAGTGAGTCTTAGTTGAAAGTATAAATGTACTTATGAGGTGATTGTGTACAAGTGATATTTAGTTTATCTGGAAAATGTACTCATGAGGTGAATGTGGACAAGTGATATTTAGTTTATTTGTATAAATGTACTTCTGAGGTGAATGTGTACAAGTGATATATTTATTTATTTTTTGTGTTTACCTTGTCAAAGGGCGGAGGAGTTCCTTGTGAGCCAATAGCCATCCATATCTAGTGCCCACCTGTGTCTGCGGACGTCCTCCTGCAGTTGGGTTACTTTTTTTCGGAGGTTGGTGGCAGGATTTGCACTCCGGCCTCCGAAAAACCCTTCATTCCGCAAAACACAAAAACGCAAAAAAAATCTGAAAACCCACTCCAAGGGAGTACCTCCTGTGCAGCTTCCCTTCACAGAGCAGCTCACCGGATGACGGGATTGGGGCAAAGCCTTCGGGACCCCCAATCTTTGATGATTGGAGGGAAACCACGGGGTAACATCCCTGGATCAGATTGCGGGAGAGTGTGTCGGAGTGGTGCTGAGGTGTCGTCCACCAGACGGCGGTTTCCTTGGGTTAACCTGAGGCGGTCCCTTCGGGTGGGTGTCTGGAATGTCCTATCCCTAAGAGAGGATGATCACCTGTCTCTGTTATCATCTGAGCTCAAGCGTTTGGACATCGGGATTGCAGCTCTCTCTGAGGTTCGGAGACCGGATTGCGGGGAGATAATGTTGGGTGGTTACACCTACTATTGTTCTGGTCCCTTTGATGGTGACTACATCCAAGGAGTTGCTGTAGCTGTGTCCAATAATCTGACCCCAATGATAATTGAGGTAACACCGGTCATGAGATTAAGGTGCGAACAGGCTTAATTAATTAATTAAGTACTTCTGAGGTGAATGTGTACAAGTGATACTTAGTTTATATGAACAAATGTACTTCTGAGGTGAATGTGTGTAAGTGATAAGGGGGCGGAGAAGGATAAAGAGGAGATCTTTTCTTTGTTCGTACGGGGAGTTGAGGGGAGTCGTTCAGCAGACTTTCGGGTCCTGTTTGGCTTGGGTTAGGGTTGAGGCCTTCGGAAGCTTTTTGCTTCTGCAGAGGAGTTGTTCAGCAGAGCTTCAGGTCCTGCTTGGCTCGGTAGGCTTTTTGGAGAGCTGCTTTGTTTGGAAGAATGTTGAGCCGGTTGCTCGGCTCGAGCTGCGAATCGTGGCTTCTTCTTCTTCTTCTTCTTCTTCTTCTTCTTGGTGCGACTCATCGACCTCTTCTTGGAGGTGGTTCCTCAGGGAAGCGACACATCGACGGGAAGGATCGGCGCCTCGTCTCACCAGCACATGTTGAGAAGCGCGGGAGGATTCGCAGAAGCTCGGGAAGAATCCAGCTCGCTCTCGTTGAAGCCCGGGTTCGAACAACTTGAAGACCACACGAGGTGGAGAGGTTCGAGGTAGGCTCTGGGTTTCAGCTCACCTGTCCACCGAGCTGGAGCTCTTTATTAAAGGCCTCATCCACCTCATCCTCATTTTGTCAGGTCAGGTTCGATCTGTGACCTGCTACAGGTACCATGTAAACCTGTACTAACCTGTTCCATGGTCGGGTTGTCGGCGACTAAACCGTCTGCCCCACCAGGTTTTCTGGTGAGGAGGGTGTTTGGATATGGACACCCAGCAGGATTAAAAACAAAACCTTCAAAGGGCGGAGGAGCTCCTTGTGAGCCAACGGCCATCCATATCTCGTGCCCAACTGTGTCTGCGGACGTCCTCCTGCAGTTGGGTCACTTCTTATTAGGAGGTTGGTGGCAGGATTTGCACTCTGGCCACCGTAAAACCCTTCATTCCGCAAAACGCAAAAACGCAAAAAAATCTGAAAACCCACTCCGTGGGAGTACCTCCTGTGCAGCTTCCCTTCGCAGGGCAGCTCACCGGATGACGGGATTGGGGCAAAGCCTTCGGGACCCCCAATCTTTGATAGGAGGGAAACCACGGGGTAACATCCCTGGGTCAGATTGCGGGAGAGTGTGTCGGAGTGGTGCTGAGGTGTCGTCCACCAGACGGCGGTCTCCTTGGGTTAACCTGAGGCGGTCCCTTCGGGTGGGTGCCTGGAATGTCCTATCCCTAAGAGAGGATGATCACCTGTCTCTGTTATCATCTGAGCTCAAGCGTTTGGACATCGGGATTGCAGCTCTCTCTGAGGTTCGGAGACCGGATTGCGACGAGATAATGGTGGGTGGTTACACCTATTATTGGTCTGGTCGCTCTGATGGTTACCATACCCAAGGAGTTGCTGTAGCTGTGTCCAATAAGCTGACCCCAATGATAATTGAGGTAACACCGGTCAACGAGCGTATTATGAGATTAAGGATTCGTCACTCCTTAGGTGTCATTTCCCTGGTCTCTGTTTATGCACCGACTGAGGGGAGTGATCTCACCGTGAAGGATGCATTCTACGCCACACTCGAGTCTGTGGTTGATCAGTGCCCCAGACGAGATACACTTCTAGTCTTGGGGGATTTCAATGCATCGACTGGAACTGATAGGGACGGTTATGAGGTGTGTGTTGGTCCCCATGGGTCAGGAACTATGAACCAGAATAGCACTAAGTTCCTTGACTTTGCAAGAAGTCATGGACTTAGGGTGACTGGTTCATGGTTTCAGCGCCCACAAGCTCATCGCTGGACTTGGTATTCCAACGCTGGCGGTGTGGCAAAGGAGATTGACCATGTCCTCATTGACGGTCGTTGGAGGATGATCCAGAACTGCAGGGTCTACCGGAGTGCTCAGTTCCTCAATACTGACCACAGGCTTGTTGTAGCAACTCTAAAGCTGCACCTTAAATCCTGGAGAATGGTACCATCCCAGCCGAGGCTGGATGTTGCCAAGCTCAGGGATGAGAGAGTAGCTGAGGAGTTTGCGAACAGGCTGAGTGGACACTTGGGGGGTCTGGGTGCTTTGGGGGGTCCTGAAGAGTTGTGGAGTGCCTTCAAGACCACCGTCCTTGATGTTGCCGGAGGATGCCTTGGAGCTCACCGCAGGGCAAAGAAGAATTTTGTCTCTCAAGGGACACTGGATACCATTGACCAGAGTCGCAGGGCCAGGCTGAATGGCAGAGCTGAGCTGTTCAGGGAGCTGAGGCGTAAAACTGTACGTGCACTGAGGGTGGACAAGGAGGCCTATGTGCGAGGAATCTGTGAGGGGGTAGAGCATCACCTGTGGACAGGTGATTCTCGTCCCGCTTACAGGGGAATTCGCGCATTACGTTCATCCAAGCCCATCCCTCGGAGCACTACAGTTCGAGCAGAGAGTGGTAGGCTCTTGACAGAGGAGTCTGAAGTGAAGGCCCGCTGGGCCGGTTACTTTGAGCGGTTGTACCAGGCTGATCCCCCAACTGTCGAGTTGGACGTCAAGGGTGTTACAATCCCTGTTGCTGACCCTCGAATCAACTGTGGTCCACCTATGCTTGTGGAAACACGGGCTGCGGTGAACCAGTTGAAACGGGGCAAAGCTCCAGGGATCTGTGGCATCCATGCCGAACTACTCAAGGCTGGTGGAAATGCTGCACTCGTGTCGTTGCATGCAGTTTTGTGCTCTGCCTGGAACACAGGCATCATCCCAACTGACTGGAAGAGGGGCCTTGTTGTCCCTCTCTGGAAAGGGAAGGGTGATCGCCAAGACTGCAACAACTACCGAGGGGTGACGCTGCTCTCAGTGCCGGGCAAGGTCTTTGCTCGGATAATTCTCGATAGGGTTCGCCACCATCTGCTTGAGCACCAGCATCCAGAGCAGTCAGGCTTTACACCAAAGAGGTCAACGATTGACCGTATCCTTGCACTTCGTGTCCTCACCGAACGCAGACGAGAGTTTCAGCAGGGGCTGCTTGCAGCCTATGTTGATCTCTGTAAAGCGTTCGATTCAGTGTATCGGGATGTCCTCTGGAGGATTCTTGGTCTTCGTGGGGTGCCAGCAAAACTGATCAATCTGATGTCTGAACTCTACTCTGGTACTGAGAGTGCTGTGAAGTGTGGTGGTACCATCTCTGACTTATTTCCAGTTGTTACTGGAGTTCGTCAGGGATGTGTACTTGCCCCCACACTTTTCAGCACTTGTATGGACTGGATTCTAGGGAGGATGTCGGAGAGATCAAGTTGCGGTGCGTCATTTGGGAATGTCAAGATCTCGGACCTTGACTTTGCAGATGATGCAGTCATCTTTGCGGAGACTTTAGACATCCTCTTGGGGGCCCTCGAGGTGCTGAATGAGGAGTCGGAGCCGTTGGGATTACGGGTTTCTTGGGTCAAAACTAAGATCCAGGCTTTCGGTGACATCTTGGATGCTGCTGTCCTGTCTGTGTCTGTTTGTGGTGAGGATGTTGAGGTCGTGGAGAGATTCACTTACCTTGGCAGTGATATTCATGTCTCTGCTGGCTGCGAGTCAGAGGTCAATAGACGTCTGGGTCGGGCCTGGGGAGTCATGGATTCACTGGATCATGGGGTGTGGCGCTGCCGGTACCTGTGCGGGAGGACGAAAGTCCGAGTCTTCAGGTCCTTGGTACTTCCAGTCTTGCTCTATGGGTGCGAGACTTGGACTTTGACCAAGGATCTGAGACAGAGACTTAATTCCTTTGGTACCAGGTCTCTTCGGAGAATCCTTGGCTATCGCTGGTCGGATTTTGTGTCCAACGAGCGGTTGCTGAGAGAGACTCGGATGAGATTTGTTACCTGCATAGTCCGTGAGCGTCAGTTGCGGCTGTATGGACATGTGGCTCGTTTTCCTGATGCTGATCCTGCTCACCAGATTCTCTCAGCGAGGGAGTCTCATGAGTGGAGGAGGCCAGTGGTTCGACCACGTGCCTCATGGTTGCAACAGGTTGACCATCATCTCAAGGAGATGGGGATGGGCCTGGCATCTGCCTCGGGGATGGCCAGATGGAGGCCACTGGAGTACCGGCGGAAAGTGGACGCAGCGACGTGCTGTTCTGGCACATGCTCCCATACCTGACCTGACCTGACATCCACCATTTCTTGGGTGTGTGTGTGTGCGAACGTTTGTCCGTGGGACCGTCTAATAAGTAGGAAATTGTTAAGTGCTTTTTGTGCTGTAAATCTTTGCATTGCATTTTGTATAGTCGGAATAGTTCTGCTCTTACGTGTTTCCCTTGTTCCCCATTATTATTAATAAATACCCAATTGTTAAATGCTTTCAGCTCGTCGCGTCGATTCTTTCATTGACTAAGCATTTCGTGTGTTGGGAGTTAGAAAGCCGTTGGTTTGCCGTAAAAGGGGGACATTTGGACCGACGGTTCTCGGCTATTAAGCCGCTCAGAATCTCTCACGGGACAAGCTCGCCTCGGCGGTTTGTTCCGTACGAGTTCCGTCGAGGGTGGAATACCCCGGTTGTTGGATCACGTGGGTATTTAGGTACATTGAAGATTGGCAATCGACCCTACCCCACGTGATCTGCCCATTGGCGTATTTCAGTTCTTGGACAAGGACCCGTCGACTCGGACTTATCCGGGCGGCGATCTATATTTCGGGTGATCGGTCGGGCCGACTCGACTTGCGGCTCCGTCAGAGCGGTCGGTTGGTGGCCGACCCCGGCACCGTAAAAATATGTATAAATGTACTTCTAAGGTGAATGTGGACAAGTGATACTTAGTTGAAAGTACAAATGTACTTCTGAGGTGAATGTGGACAAAGTGATACTTACTTGCCGTACAGCACTTGGAGACAATTGGGAGGGAGCTGTTTACAATAATTATCGATTAATTCATTAATTGCATAATTTAATATAAATAATCATCGTAAAATAATTTCTTTACCAATTGGCTAGTTGCATACCGAAACCACTACTGTTTCATCTGAATCTGTAACTTTTTATTTTTTTGAAAATTAATTAATTAATCGAAAAATGAATAATCAATTAAATAATCGATCAATCAAAAATACCCTTTAGGGCCAAATCACTTGTTCACTATCATGTCCAAATATCAGCTTCTTTGCTCAAAAGGTGCCTTGGCCATTGCTGAGATGAGAAAGAAAACAAATAAGGAATTAATAAATGAATGGTCATTGATTAATCAAAAATTTTAAAATAACAGTTTTCGCCAAAGCACATCTTCACTTTTTCCTCCAAATTTCTGCTTCCTAGCTCAAAGGATGTCTGAGATATAGCCCAGACAAAGAAGAAAGAAAACAACAGGACAAACGGAGTAAAAACTGAGTACTCCCTTCCTTCTGCGCCCAGAGATGACGTCACGCATCGCCTGGGTATGGAATTGGGAAGGAGCGGTGTACAAAAATTTAAACTTTTATGTTTGCTTGGTCTCCCGGACCACAGGACTGGAAAGGTGTACAGTTGATGGCTGCTTTTATGGGTTAACAATATGTGTATGTATATATCCATCAGGAATAAGTTAATTGGTCTGGGGTCGTTTATTATCATATATCCTTTCCGAATATCTCGTGGGATTGTGAGATGGACAGGTGACTGTAATGGGTGGGGAGGGGGCTTGAAGGTTTGAAGTTAATTGCATGAAGAGCTAAATATTCCACTATTTCAATGAGGTAATGAATAAATATGTGATGACAATATAACAGTTTATTCTTTTCCTTTGAAAACGGGAATATTGGGGGAGGAGGGTGTAATATGTGGGTGAGGACTTTGAGTGGTGAGGTGGTTTGAAGACGCGTTTCAATCTTATGGTGTTCATACCATGTTGGTGTTCACTGCTATATGAAGGCAAAGATGCCTCAGGCATCCATTCCCTTAGTTGGTGATATATGTACAAGTTCTATAATACAAGATTTATGTATAATTTGTTGGTGATGTATACACAAGACGGGTGACCATAACAGTTGGGGAGGTTTTTTGAAGGTTTGGAGTGGGAAGAGGATTGATGCCTCAGGGTTGAGAGGGGGTCAGGTGAGTTCTTGGTTTTGGGAGGTGGACGTTGGAGATTTGGGATTTCAGAGAGGGGTGCGGTGGGAGTTGAGGGTTTGAAATGGAATTTGCATTCCGTGGAATTTGCATTCCGTAGAATTTCCACAGGTCCCTGCTAGTAATTTATTTATTTTTACTTCCGCCACCAAAGGTGTATGGAGGTTATGTTTTCACCCCTCTCTGTTTGTGTGGTTCTTGCGAAATCAAAGATTTGAAGATTCACAAATACAGTACGATATATATTGGTTTCGTTGGTCTGGTCTGTTATTCTGTCTGTTGGTCTGTGTCTGTCTCTTTGTCTGTTTGTCATTTGCCTACAGGTCACATTTTTAGGTCATCTCTACCGAGATGACCTAATAAAGCAAGACCATATGTCCGTACATCCGTACATCCGTACGTCCGTCCGTCCGTCCGTCCGTACGTCGGTCAACAATTTTTCGTTCCGATCTTGATGAAACGTAGTATATGGGTAGAGGTCGATGAGTGTTGCACAACGATATAACTTTTGTCCGGGTTCAAGGTCAGGGATGAGGTCACGAGGTCACGTAAGTTATAAAAATCACCATTTTCAAAACCTATCTCGTCTGCCATTCTACAAGATATTCGGCAACTGTTTATTGATTATGATAGTAAAAAATATTATCTTGTATCTAACTGGACAGATTTTTGAATTTCCTTTCCGTTTGATCGTCACATGATCTGGAAGATGGCCAAAACCGCCGATGCGATTCGCAAAGAAGGAAGGAAGGAGAAATGAAATATAAATATAAAACACATTTTTAGCCTTTTATATTTATACATTTTCCGCCGAAGGTGCAAAAGTTTCAAAACCCGAAATGTAAACGTCGGTATTTATTTTCAAAATATAATTTCGTGTGTGCGCGCCAAAATGCCGAGTCATCTTTAACCAAACTGCGCAGTAGAACTGCGCAGTAGTCCGGTCATGGCGTCTGAGCAGTGGCCAGCGTGGTTCAGATTTACTGTGGTTTCGGGGGCGAAGGTGTTGTTAAGAAGTATGTCGGCGGTATAAATTCGAGTGACTGTATTGGTGATTTCATCACGCAACATCTTGACAACGAATATTCTGGCCGAACGATTGCATCAATTCAGTGCATCAGCAGGGATAATTCGCAGGCTCCTCTCGATCGTGCCGATATCTAACATAATCACCGGCGGACATAGGGCTGCAGGCTGTGGGGCGAGGCCACGGATCCCGGATCCCGGATGAGGGGATAAGTGATAAATTATGCTACATGCTTCGGGGTTTCTGATTAATATATGAATGAGTACATTCCATAATTAATGAATTAATAATTAATGAATCTGGCATACAAAATGTTTTTTCATACCTGACATGTTACTTTGTGCAGTGTCAATAAACTTCTGTGGAATTAATAATTAATGAATTTGCGAGCTCTAACGATTTTTCAAACCTCAATATCTCACGTAATACTTTGACCAATTTTCATTCTGAAAGTTGCATTATAATCAGTGAAGAATAATCTACAGGATTATCATAATCTCCGAGAGCTCAGCCTATTTTTTCGTTTTTTTTCTACAACCGGAAGTGAAATGTCCCCAGAGAGTGGACGGACCGGAAAACCACGTATTGCACTTACTGGTGATTCTGATGTGTTAATCCGGGTACAAAATGAACAATACATATTTATTAATTATGTCATGAGTAGTATTATCCTAGTGTATCTCTGTGAACTATTTCAACCTAAACGGTTAGTTTGGACTGTTTCGCGGTTACCTGAACTGAAAATTGAGAACTTGTGGTATTACAGAGATGACCGTCACCCCCACACGGGGGTAATTTTTATTCGATCTTCACAAAACTTCACCAACTGGAAGATTTGGTGAGAAGCTGGAAGCCTATTGTTTTTGAGGCCAATAGGTCAAAAGTCAAGGTCACAAATCATCAATTTTCAACCAATTTACTTGATATCTACTTGTATACTGTATATAAAACTAAAAAACATGGCTGGACAGTAAACCCTCGTTGATGTGAAGTCTTGGTCGACCCCTGCGAGTATGTCTATTAATTACTTATTATTTGACCTTGACTACATCTATTAATTACTGATTATTGGAACATACGTTTTGGACATGTAGACCTTTAGACCATTTTATATCTTATACCTTTTAAGACTATTTTGGCCCATAGGACCCCTAAGGCTACTTATACCCTTTAGACCTTGAAGATCCTTAAAACCGCAAAGACTCCTTACCAATAGGACCCTCAAGAACCGCTTAGACCCTTTATAACCCGAAGACCCTCTAGACCCCATTAGAACACTTAGTCGTCTAACATCCCAATAGACAATGTTAGACCTTCTGCAATAGCATTTGATGGTCACCAGTCATCATAAGGCCCCCCATTGATGAATCGCATCAGTACTAAGCGAAGAGGGTACAAAATGAAATTCATTCATTTTCTCTTTCTTTTTTTCAAGCTCTGCTCTGGTTAGTGTCAAAGAGAAAAATCCACGTTGGTAAAGAGAAAAGCCCCGCATGGTAAGGAGAAAATGGTGCCCGTGACAACAATTTCACTCCATTTTTATCAGATGGGATATTTTTGTGATTTTCAAGATATCAAATTTATACTTGCATACCTTATTTGTACATATGTGTAGTATATGTGTATAAAATCTGGTCAAAACTAGGACACTCGGTGGAGTGCATACCTCCCCCCCCCCACCCCCTCGGTAATGCCTGATCCACGAAAACATATCTGGCCCAATACATTTTGGAAATATCCGTAGTTTTTTTTGAGCCCCATCTCTCAATAGTGAAGAATCATTTTAAAAATTCTAGTAATCCAATTCGGATTCGGATCTTCACCAAAATTGAAGCAATTCTTCCTTGTCACACACCGAACCTGTGCACAAAATTTCATCCGGATCTGTCCATAACTTTTTGAGATATCCTGTACAAAGACAAACAAGAAGAAGACATTGTGGCAAACACGATGCTTGCAAAATCCATAAAGCAAATTTGACCTCAAAAATAATTGGTGGTTGAATTCAATGACCAAATATGCAAATCCTCTTCAAATTTCAAGTCAATTGGATGAAAATTGGCAATTTTAGAATTTGGCCTGTGTTGACCTTTTGGCCAATGTGGACCTCAAAAATAATTGGTGGTTGAATTCAGTGACCTGAAATATAAATCCTCTTCAAATTTCAAGTCAATCGGATGGAAATTGATGATTTTAGAAATACCACCTTAGTTGACCTTTTGGTCGACGTTGACCTTAAAAATAATTGGCTAGTTGAATTCAGTGACCTGAAATATAAATCCTCTTCAAATTTCAAGTCAATTGGATGAAAATTGAATTTAGATATCTCACCTAAGATGTTGACCTTTTGACCTCAAACACAATAGGTTTCTTCCTTATGACAAACTCTACCATGTGGTGAAGTTTCATGAATATCAGTTTAAAATTGTGACTTGGAGGCAACAAACAGACAACCAAACAGACAGACAGAATAACAAAATCGACTAATCAATACACTTGAAAAATCTTCGATTGTGCACGTAACAAATAAACAGAAAGGGATGAAAACATAACCTTCTTCAATACCCCCACCACCAGTGGTGAGGATAATCAATCAAAGGTCAAGATCATTGCCATCCAAAATATGTAAACACCTATTAGGTGGTAATTATAAAATGAATCAATCAAATTTATGCACAACATTCCATCATATAAAACACTTAAGTCAAATTTTCCAAATTACCAAGTTGCTGTTTCCATGGCAACTATTGTTTATTTGGATTTTTGCAAGTATCTTGCGATGCACAACATCTTTCTTGTTTGTTTGTCTGTGAGCAGACTATCTCAAATTGTGGATTAATTTGGACAAAATTTGGTGGGCAGGTTGGATATGTGATGAGGACTAACTGATTTCATTTTGGTGAAGATTATGGATACTATAATTTCAGTGATTATTATTATTTTATTTTTTTCACCAAGGAGAGATCGGGTCAAAAACGATGTATTTTTGAGGTGTTTCAAGGACTTTCACTTCAAACTGTTCTTACTTGGCCATTTCACTTCAGGAATGCTTGATGTTTTCTTGATTCAAGGCTTCTCCAAACCAATCAAAAGGTTTTCTTGTTGCTACAACACTATCTTAAGTATAATTTCAAAATGCATAACTGTAAAGTTAAAATTGCGTTTACAAAAATGTTTGTGCCTCATGATGAAACCTCATCTCTATAGTGGGTTAACAGGATTGCCTCGTGGTACGTTCACTCGCCTCCAAGCTGTCTAGCGTCGGTTTCAATCCTGACCCAGCTAGAAACTCAGTCTGATGTTTCTCTGGCAGGGTGATTTATCAATGTGTCTCTCAGATGGACGTTAAATGGGCTTTACAGTTCGGGTTAATAAATTTGTATTAATATTTCCACCACCGAAGGTGGATTGAGGTGTACACCCCTGTCTGTCTGTCTGTTACTTTCAAAATCGAAGATTCACAAATACAGTATGGTATGTTGGTTCCATTGATCTGGTCTGTTATTTTGGCTGTTTGTTGCAGGATGGATGTCTGCCAACATTTGTTGGTGGACGTTAAAGATCCCATGTTCTCCTTTGTGAAAAGTAGGTGAGCTATCACTGGCACCGTGAACAAATTCCAAATTCCTTCCCTAACCAGCAGAGGGCACTGCATCAATGGCACAGTCACGCTCTCAGCCAATGATGCTACCCCACAGCCTGGTGCTGCATACAAAGAAAGAATAATTTATTTATTTTTTTCCTTTTTTTTTGTACTCATTATTTTCCTGACCCCTTAGAAAGCATCACCAAGAGCTTAAAAGAACAGAAAAAATGCTTAAAATCTTGATTTGAATCTTTTATTTTTTTTCTATGGTTTTTATCTCATCATCTGTCCATCACCTGCCAAGGTATGGATGAGTCCAAAACTTCCAAGTAAAATCCAACGCGTACCTCGCCAAACTACACCGATCAAGCTCAGGCCCCCCTAACAAACGGACGCCAACGTTGTCAGACGGAATAAAAACCCGTCATTCTTGTTACAAAAACAGCTAAAATTGATGAAAAAGCGACCGAAATTGAAACCAACACAGTAATTACGGTCGCAATAGCAGATATAATGGAAACCAACATGTTCATTCTACACACAAGAACGGTCGTGACAGAAACAAAAACGGACAATCCCGAAATAGATTGGCGGGGAACGGAAGCAACATCGGTTATTTCCGTCGCAAAACGTTCGAGAGTGAAACAAAAGCGGTTCATTCCGGTTACTGGAGTGCCAACAAGATGGCGGATGCAGTAGAACGACCTGTTACAGTATGTAAATTTTTAGTGCTTGTGCCTCGAACATAAATGTAATATAGATAATATATAGTGGGTAGTACCTGATGTAGTTTTAACAATTTATTAAACCGAATTTTGTTGTGATGATAATGTTTGGTTTGCCTGTATTTCGAGCCCCCGAGTGAAGGATCGCTAGTTGTGTATGCCCAGTTCAACATAGGGGATCGTGTATGGGATCTTTTTACAGTTTTTACTTCATATTAACTTTGTTATTTTATTGGAATTTGCAATTTATTATTACTATCAAATTTTACCTCTTGCAAATATAAACAACCAATCATCACTGATCGCTGCAGCACGGGGGCACGAATTTCACGAAATGTCAGCCACACATTAAGTCAAGAGGGAGCATTTATCGCTGCTTGTATAATATCCCGTACCACAAACGGGTTTTCATTAACACACATGATATATTCAAGGCAGACTACGTTAAAGTTAACTTACCATAACTTCAAGAACTTTTCAAGCCGCCATGTTTCCCACGTTATGGTAACCGGAATCAATCGCTTTCGCTTCGGTCTCCGCCGTTTCGCGACGGAAATAACCAATCTTGCTTCCATTCCCCACCGTTCTATTTCGGGATTGACCGTTCTTGTGTCCATCACGACCGTTCTTGCTTGTAGAATAAACGTGTTGGTTTCGGTTATATTTGCTATTGCGAGCGTAATTACTCTGTTGGTTTCAATTTCGGCCGCTTTTTCATCAATTTTAGCCTTTTTTGTAACAAGAATGACGGGTTTTCATTCCATCTGACAATGTTGGCGTCCATTTGTTAGGGGGGCCTGAAGCTGTGCAATGCTTAAAAATTGACTTTTACTAGTTTAGTTCCAACATTTTAATGGTTGGTTTAGCTGTCAATAGTGCCCTCTGGGCATAGACCCGTTTGTGACATTAAGAGATCTGTTTAACCTTAATTCTACTAACAGGAGTCTTTTTTGGACCCCAGGCTTACATTTTGATGTGTTATTTCTATATTAGTTTAACAATTTATTTCATGTTTTATTAGTTTGTTTTCTGATATGTGATGTTTTAAGATCGTACCTTGCTGCACAGAGTTGCAAGCAAATCCTTTTTGGGGTCCCAAAAGACCCCAGTTGTTTTTGTTCAATTTTTTTTCATACATGATTTCTTCATATGCTATTGGTATTGAGGAATTCCAACAAATTTTTGCTTGTTTACTTTATCACAAAAACATCATCCAATCAAAATATGTTTCCTCATTGATGTGAATGAAACTTCAGTTGATTGAATGAAATTTGGTGCTTCTTAGTTGGGATCATAAAAGACTCCAGTTGGTTTGTTAATTTTATATTTCATTTTTATTTTATTTTTGTTGTTGACATTTATAGTTTGTTGACTTTATCAATAAAATAGCATGTTTAGTCATTGATGGGAAACTTTGGCAGATTTAGTGAAATTGAATGGTTTCGAGTTGAGGTTCGAAAAGATCCTAGTTGTAAGATTAGGTCATAAAATATGTTGGTTGGACTTGGGTTAAAGTGGAGATATTTCCACAAAGTGAGACTTTATCATGGAACACACTGTAAACTTGAAAAAAACATAAGGATATACAGTAACCATATTTAGTGTTGTTGGACCATACAGTAATGTTTTTGTTTGTTGTGCTATAAAATGCAGCAAAAATAGAAATATATATTTCTTTCATTAATTATGTGCAAGAGCTTATTGGTTATTCCCTCCATTCACAGGTGTTGTTTTTCATTTATATGTTGACTGCTTTTGACATTTACATGTGGTACATGTTTGGGAGCCTCAGTGGTGCCAGTTTCTGTCTGTGCTGTCACTGATTCACTAACAAGCGATGAAACCATTCTGTTAGTTGAGGGGTATGTGGCATTGGGATTCTCATGTATGTATGTATGTATGTATGTATGTATGTATGTATGTATGTATGTATGTATGTATGTATGTATGTATGAGCGTCTTTACAGCTGTGGGAGAACTCTGAGAAGGGTTGGGAATGGCAAAGGGCTTACCTTGGTAGCCTTTCTTGGTTGCTTTATGCAGCTTTCTTCAGCTAGAAGAGTATGGGAGGAGTCAATTTATTTATATAATCCGAACCACCTGGATTTAATTGCTTGAGAGAGAGCCGATTGTTTTTCCCTCCATTTGCAGGTGTGAGATGTGGGTTGTTCTTCGTTTTTCATATATATTTTTACACACACATGCATTGGTTCCTTTTTATATGAAGATGTCGAATCATAATGATACAAAGGTAAACTTTGCACTGTACAAATACACTGCCTAACAGTCACTCAGAAATAATTTGTGAAAACTGTGGTTTAAAATCTCAACCCAGCTCCAAACTGTCACCCGAGTGTTTTGCATGCAAGATGATTCATCATTGTCTGCAGCACCATCCATCAGAAGAGTGTTTTCAACTCGAGGACGAATGTGCTTGGATTGGAGTTGTTTGTAAGTTTTAAAAACTAATCCATCGTATCTTTCGTGAAGAGGAGACTAGTTATGGTTGGGACACTGGCCAAATTCTCAAATTAATGTGCACTTGAACATCAGGCTTGGCCAGCCAGTTCTTGAAAGGCTTGAGCCAGAATCTCTCATACACCCCCCCCCCCCACCTTCTTAACAACCCCACAAGGTGAAAAAATAATTGTGGCCATTAAAGAAGAAGAAGAAAAATAACTTGTGCTCAGTTCTGAAGTCCCAAGATTTATCAACTTCACTGTAGTGAATGCATTGCATACTAACTAAGGATAAAATTATGAATTTGACCATGAGCTAATTATTTCATCACTGAGGCACACTTCTTCACTTTTGTGCAGCACAAGGTTGCAGTCAGGGTAGCATTTTTGTCTGAGGGTGTAGCTGTGTCACTGATGCAATTCCCTCCATTGGTTTGGACAGGAATTTGGGATTTGTTTGTGGTGCCGACGATAGCTCGCCGACTCTTCACAAATGACACAGTGGGATCATTAACATCCACCAAGTAATGCTGGCAGAAGGGACTCCCTTTTAATGCCCATCCAAGGGACAGCACACACACATTGATGAATCACCCTGCCTGTTAAACACCGGGATGACAATTTATAGCTAGGTCGGGATTCAAACCCAGGCTTGATGGCTTAGCAGCAAATGTGCATACCACTCGGCCATCCAGTCAGCACTGAGGGCACTGTGCCAAAGATACACTACCCTTGCACCATATAGCAATAATTTGGTATTTGACCAAGATTCTGATGTACAATGGAACATTATTTCTGAAGTCCACCATAGGACATTTGATGTCCAGTAGCTAACGCTAGCAGACAGGTCACCAGGTTAACATCTGTCCCATCTGTGGTTGCCAGCAGAGCACCTCAAAACAGGTTCTTCTACCTGCTTTTAAATATCACTCAATCAGCTTTTATTTTATCACCACAAGGTGAATACCCTTCATTGTAAGTGTCAGCAAAGAGACTTCCCATGTGCCAGAAGAGGACATACTCTTGTGTATTGAATCTATTGATGGGTTGTTTTTTTATTTTGTTTTAACAACTCAGAGATGGTAACACCTGAACATCATTATGCTGATAAGTATGATCGGATCCTGGACAAACAGCTGCTGCAATATTTCCAAATTGTGGCACAGCCTTAGTCAGACATATGGCACAATACACAAAGCCAATTTCTTGCTGGATATGTTTGAGTAAGCATGGCCTCGAGAGAGACAGGTGACTGGTGACTAAGCTCCTGCACTGAATTCATCCAAGCAGGTGAAATCCTGCCAGAAGGAGTTTGTGAACACAGCATCAGCTTCATCCTTTGATTAATTAGCTCGTGACACAAAACATGCGTGACACAGGAGGTTGAACAGTATAACTGATAGAGGATAAAGTAATAATGTTCTGCTACTTAGCATACCTTGGTTGTTTTGGACTGCTTCAACTGGATGGGTGAACGTGTGACAGTAATTATGACCCCCAAGTGATGTCTCCAAAGCCACTTCCTTTCTTACTCGTATTGTAATCCCTGGACGGTGAAATATGGCCGTGTTTGCTTGCATTTCGTATTTATCTCTCACTACCGCTGTATGCAATCAACCCACCCACTTATGTCTATTATTGATGTGGTGTGCCATTTTTGAACTACAGAAAATAGAAGTCAACACTTGATAGGCATGGCACTATCATTTCGAAATAGTGGGTCTTTAGCAGGTGAGATGATGTTGACATGTTTTACTTGGTATGAAATTCAGCAGACAAATTGAAAGATCTCATTCATGTAATGTTGACAAAGCAAGCACAGGCATGATATGTCCAAATGGTTTCCTCCTGTGTCCAAGCTCCTTGTATATTGTTCAATATATAATTGATAGATTTCTTACAAGAGAGCTCAGAGAACACGTTACTCCATGCAGTGTTTAAGTATATACAATACTTCAATTGTAATAAAATAATGATTGTAAAGATCATTAAAAATAATAATCTGGAAGTGTAGTGCTGCTGAAGCAATCTTGTACATCACCCTTATACACTGTAATAACATGACATTGAGTCACAGTTTAGGAGATGGAGCCTTTATTGATCACCATAGAACGCAGCGTCAATCGGTGTCATACATAGCCATATCGGCGGCCTCTTCTTCACCTTGATACTGTACCCCTTCGTATGCTACGCCCTCTAATGCTATATATCAATGTATAGCATGGTTCTTGGTAGTATTCTGAAGGTGATTTGTGTTCTACAGTGTTTCAGTAGATAATTCAATTTAAATAGAGGTTTAAAGGTGTATAAATAAATTCCAGTTTTTACTGCCATTTTATCCTGAGTCTGTGACATCATCCTGTCGAATACGTTACATTAATACTTCATGCCTGTTGTTTATGTTCTTTTATAACATCCTTAAAAACAGTAAATTTCCTGTTTGGAATGATTTTATATTTTGACTGCCAGGTGGGTAGAAACATTAAAAAAAATTATATATATATATATATATATATATATTGATCTGACTCCTCTCTGTGCATGTGTGATCAGGACAAATTCAGAGCCAAAGTACTGATAAACGGTGAACTTGTCTTCCTATTCATGTTCCAATTAGTGTTCAAAGTATATCATTCAATTTAAATAAGTTGTTACTCGATCATAAACTGATAAGACAGACAGACATACAGACATAAACAAATTGCTTAACCCCGCTTTTCGCATCGCATGCATCAGGCTTCACATCCCCTCCTCCAAAACTCATCCTTTGCCTCCATCCAATATCGTTGCACTTTCTCCAATGGCTTATCCTCTGAACACCTCAGCTGTGGATCAGTGGTCTGGCCACCTCGTAATTGAATCCTGTGAATAATAGTGCTTTGGTAAGCATTTTTGTTTTGGAATCTCTCCCTTGTAGAAAAGTCTGAAATACACCATTTGAATGGTGCTCTATTCTTCCTTTCATATTTGTTGAACAGCCTGCATTTCTGGTTGGTTCATATTTTGCAGGTCATCATTACCAGCCTTATAGTTTTTTATTTTTATTCTTCCTCACTTTAATTTCCAAAATGCACTCTTTTGAGTTTATGATCCTTGTCTCCAATACCATTTTCTCTTTACAGTAATTTCAATGACTTCAATGTGACATACTTTGCACAATTTCAAAATTCGTTTATAACATGAGACAGTGGCATAATGGTTAAAGCATCTGCTTTGAATCTGGGAGGTCACTGATTTGAACTGAGTCATATTAAAAACTTTAAAAATAGAATGTGTTGCTTCCTTGCTTGATGCTCAGCATTGAAAAAGGACAGAGCATGAACAAATAGCCATAGGTTGGCAACCATAGTGCAGGTTTTGATGGGCCTAAAGGCCTTTTCCTGTGTTGAAGTTCTTTGAAAGGAACTCATATTATTAGCCTATTATTATGAATTTTTTTCAAATGTTAAATGAAGTTAATCTCAACTTTGTGATTTCACATGTAATTTTTCTTGTCATCAGTTTTTTCTCAATTGTCCATTTTCCTTGTATCTAATCTGATTTAATGAAGGGGTCCAAAAAAAAAGAAAAAAATTCATTTGTAAGGATGAGACCGACATAGATGTCTCAAGAAAATCTTTTTTGGTGAAGACACTGACTTTTTCCAGGCCCGATGGAAGGGTTTACCCTAATCTACCAGAGTTAGACCCATTTGAGATTGTGTGTGTTCAAATCATCCTAAAATTCCTTGTCACCTTGAATATCGTATATTTATACACATTAGACATCCTAGTTCTTGAAAGGGAATTAGTTCCCAATAGAGTTGGAATATTTAGGGAGTTTGCGAGGAATGTCCTTTGACAGCACATTAGCAGGGACCCGTGGAAATTCCGCATAATATATAATGTGACTTCAAGTCCTTCCTCAACCACTTTCTTTTTGAAATCCTCAACCCCCTACCGTATGCACTACACCGAGTGTCCTTCTAGTTTTGACCAGATTTTATACACTTATACTACACATATGTACAATCTATCTCTCTCTCTCTCTCTCTCTCTCTCTCTCTCTCTCTCTCTCTCTCTCTCTCTCTCTCTCTCTCTCTCTCTCTCTCTCTCTCTCTCTCTCTCTCTCTCTCTCTCTCTCTCTCTCTCTCTCTCTCTCTCTCTCTCTCTCTCTCTCTCTCTCTCTCTCTCTCTCTCTCTCTCTCTCTCTCTCTCTCTCTCTCTCTCTCTCTCTCTCTCTCTCTCTCTCTCTCTCTCTCTCTCTCTCTCTCTCTCTCTCTCTCTCTCTCTCTCTCTCTCTCTCTCTCTCTCTCTCTCTCTCTCTCTCTCTCTCTCTCTCTCTCTCTCTCTCTCTCTCTCTCTCTCTCTCTCTCTCTCTCTCTCTCTCTCTCTCTCTCTCTCTCTCTCTCTCTCTCCGCCCTCTCTCTCTCTCTCCGCCCTCTCTCTCTCTCTCTCCGCCCTCTCTCTCTCTCTCTCTCTCCACCCTCTCTCTCTCTCCACCCTCTCTCTCTCTCTCTCCGCCCTCTCTCTCTCTCTCCGCCCTCTCTCTCTCTCTCCGCCCTCTCTCTCTCTCTCCGCCCTCTCTCTCTCTCTCTCCGCCCTCTCTCTCTCTCTCTCCGCCCTCTCTCTCTCTCTCTCTCCGCCCTCTCTCTCTCTCTCTCTCCGCCCTCTCTCTCTCTCTCCGCCCTCTCTCTCTCTCTCTCTCTCTGCCCTCTCTCTCTCTCTCTCTCTCTCCGCCCTCTCTCTCTCTCTCTCTCTCTCTCTCTCTCTCTCTCTCTCTCTCTCTCTCTCTCTCTCTCTCTCTCTCTCTCTCTCTCTCTCTCTCTCTCTCTCTCTCTCTCTCTCTCTCTCTCTCTCTCTCTCTCTCTCTCTCTCTCTCTCTCTCTCTCTCTCTCT
>NC_140968.1:96049870-96222370 GCF_056783735.1 Eptatretus burgeri | reverse complement strand
TCATCTACAGCCTGATGGAGTAGTGCTCTTCCCTCTGGGGTGGTACTCCTGCCTCACACCTAGCTCGGCTTCACACTATGGAAACCAAGGCTTCTAGGATCATTGGTATCTCCCACGATGAAGCTGAGTCATTGGTTCTCTCACTCTCTCACCACAGACAGGTCGGTGGTCTTTCTGTCTTCTACCGTTTCATCTCTGGCCTTGACCCCCCCCACCCCCAACTGCTCTGTCTGTGCTCTGTTCCCCTATATTTCTGCAGGGCATTAAAAGTCTGCCAAAGCCCTCTTCCGCTGAAACTGCCAAAATCAATAATCACTAGCTACCTTCACCCTTTGATTCCTCTTTTTCTTTTTTTCCTGCTTCTGGAACAAACCTCCACACTCTCTTCAATTCCACTCTTCCTACAGGTATTCAAAACAGCTGTTCACCCTCATCTCATATCTTCCCCCATCCAAAATCTTGATCTTTTCTATCCCCGTAAATCCACCCTAAACCCACCTCCTTCAAATTTCCTGTTTTCCTTCCTGAAAGTCTCTAGTACCATCCTGTGTACCCCACCCCCATCAACTCCCTTCCACAGATCTCCTATTGTCTGTTCCCCATTATTTTGTGCTTCCCTCTCCTGTCCCTCTTGTCTCCTACCTTGTTATATGCCCTTTGTGTTCGCTCTTAGAAGAGCCTCGACACGGTATATTAAAAATTAATATTAAAATCCTCAACCTCCCCCCCCCACCCTTCTCAACTATGTCCATTCTCTGCCCCTCCTCCACTCAAATTCTCTGTACATCACTCCCCATTTTTTCTCCAAGTCCCCAACCCCAGATTCGCAGCTTCCCCTTCTTTCTTCATGTCCTCCAGGTTAAATTTTATTTTATTTATATAATATGCGTAAGTGATTTTTCCTCTCTTACGGTATTCCCCATCCACACACATCCTGACACACAACCTCCACCTATTATTGTTACTTATGGGGGAATTACTTTCAAGTTATGCATTTTTAGCTGGTGTGGTACATTACCAGAACACAACTACCACGTTAAACGAGGAATACCCGTAACATGTATTGTTATGCATCTGGGGCTCAAGGCTCACCACGAGGGTAAGCACTCGGGCCCCTTCAAACGCCCAGTCCTCAGGCCACCGAGCATGGACAACTCCATGTTCCGGAGGGTTGTTAAGCAACCACAATTGGCATTGCCAATCCTGGTAGGGTTTCACAACTTTGCATGTTACCGTTTCTGGTGGATTGACTGCACCAAGTAAGTTTTGTGCCCTCAATGCGTACTTGTGTTAACTTCCCTGATCAGGTGCAGTCGAGCGGAGCTGCCTTGTATGCAAGAGCAAATTGGTGCAGTAAATCTTCCCAGATAGCACTACATGTGGACTATGTTCGACCAATAGAGGAAAGGATGTGATGATCTGGGTACATTTATAACACGAGCAAGTTTATTTATTAAGCTGGGGTGAGGTAAAGCAGGTACACAACAAGAAAAAGAGCAATCAGAGATTGCAGACCCTCACCAGGACTTATCCTGTGTGGTGTATTCTGTGTGGTGTTTATGTATTGGTGTGTTGCATTATTAATAAGAGACATAATTAGAACTGCCACTTTATAACTGCTGGCAGTGATGACTGGGTACCAAGACGTCCACTTTCATGCAACCCCGCTTTGATCGGACACCCAATCCTGACCCATAACATTTTTTTATGATTGGTCATTATTCAATTGAATTCAGAATGGGATTAAAATTAATTAAATTCAAATTAAATAGAAGACCAAATAAGTACAGTCCTACATTGGAGTCATCAGAAGGAACCCAAAACAAGTGAAAAGCAAAGAAGTCATCACAGGAGGAACCTGGATAGGATTCACATTTCCGCTGCTACTCCTCTACCATCAAACCCATCCAGGCAAAGCCAAGTGAGTCTTATTCAAAAATTTTTTTTATATATATATTACTGGCTGCCAGACCATGTGTCTGATGAAGTTGAACTTTAAAACGCATATTCCCCATCACAACAAGAACATAAATGTAAAGTTTCATGTTGATTGATTAAGCGGTTCGAGAGAAAACATTATTGAATATTTTTCTTCAATCCATTATGGCTGCCAAACCACATGGCCTATTGTCCATGGGTTTCTGGACCACCGAGCATAGACAACTCCATTATTCCGTAAACTTGTACACCCATGGCTTGTGGAACATTTGGGTGACGTTTTCCCTCGATCTGTCCAGATGTTCTGGAGAAGAAGATTTTTGTAGGTTTTAGGGTAAATCCAATATGGCTGCCAAACAATGTGACCTATGATATGTGTGACCATTTTTTTCCTTATGGATAGGGGATCATATGTGCAAAGTTTTGCCTCAATCTGTTCAGCCACTTCAGAGAAGGTTTTTTTTTTAATATAAATAAATATATACTAGATGACCCGTGAACCCGTTGGGTTTCCATTGTGACAGCGGTTGATGAAAAAAAAAATCATTTCAAGAAAAAAAGAAAATAAAAAGATAGCTCCAGTGGACTATACCACTGAGGTTGTTCGCATTGATCAAATACTCCCGAAGAGTACTTGACTGAATTGGGAATTGATTTTTTAATAATTTTTTTGTTGCCCGATTTGAACGAAACTTGATACTGCACACCGCAGGAGAATAGTGAGTAAGGTGCTCCTAAAATTTTTGTGCTATCGTGTACCGTTTTGGCCGTATTTCGGGAACATACAGGATGAGAGTTTTAGTAATATACTCGAGAACCCGTTGGGTTTCCATTGTGACAGCAGTTGAAAAAAATCATTTCCAAAAAAAAAAATGATAGCTCCAGTGAACTATACTGCTGAGGTTGTTTGCATTGATTAAATTATCCCGAAGAGTACGTGACTGAATCGGAAATTGATTTTTTAAATAATTTTTTTCGTTGCCCGATTTGAATGAAACTTGAGACTGCACACTGCAGGCGAATGGTGATAAAGGTGGCCCTACAATTTTTGCGCTATCATATACTGTTTTGGCTGTATTTTGGGAACATGCATACATGCATACATACATACATACATACATACATACAAACATACAAGATGAGAGTTTTAGTAATATACCAGACGACCCGTGAACCCGTTGGGTTCCCGTTATGACAGTTGTTGATAAAAAAAAAATCATTAAAAAAATATACAAGATAACTCCAGCGAACTATACCACTGAGGTTGTTTGCATTGATCAAATAATCCCGAAGATTACTTGATTGAACCGGGAATTGATTTTTTAAAATAATTTTTTGTCGCCCGATTTTAACGATACTTGATACTGCACACCGCAGGAGAATGGTGAGTAAGGTGGACTGAAAATTTTTGCGCTATCATTTACCGTTTTGGCTGTATTTCGGGAACATACTTGCATACGTACATACATCCATGCATACATCCATATATTCACGATCAGAGTTTTAGTAATATATAGATACATACATACATAAATACATACATATATACAAGATGAGAGTTTTAGTAATAGATAGATAGATATATACATGCATACATACATAACAATATGGGGCTGCCGAATCACGTGACCGATGACATCATGAAACTTTTTTCTGTGGACCATTTTATCTCTAGATGACCCTCAATTTTCATACTGATTAGATGTGGTGTTGTGCATTTGCAATTATGACATCATAAAAAAAATTACACTCATTTCCCATGAGGAGTACTTGCTACGTGTGAAGTTTCAATTTTTTTTCATTTGTGTGGTTTCAGAGATACAGAGGTCCAAAATTTTTCCGTTTTTCCAATATGGCTGCCATACCATGTGACCTATAATGACATAATTATCATTAAAACGTTCTACAGGAGTAGTTGCACCAATGATGAAAATTTTGTGTCAATCTGACAAGTGGTTGCAGAGAAAAACACGAAAGTTCTGTGCGGACAGACAGACAGACAGACAGACAAACATACGAATCCAAATGCAATCCCCTCTCCTCTGGCCAGGGTAATTATTTTTGAGGCCAACATAAACCAAAAGGTCAACACATGCCACATTTCTGAAATCCTCAATTTTCATCTGATTGACTTGAAATTTGAACAGTACGTATTACTCCGCTTATCCGCCAAGTTGGGGCAAGGTCATTTTTTGGCGGTTAAGCGAGGATACACGCGGGATGATCTGGAGGGGTGCAAGGGGTGTCAGGTAGGGCTCGTAGGGGCCTAAGAATCTCATTCCCTACTCACTAGAACGAAACCAAACAAACGGAACAACATACACCATATTTTCATAAATGATTCACGTTTTTATTGCTGCACATACAGTACATGTGTGTTATGGGCCCATTACAGGACCCCAACAGGATGTAAGAAATCAGTAATTTCCTTTTGTTCAGTGACAGATATTCCAAGTTCATTCAGGCGCATCCTGAGTTTTGAAATGGCAGTAATATCCTCCTCGTTCGTATTACGGTTGCTCTCTATGTACCTCGTGACTTGTTCCAAGGCTTCCAATGCGCTAGGAACCGTAGCTACTTCTTCAGGTGCATCCGGTTCCTCGGTATCCTTGTCATGAATGGTAGTCACAAGATCGACGATTTCATCATCTGTAAGAACCTCGGTTGGTTCTAGATGATCATCGACGTGATTAAATTATTCTGGTCTCATCAGCACGGCTCTATCTCTGTTGAAATGTTCAGCGATCTGTTCGAAAATGTTCCTCGGATACGTAGTGCTGGTGGCGGTCGAAGAAGAGGACGTTGTCGCAGGATCGAACCAATTGTCCGGGATGATGCCAGTGTGTTTGAAACAGTTCTTGATGGTTTCGGGTTTCACTTCTTCCTGAGCCATCTTGTAGAAGCGAATAGCGTCGCTCAGTTCCAGCTTCGGTTCTCGATTTTTGTCAATCGCATCCACCAAATGCTGTAGTTGATATCTTCGATAATGCTGCTTGAAATTGTTTGTGACACCGGCATCCATGGGCTGGAGATGCGACGTTGTGTTCGGCGGCAGGAAGTGCACTTTCGTATTGGTGAGATTGACTTTGCCCTCCTCGTTCTCGGGCAGAATATGAGATGGCGCATTATCCAGCAACATCAGCACATGGCGGTTCGCTATTCACATTTTCTTATCGAAATCGTGCAGCCAGTAGTGGAACACTAAGCTGGTCATCCACCATTTTTTGTTGTTGCGGTAATCACAATGCAAGTCATGCTTGAATCTCTTGAAGCACCTGGGATTAGCACTTTTCTCGATGACTAGTAAACGGGACTTATCACTACCGTCAGCGTTGCTGCAAACAGCTAGCGATATTCAAGCTTTTGCTTTCTTAGTTCCCCTTGAATACTCCCCCGTAGTGAGAGATTGGTCAGGCAGCATTTGGTAGAACAGGCCTGTTTCATCCATATTGTAGACATCACGAGGCTGGTAATCTTTCAGCACACCCTTTGCCTGTGTTGTACCAGCACTCACTAAATCCTGGGACACACTAGCACTTTCACCGCATAACTTCCGACATGATATACCATAGCGCATTTTGATGCGATTTATCCAACCATTCGAGTAATGGAAGTCGACAATTTCCAGCTTACCTCCAAAAAACATGGCTTTCGTCCTCAGTATAGCTTCAGTTAGTGGAATGGTTTTAGCACGTGCTGAGCTAAACCAAAGAAAGAGCGCTTGTTCCATATTCAAATGTTTGCCACCGACTTGACGCATCATAGACGCGTCCAGCGATTTGTTCAGCCATCGGTCTGACTGTTTTATCATGTCACCGATTGTCCTCCTCTTCATGGGCTTTCCCCATTTCGCTGCGAAGAAATTGACAACGTCTTGTTGAGATTTTGATGGAAAACTCTTAGTGTACTCACAGATTTCTCTCTTCTCTTTCACCGTCAAACACTGACGGCCCCTTTTCCTCTCGACAGGAGCCATGCTGTTTCAAACTTTTTTTAGAAACCACTAATCCACTAAGCACTGTTAGATCCACAATACACACTGGAGATAGCACTGCAAATGCCACGAAAGCATAAACAAAATTAGATTTCACAATGCTCTAACGGATGTGTACTGCCACAGGCTCATTAGTACATTTCTCCATGGAAGCGAGAAATTTCCTGATGACTCATCACTGGCGGATGTCACGGGCGGATAAGCGGGGTAATTTTGCAGGGATTTCCATTACTATGTATGTCGGGCAGACCTGTCGGATGGCGGATAGCGGGGTGGCGGATGAGCGGGGGAATTTGCGAAGCTTTTAGCTCAGATGTTCGGTTCCTGAGCAAATCACGGCAGATAGCGAGGGTGGCGGCTAAGAGGGGGGCGGATAAGCGGGGTAATACTATGCATTATCAGGTCACTAAATTCAACCACCAACGATTTTTGAGGTCAACATGGACCGACATTTCTAAAATTGTCAATTTTCATCTGATTGACTTGAAATTTGAACAGGATTTGCATATCAGGTCACTAAATTCAACCACCAATTATTTTTGAGGTCAACATAAGCGAAAAGGTCAATATCGGCCAAATTTCTGAAATCCTCAATTTTCATCCGATTGACTTGAAATTTGAAGAGGATTCTTGGGAAAAATGCCAGAGACAGAGAAAGGACTTCTTTATATGGTGTGCCATGTGGCAAACTATATAAAAGAAGGGACATGCCATGGCTTGTTGAAAATGCCAGACAATAGAAAATAAAGCAAATTCAAAAAATCTCATGTGCATGCTGTACTACCCTTGTGTTCTTCGGAGGAACCAATTAATGCTCGAGTAAAGTTCATATAAAGGGGCGGGGGGAACCTTACATATATCGGTTAAAACCCATCAATATGTAAAGTATTTTTTGTGTACCTTGAAAACTAAAATGCGTAAGATGATGTGCATGTGTGTGATTAACTTGTTTAAAAAATTGGTGCCCCCTTTATATGAACTTTTCGAGAGCATTACTAGGTTCGTCCTAAGAACACAATGGTAGTACAGCACGCATACGAGATTTTTTTGAATGTGCCTTTTTTTTCTATCGTTTGGCATTTTCCACAAGTCATGGCATGTCCATTCTTTTCCATTGTTTGGCATTTTCTACGAGCTATGCAATGCCCCTTCTTGTCTTTAGTTTGCCACATGGCACATACCCTTATAAAGGGGCCTTTTCTATGCTCCTGGCATTTTTCTTAAGAATGGTCAAAAGATTGTCACAGTTGCTTACATGGGTGAGAGGCTTGATTGGCATTGAGTTTATCATACTTGATCACTTTACATTGTAAATGTTCAAGGCAGACCAAACAGTTCAAAACTGAGAAAAAGAAAAATGAATGATAATGTTCCTGCAAAGTTGATTTATTGTTCAATTTCCTATCATGTTCTTTCCAATTTTATCTCAGATGGACTTCAATCCTTTCCCATGAATTCCAACCAAACCGATCACAGCAGAGAAATACTTACAGAAGTTTGCAAAGTACATAACCTTTGGAATATGATTGAATAATTAGGTATTTCACAAATTCAGTGGTATTTGCAATAAATGTACTTGATGAAAATGATGTTCAGTGAGAACACACCATATTCATCCCTCACAGGCTTATCACTCCCACTGCTCAATTCACCACATTAACCAATCATTTTCAGTATGGATAACAGTAGTCTTGATGTACAATGCAAATGATCATTTGACGTTGTTATTTTGACCCACTTCCTAGAAAATCATGGCAGTCATGTGAGTCCAAGAAATTAAAGCACTGAATAATTTTCCAGCTTCAAGCCCTTGCCAAAGCTTGTTGATACTGAAATATTTGCATTAGCAATCATGACTGGAAAAGCTGTCAGACACAATAATAACAGTGGCAGCAATGGAATCAACTACAACTGGAGCATTGCAAGTTTTTGTCTTCAAATGCCAAGACTCAAAAGAGCAGGACTGTAGAGGTAGGCCGAGACACGCACTGACAGTGAGAGTAAGAGGTACAAAAAGGCAAGTACGTGAGTTACATATATAATTTGAGAAGAAAACTTCTTCATAATACAGAGATAGAGTATGAGCTGGCAGGATAGCCATTACACAGTACCCATAGAAAGTTTACACAACCCTTTCAAAAATTTTACCTTTTGTTGCCTTGTAGCCTGGAATTAAATTGCATTATATCAAACTTTTTCCACCATTATTTACACATCGTAACCCACAACTTCTACAAATTTCAGAAAATTCATTTTAAATACAAAACTAGAACATCTTGGTTGGATAAGTTTCCAACCCCCTGAGTTACTTGTTTGAGGTATGTGAAAAACCATTCTTAAGATTCTGAAGCCATGTGGGAAAAGGTTTTGTGGTCTGACGAAATCAAGATGGAACTTTTTGGCCTAAATGCAAAACATTACATCTGGCGCAAACACAACACAGCACATCACCCAAAGAACACCATCCCTACTGTGAAGCTTGGTGGTGGTAGCATCTCGGTACTTCTGTCTGCACGGAATATTAGGTATATCGAGATTCGGCAATTAACCCTACACAGCGTGGACAGACTATTGACAGTTTATGGTGTGTTAAGGCATCCATAGCAGGTTTCTGGAGTTATCCGGAAGCTACGATTGAATTCCGGGTTTCGGCAGACGCGCGACTGTGGTTGGGCCTTAAGCGGTCGTGCGTGGCTCTCCGTTATTGATTTGAGGAGTAGATATGCGTGGGTTGTCCCTTTGAAAATCAAAACAGGTAATACTCTTATGTTTGCTTTCCAACAGATATTCAATAAAAGCAAGAGAAAACCGAAACAAGCTCGAATGAGCTAAGATCCTCGTCCTATTAATTGGGTTTTTATGTTATGGGTGTTAATTGGGTGTTATGGGGGTTTTTCTCATCAGCAGGGATTGGAGCACTTGTCAGGTCAGAAGGGAAAATGGATGGAGCAAAATACAGAAAAATCATAGAAGATAACCTGCTGCTCTCTGCAAGAAAGATGAAATTGGGACGGAAGTTCACTTTTCAGCATGACAACGAGCCAAAGCACACAGTCAAAGCTACACTGGAGTGGCTAAGGAAAAATACAACAGCAAAAAAGCCTTTTTACAGCCATTTTTCCCTGCTGAGCAGGGGTTAGCTTTTTGCGGGCTTCATGCAATCATGGTTTTCTTCTTGAGGCAATGTTTTTATAGCCAAATGCCCTTCCTGACACCAACCCTGGTTGCCTCTTCTGACACACAGGGATATGGTACACCTATTATAACCGGGGCATACACTAGGACCAGTCCACTGGTACTCATTTTGCCGACCTCGGAAGGATGACAGGCTGAGTCAACCCCTTGGTGTTAATTCAGTGGCCAACGGGGCTCAAACTCAGGACCCTAGGATCCCAAGCCAGCTACCCTAACCACAAAGCCAACACCAGGCTGTAGTGGCTAAGGAACAAAAAGATAAATGTCCTTGAGTGGCCCAGTCAGAGTCCTGACTTATAGCCAGTTGAAAATCTGTGGCATGAATTGAAGATTGCTGTCCATCAACAGTCCCCAGAGTAGATGATAAATGGGGTTTCTGGGACGCCCATTCAAATGAATGGGGGAAAAGGGAAAAACTTTCTGACCCAATTCCCAAATGCTCAAAATAGGAGACTCATTTTCTCCCCACCTATCCCCCTCCCTCCCATACAAGCAAATATAAATTGAGACTCATTTTCTCCCCACCTATCCCTTTCTCTCCCATAAAAGAAAATGTAAAATTGAGACTGAAAGATTGAGACTTACTGATTAAAGCACTTCTTCCCCCCAACATAATCGCAGTCCTTTTATATTTTCATTCCACTCAAAGAGCGAACCAACAAATATTTGTCCATGTTCTACTTTAGGGAATAACTTGATTTTCTTATAACATTCATTTCCATCTAGTATATTCACAAAGAATAACTTGGAACTTGGTTCTTGGTTTAAGTGTCTTTGTTGTGCAAAAATGAAATGATGAACTGCCAACCCTATCTGTGCAGACCAGTACAATACAGATATGTTCAGGATATTGAGCCGAGGTTGAAGCTCGTTTCATTTACGTATGTTGATATAAATTTACGTATAAATTTACGTATTTACGAAGACCAGTACATTTCATTTACGTATGTTACGAACCTTCATCCTTACCACCGATCCAATACTATGTCGTCAAAAGGAATTTGTACGATCTCTGTGTCTCTTTCAGCATGGAAAGATCAAGGGTAGTACAGCAACAAATGGTGAATGGACCTTAGCGGAGGCCCCTTTAGGGTTGGGGGGTAGGTGTGCTTCCCCAACGACCCACCACCCCCCTCATCCCTCTCCCCTCCCCTCCCCTCCCCGTGTGTGTGTGTGGGGAAGGGTGGGGGTGGGATTAGGGGGGTGGTGGGTCAAAGGTGGGGGTGCACAGGGGGGTGGGGCTTGTGTGTGTGGGTGGAGGTTGTGTGGATGTGGCTTTTGTGGGTGGAGTTTGTGTCAGTAGGGTTTGCATGGGTGGGGCTTGTGTGGTGGAGCTTGTGTGTATGGGGTTTGTGTGGATGTGGCTTGTGTGGGTGGAGCACTTTTTAAAATTAAATTAACATGTTGTATATGGGAACTAATAAACGAATCACTAATTATGTGGATATGATGGATGTGGATGTGGCTTTTGAGGGTGGGGTTTGCGTGGGTGGGGTTTGCGTGGGTGGGGTTTGCGTGGGTGGGGTTTGCGTGGGTGGGGTTTGCGTGGATGTGGCTTATGTGTTTGGGGCTTGTGTGGATGTGGCTTTTGTGGATAGGGTTTGCGTGGGTGGGGTTTGCATGGGTGGGGCTTATGTGGGTGGGGCTTGTGTGGGTGGAGTCAAAAAAAATTTTCAATTTATTTGTTTTTTGAAATTCCTGTGAATAAAATGAACCTAAAATCTCTTCCCCCTTTAAATCACATAATTTGTAAGTCCAAGGAACTATACCGACGACATCAACAATTAAAAAATGTTAATTTTTTCATCGCTTCCCAGGTCGAAAAACCAGTTAAAACCAGTACACATTTTCAACTGGTCTCTATTGGTTCTAATTGGTCTTTAACTGGTCTCTATTGGTTTCAACTGGTACCAGTTAAATTCAGTCAGAATTCCAATTTCCCAGTTGAAAAAACCAGTAGCTCATATTTGTACCAGTTAAAGTCTTACTGGTTCCAGTTGATACCAGTTGCAATGTACTGGTCCCAGTTGATACCAGTTGCAATGTACTGGTCTCCCAGTTGATACCAGTTACAAGGTACTGGTCCCAGTTGATACCAGTTAGTTAAATACAATTGTATTTCAACTGGTAATATATCACTCTATTCCAATTTCCATATTAAAACCAGTAAGAAACCAACTGGCTTTACTGGTACCAGTTGGCTACTGGTTTTCAACTGGTACCAGTTGACCAGTAAGCTACTGGTCTTTACTGGTTTTTTGACCTGGGTTGGCATAACCTTTTTCAAAATGAGATTTCCACCTGTATATTCTTACTATATCACCAACTTTGAACTTAGGCTTTCTGACATTAATCTCTTTTTTATATTTTAAGTTTGTAAATGTTTCTGATGGCTTAGTTTTCATTGAGGTATGAATCGTTTCGTTGTACTTATCTACAATGCCCTGAATTAAAGATAACCATTGTTGAGAACAGAGTTGAGTGAATTTTTTATATAGTCTCTCTTTCAAAGTGTGATTAAAACGCTCAATAACAACCGCTTTACCTGCATTGAAGGTGCTGTATAATGTAATGTTGTTATTTTAAAGAAAATTCATAAATGTTTTGTTGTAGAACTCTGTACCCTCATCAGTCCACAATTTTTAGATCCCCGTGGAGGATCTCTTCGTCTTACTCACGTTGTTGTTCTTGTGGACTTTTTTGTTTCACGGCCTACAGTTTTCATCGAAACTTCTTGAAACTTTGCGTATATATGTAAAAATACCCTGCGCAGACAGTAACAATCTCCAATTTTGAAAATTCCTCCTAGAAAAAAAGTTATGACGTCAAAATATCTCCGCTAATGGAAAACGCCGAAAAAATTATCCCCGAAACTGGGCAAGCTTTTTGAATTCTGTTTGCGGGAATCGAACAGTGCATTATCAAAGTTGAATTACCGCACATATGATACATCACTATGATGTCATATCAATTTTTATGACGTCATTCCTATTTGTTGTCATTTTTTGTTTTTTGTTTCATTTGTTTCACAGCCTACAATTTTCATCGAAACTTCCTGAAACTTGGCATATACATGTAAAAATACGCTGCGCAGAGAGTAACCATCTCTGATTTTGAAAATTCCTCTGAGAAAAAAGTTATGACGTCAAAATATCTCCGCTAATGGAAATCGCCTAAAAAATTATCTCCGAAACGAGGCAAGCTTTTTTATTTCTGTTTGCGGGAATCAAACAGGGCATTAGCAGAGATGAATTACCGCACATATGATACATCACCATTATGTCATATCAATTTTTATGACATCATTCCTATCTTTTTACATTTTTTGTTTCACAACCCAGAGTTTTCATCGGATCTTTGTGAAACTTGCCATGTATATGCAGAAAGCCCACGTGCAGGCAGTAACCATCTCTGATTTTGGAAATTCTTTCTAGAAAAAAAGTTGACGTCATAATATCGCCGCTAATGGAAATCGCCTATGCCATTATCTCTGAAACTAGACAAGCTGTTTGAATTGAGTTTGCGGGAATCAAGCCGGGCATTAGCACAGATAACTTATCGCAAACCTGATACATTACAATGACGTCATATTCGTTTTTATAACGTCATCATTAATAGGACGAGGATCTTAGCTCATTTGAGCTTGTTTCGGTTTTCTCTTGCTTTTATTGAATATCTGTTGGAAAGCAAACATAAGAGTATTACCTGTTTTGATTTTCAAAGGGACAACCCACGCATATCTACTCCTCAAATCAATAACGGACAGCCACGCACGACCGCTTAAGGCCCAACCACAGTCGCGCGTCTGCCGAAACCCGGAATTCAGTCGTAGCTTCCGGATAACTCCAGAAACCTGCTATGGATGCCTTAACACACCATAAACTGTCAATAGTCTGTCCACGCTGTGCAGGGTTAATTGCCGAATCTCGATATACCTAATATTCCGTGCAGACAGAAGTACCGAGAATTTATACCTCGACGGGACTCGTATGGAAACGAGCTGTAAAGCGCACTCGTTCCGTGTGCGATACCGAGCGGTTTTAATCGCCAAGTTCCGTTGGACCAATTGACCACTTTAATTTGGCTTTAATAGCCGACTAATTTCCCGAACGCGCCGTGGAAATCAATGGGAGGAAATGACGCAACGAGCAGATTGACATTCAAACAATGGGGACATTTATTTCAACCAGGCAAGCAATCAATGGGGGAAGGGGACAAGACACGAGCAAAGTCTACAGCCGATGTCTATCTATTATGTACAGGCATGCACTTAATTCAATTCTACTTAACCAGACAAGGCGCCACAGAATACTTCCATACAAAACCCCAGAAAAGAACAGGGCTCGTCAGCCTTTATTGGTACTCGGAGCCTGGGTGACTGGAGGCTCACAAGAGGCCAGGCAGGTTACCTGACCGCCCCTTGTGACGGCTCGAAGGTCTTCGGGTCGGTGACTCCTGCTGTCCCTGGCTTGGCCCTAGTGTCGCAGGCGCCGGTCGCTTGAGCGGCTGGCTTGAGCAGCTTGGCGAGTGGCTTGCTCGGGTCTCCTTAGTCGTCCAGCCTTCACTGCAGTCTGGGCGGTCGGGCCTGGCCAGCGACGCGCTCGGAGGAGTGAACGGGTCTTTGCTCTTTTAGAGTTGATGCTCTTTAGTGATCCGTCCACTGCCTCAGCGCCGCTCGACCGTCTCAAGGCTGTTCGCCCAGACCGCGATGAAGCTTGCCCAACGCTCGTCTCCTCGGCCGTTCACCGATGCTTCTCTCTGGGAATCTCTGATGCATGCTCCTCACAGCTCCCGCCGACCGATGACCTGGGAAACTCGTCACTGCTCTGGGGATCTCCAAAACACTCAACTCCACTCAACTCAACTACTCGAACTCGCTCGAGCTGCGTCCTTTTATAGGCGGGCATGAGCCGCCCTTTGATCTCTCAACCCGAGGCCAGGATCCGCCCACTTTTCACCTCCGACCTCTCACCCCTGGTAAACCTCGAGGGAAAGCCCAAATCTGACATCACTCGTGGGTTTCGGGGAAATCGCTCTGTGATCCAGTTATGCAAATTAGGTTGAACCACAACCATTCGCATAACGTTTCGGTGGCCTTTGCTGTTCAAAAGGGAGGATCTTGGTTGAGGCTAAGGTGGTGTTTGTTGAGGAGAAGAGATGACAGTTGGTGTTTGTTTGTGTTTGTAGGAGATGATGGTTTGTGAAGATGGCGTTGAAGGAGATGATGGTTGGTGTTTGTTTGTGTTGCAGGAGATGCTGGTTGAGGCAAAGGTGGCATTTGTAGGAGATGATGGTTGGTGTTGTTTGTTTTAAAATAAAAGATAGAAAAGAATAATGGTTACCTCAAAGATTCACATCCCGGCACACAGATAAATCCCTTTACACATCGGTGGGGATTCAAACCTGAAACACTTACTCATTGAAGGAACTGATATTCGGGGAACCTGAATGGTGTTTTCTGAATTTCCAAAACCGCTAAAATATATTCTCATTGGTTGTGATTTCATTGAAATAGTGAGTATTTTAGCTTCAAATTCGCAAAACGCTGCATTTCACAGAAAAAACTTGTAAACGCAAAAATGCTCAAATTGGCACAAAACAAGCTTTTTTCACCAAACAAAAGCATTGTCTGACTCAACTTTTTGTTCTGCATCACTATTCTGAAGCGAAAACGCGTGAAGTTATTGAAATAGTGAGTATTTTCGCTTCAAATTCGCAAAACACTGCATTTCACAGAAAAACTTGTAAACGCAAAAATGTGAAATTGGCCTAAAACAAGCATTTTAAACCAAACAAAAGCATTGTGTGACTCAACTTTTTGTTCTGCATCACTATTCTTAAGCAAAAACGCGTGATTTTATTGAAATAGTGAGTATTTTAGCTTCAAATTCGCAAAACGCTGCATTTCACAGAAAAAACTTGGAAATGCAAAAATGCTGAAATTGGCCTAAAACAAGCATTTTAAACCAAACAAAAGCATTGGCTGACTCAACTTTTTGTTCTCCATTACTATTCGGAAGCGAAAATGCGTGATTTTATTGAAATAGTGAGTATTTTAGCTTCAAATTCGCAAAACACTGCATTTCACAGAAAAAACTTGGAAATGCAAAAATGCTGAAATTGGCCTAAAACAAGCATTTTAAACCAAACAAAAGCATTGGCTGACTCAACTTTTTGTTCTGCATCACTATTGTGAAGCGACAACTCGTGATTTTATTGAAATAGTATTTTAGCTTCAAGTTCGCAAAAAGCTGCATTTTACAGAAAAAACTTGTAAACGCAAAAATGCTCAAATTGGCCTAAAACAAGCTTTTTAAACCGAACAAAAGCATTGTCTGAGTCAACTTTTTGTTCTGCATTACTATTCTGAATGAAAAACGTGTGATTCCATTGAAATAGAGAGTGTTTTGGCTTCAAATTCGGAAAACGCTGCATTTCACAGGAAAAAACTTGGAAACGCAAAAATGCACAAATTGGCCTAAAACAAGCTTTTTTTCACCAAACAAAAGCATTGTCTGACTCAACTTTTTGTTCTGCATCACTATTCTGAAGGGAAAACGCGTGATTTTATTGAAATAGTGAGTATTTTAGCTTCAAGTTCGCAAAACGCTGTCTTTCACAGAAAAAAAAAACTTGTAAATGCAAAAACGTTGAAATGGGACTAAAACAAGCTTTTTAAACCAAACAAAAGCATTGTCTGACAACTTTTTGTTCTGCATCGCTATTCTGAAGCGAAAACGCGTGATTTTATTGAAATAGTGAGTATTTTAGCTTCAAGTTCGCAAAAAGCTGCATTTTACAGAAAAAACTTGTAAACGTAAAAATGCTCAAATTGGCCTAAAACAAGCTTTTTAAACCAAACAAAAGCATTGCTGAGTCAACTTTTTGTTCTTCATCACTATTCTGAAGCGACAACGCGTGATTTTATTGAAATAGTGAGTATTTTAGCTTCAAATTCGCAAAACGCTGCATTTCACAGAAAAAAACTTGTAAACGCAAAAATGCTCAAATTGGCCTAAAACAAGCTTTTTAAACCAAACAAAAGCATTGCTGAGTCAACTTTTTGTTCTGCATTACTATTCTGAAGCAAAAACGTGTGATTTCATTGATATAGAGAGTATTTTAGCTTCAAATTCGCAAAACGCTGCATTTTACAGAAAAAACTTGTATATGCAAAAATGCTCAAATTGGCCTAAAACAAGCTTTTTAAACCAAACAAAAGCGTTATCTGAGTCAACTTTTCGTTCTGCATCACTATTCTGAAGCGAAAACGCGTGATTTTATTGAAATAATGAGTATAATATCTTGAAATTTCCAAAACGCTGCATTTCACAGAAAAAACTTATAAAAGCAAAAATGCTCAAATTGGCCGAAAACGAGCTTTTTAAACCAAACAAAACCATTGTCTGACTCAACTTTGTGTTCTGCATCACTATTCTGAAGCTAAAACGCGTGATGTTATTGAAATCGTGAGTATTTTAGCTTCAGATTCGCAAAACGCTGCCTTTCACAGAAAAAAACTTGAAATGCAAAAATGTTGAAATGGGACGAGAACAAGCTTTTTAAACCAAACAAAAGCATTGTCTGACAACTTTTTGTTCTGCATCACTATTCTTCAGCTAAAACGCATGATTTTATAGAAATAGTGAGTATTTTAGCTTCAAATTCGCAAAACGCTGCATTTCACAGAAAAAAACTTGGAAACGCAAAAATGCTGAAATTGGCCAAAAACAAGCTTTTTCACCAAACAAAAGCATTGTCTGATTCAACTTTTTGTTCTGCATCACTATTCTTCAGCTAAAACGCGTGATTTTATTGAAATAGTGAGTATTTTAGCTTCAAGTTCGCAAAAAGCTGCATTTTAAAGAAAAAACTTGTAACCGCAAAAATGCTCAAATTGGCCTAAAACAAGCTTTTTATACCAAACAAAAGCATTGTCTTAGTGAACTTTTTGTTCTGCATCACTATTCTGAAGTGAAAACGCGTGATTTCATTGAAATAGAGAGTATTTTAGCTTCAAATTCACAAAACGCTGCATTTCACAGAAAAAAACTTGGAAACGCAAAAATGCTGAAATTGGCCAAAAACAAGCTTTTTCACCAAACAAAAGCATTGTCTTACTAAACTTTTTGTTCTGCATCACTATTCTGAAGTGAAAACGCGTGATTTTATTTAAATCGTGAGTATTTTAGCTTCAAATTCGCAAAAAGCTGCATTTTACAGAAAAAAACTTGTAAACGCAAAAATGCTCAAATTGGCCTAAAACAAGCTTTTTAAACCAAACAAAAGCATTGTCTGAGTCAACTTTTTTTCTGCATTACTATTCTGAAGTGAAAACGCGTGATTTCATTGAAATAGAGAGTATTTTAGCTTCAAATTCACAAAACGCTGCATTTCACAGAAAAAAACTTATAAAAGCAAAAATGCTCAAATTGGCCTAAAACAACCTTTTTAAACCAAACAAAGCATTGTCTGACTCAACTTTGTGTTCTGCATCACTATTCTGAAGCTAAAACGCGTGATGTTATTGAAATCGTGAGTATTTTAGCTTCAAATTCGCAAAACGCTGCCTTTCACAGAAAAAAAAAACTTGTAAATGCAAAAATGTTGAAATGGGACGAAAACAAGCTTTTTAAACCAAACAAAAGCATTGTCTGACAACTTTTTGTTCTGCATCCCTATTCTGAAGCTGAATCGCATGATTTTATCGAAATAGTGAGCATTTTAGCTTCAAATTCGCAAAACGCTGCATTTCACAGAAAAAAACTTGTAAACACAAAAATGCTTAAATTGGCCTAAAACAAGCTTTTTAAACCAAACAAAAGCATTGGCTGACTCAACTTTTTGTTCTGCATCACTATTCTGAAGCGAAAACGCATGGTTTTATTGAACTAAGTGAGAATTTTAGCTTCAAATTCGCAAAACTCTGCATTTCACAGGAAAAACTTGCAAACGCAATTATGCTCAAAACAAGCTTTTTAAATCAAACAGAAGCATTGTCTGACTCAACTTTTTGTTCTGCATCACTATTCTGAAGCGTTTTTTCTGGGATTCTGAAATTCGGGGATTCTGTCTGCGATTGTCTACTGCTGCCACAGTTAAAGATGTTCCTTGCAGCTTTGGGGGGACAAACCACTCCTTCCTTATCATACATGGCACAAACTTTGTTATCTATATCTGTAGAAATTCCGAGGACACGATCATATGAGATACATTATCCCATGTTGTAGAGAGTATCAACCAGACCTTTCTCGTTTCTCCATGGATCTTTGGTGCTAAATAAATTGGTAGAGGTGTTTCTCTATCCCTGTTGTGTCGATTAGTTGTGTTTGGTGATGCCCAGCATGTACTGGATGTGTTGAGACTGTTGAACACAATAAGTTGTGAGATTGTTTGACTTGCACGGGCTGTGGGTTTGTCTTGCACAGTTTGATCTCTAATGTTTGGTCCAGCAAGTATCATGTTAATTTATGCTGTTCAAGTGGAAGGTATAGATTTTTCCTGACAATCAGGAAGAAACTGTCCATCTTGTTTAAGAGCTGCTCCAATATCTTGGTCAAATGCAAGTTGAACCTCCCTGCCTTCATTGTACTGGTCCAACATGTGGAACTGGTTCCACTGGTCCAACATGTGGAACCATCAATGGTATTGAGCATCAATGGCCATTAAATCCCCAACAGCTACTTTTGCCATCAACTGACTTTCAGAAAGTTCTGTAGCATACTTCCTTACTTTGAAGTTAACGTCAAATGAGGCAGCCTTATGAAGGCCATCACATCCAGCAGGTTTGTTGCAGAAGATGCACAGATCTGGTCCTTGATTCTCTGAACAGGATCTTCTTGTTTTCACAGGACTTTGCTCTGTTGATTCCACAGCTTTTATCTTGTGTGCTCTCTGAAACTTTTCATTACTAACTTTATTTCTGCACGACTTATGCCATGCAGCACTATTTTTCTGTAATGTGTCTGCTAAGTCTGTGCATATATATTAAGTGATGTATATTCACAACATCAGGGATGGCATCAAGTTCCTTAAATTTCAGAAGATTTTTAGCAACATATTTGTACCCAGCACCAACATCCTTTCTTGTAGATTTTGCAGGACACTGCAATGGCTCTAAAGATTCTTTCTTGCAAAGTATACATAACTTCTAGTCAGTAGGATTGTTGGTCTCCTTGGAGGAGCTTGGCACCTCTATCTACAATCTTGTATTTCTGCATCTCCACTCTTCGACTTGATCTTCACTTCTCATTACCTGAAATAAAAACAAAATTCGTAAACACTAAGCTGCAAACCCAAAACAGTGTGTTATGTACTAATGCAATGCATAGACTAAATGTATAGATTTGAGGTCAGTGAAGTCTTTCCAAACAATAAAAATTACAGAGACCAAGATGTTGATGCTCGGATGTATAGTTCAAAACATATGGACGTCCATAGGAAATGGGTGGCCATTTTGAAAAACCTTCAACAACAGCCACCAGGGGGAACTGCTGACCTGGATCCACATCTAAAAAATATTCAGTAGGGGCAATTCCAATACATATATGTACCATGTTTCATGCTTTTAACCCAAAGTGCACACTTTTTGGCTTATCCGCCCCACAAGGGGGAACCACAACAGAAGAAAAGTGAGAGCGAGATCAAGGGGAAGGGGAGAAGGACACATGGGGGGGGGGGTCAACAAGCTGCACATAAGCTGAATTAGAATGGCACTCGGTCGAGTGCATACCCAGACCAGGCTGAACAATTTACGTTTTGTTTTCCACTGATAGCCTGGATCTCCATCCAGACTTTTAACCAAAATCAAATCGGCTTGTTCTTCTCGCCGACCCACTCCTCCACCAAGTTTTGGGATTCGTCCACAACGTTTTGAGATATCCTGCTCACAGACAGACGGACAAACAGGTGAATACACCTTGGGTGAATAAACCACCTTCGGTGGCAGAGGTAACAAAGAAAAGCAAGAAGAGGAAGAGGAAGGGGAAGGTGGTTCAAATGGCATTTGCAACCAGTCCAACTGGCATCAGCCCACGTGTCCGAAAAACCTGCTCCTCTGCTCTTGCTCACCCTCTCTATGTTCTATTCACCCTCTCATTTGCTCAAGGTCATCCGCCATCTGCTTGGAAATCAGCAAACATTACTGCCCTGCATAAAAAAGGTGCAAAATCAGATCCCTGCAACTCCAGACCAATCGGCCTTCTCCCAATCATCAGCAAGGATATGGAATCCATCATCGCTTCAGACATTAAATCCTTCCTCTTCTCCAATGGCTTGATTTCTGATCATCAATTTGGATTCAGACCAGGTCACACTACCCTGAACATGCTGCTTCAACTCTCCCCCAAATGAATGGAGATCCTCAATGCTAGACATGAAATCAGAGCCATATCCCTCGACATATCGCATGCTTTTGACACAGTCTGGCACCCTTCCCTGCTCACCAAACTCGATCCCTATGGTATCAAAGGCCATCTCCACTCATGGCTTGCAGACTTCCTCTCCTGTCACAGCCAATGTGTGGCCCTAAATGGAGTTCTTTCATCCCCTCTTCCTGTCCCGGCTGGAGTTCCTCAAGGCAGCGTTCTGGGCCCTGTTCTTTTTCTGGTTTTCCTCAACGGTCTCTCCGAATTTCTGGAAAATCCTCTTTATCACTTTGCTGATGACTCCACCCCCTGCCGCACCATCTGTCATCCCTCAGACTGGCAAGCAGCAGCTCCTTCGCTCTCTGCAGATCTGGGTAAAATCACAAACTGGTCCAACATGTGGAACATGTCTTTCAATCCTGACAAATCTCACATTCTCGCTATGTCTCTCTGAATGGACCGTTTGGAACCCCCTGCCCCCCCCATCCCATCTACTTTCTCAACAATCACCTGGAAGAAATCCTTACTTTCAAGCTTCTGTTTTTCACTATCTGCCATGATCTTTCCTGGGAAAGCCACATTTCCAATCTGGCATCAAAAGGCAGTCGACGATTGTGAATCCTCCGTCATGCAAAGTCCTTCCCCAGCCTACCTGAGCTCCTGACCACATACAAAGCTTTTGTCCGGAGCCTGATGGAGTACTGCTCTCAGCTCTGGGCTGGTGCTCCTGCCTCACCTTTCTCGGTTTCACTCAGTGGAAACCAAGGCATTTCGGATCATTGGTATCTCCCATGATGAGGCTGTCTTTGGGCCTCACTCTCTCACCGCAGGCTGTAGTCTTTCTATTTTCTACCTTCTCTTCTCCGGTCTTGCCCACCCCTGCTCTGTTTGTGATTTGTCCCCACCATATTTCCGCAGGGCGCTCAAGGCCTGCCAACGACCCCCTTCTGGTAAAACAACCAAAATCACGAATCACTGCTCACCTTCACTCTTTCATTCCTCTATTTTCCTGCCTTTGGAATAAACTCCCTTACTCTTTTCAATCCCATTCTTCCATCCAGGCCTTCAAAGCAGCTGTTCACAATCACCTCTTATCATCCCACATCCAAATCCTCGATCTTTTCTACCCCCATTAATCCACCCCAAACCCACCTCCTTCAAATTCCCTGCTTTCCTTCCTGAAAGTCCCTGTAGGGTCCATGCTGTATACCCCGTATTCCCCGGCCCATCCCTCTCCCTTCCACAGATCTCCTAATGTCTCTGTTCCTCACGGTTTTGTCCTTCCCATGCCCATCTTGTCTCATGCCCCTTTGCTGTGCATTGTGTGTTTGCTCTCATACGAGCCTTGACAAGGTATAGAAAAAAGTGGGGATGAAACAGAAAACGAGCAGTCATTGACTGGTACTTACGAAATCGTCAACTTAACCTCTGACCTTTTCTCATAAAAGCTGTCTCTCGAGAAGGTAGCGACGCAAACCAGAAGTTTCTACGATGATTCTGTACCAAACCATCAAAAATCGAATGTTTGACCTCACTGTCACCTTGACCTTTGACCGAATTTGACCAAAATCTAATCATCGCTAGCCATCACCATCCTGAATCACGTGGTGTAATTTGACATTGGTAGTTTCTTCCGTTCTCGAGTTATCATGTTTTGGATGTTTTACCTCACTTTGACCTTTGACCGATTTTGATCAAAATCTAATCAGCACTAGCCATCACCCTCCTGAATCATGTGGTGTAATTTGACATTGGTAGCTTCTTCCGTTCTTGAGTTATCGTGCCTACAAACAAACACACAAACACACAAACACACACAAACAAACACACAAACAGATGACGGAAGTCATCAATATACTTACGAAATCTTTAGATTTCGTAAGTAATAACAAAGAAAAAGAGGTGAGGGAGACGGGAAAAAAATCAAATAAGTTTGAAAATGGGAGTGCTTGGGAATTGGGTCGTTTGGGTTGAGGAGATCATGAGTATGTATGGGGGATGAATCGCTATTTTGAAGCCCTGGAGGGAAAAATGGGACTGAACAGACTGGGGAAGTTGGTTCCACAGGCAAGAGAAAAACAGAACAGATGAGTGTTGGTGAGGAGTGAGCCTGGATTTTGGTAGTTTAATAAGAAGAGGGTTACTGACAGAGAATGTGTGCCTTACAGAAGCCTGGGTGGGACAGAGCCAAGAGAGGGCAGAGGGTGAAAAACCAAAAAGGAGGGAGTAGAATAGAGGGAGACCATCAACCTGTCTAATATGAAAGAAACAAGCTTAAACACTCACCTTTGTTGTGGGAGATTCCAATGGTTTTGAGGGTCTTGCATTGCATGGCATCAAGAAGGGTAACACAGGCAGAGTCCAAAGGGGAGAGCAGGACTCATAAAGGTGCGAATTAATGCCTTGAATGTTGTCAAATGTTCAGATTGGCCAAAAGACCTTGTATGATGAAGGATGCCCAGTCGGCGACTGGCTTTGGAGGTCAACTTTGAAATGTAGTTTGCCCAAGAAAATTCATGGCTGACCCAGGAGTTTGAATGACTGTACTTCCTCAACAGGATTTTTAAGAAAGCAGTTGGGAGGGTATGCCATATGGTACTTTTGGAAAGAGATAGTGAAAGTGTGAGATTTGTCAGGATTGAAAAACATATTCCAAGTGTTTGACCAGCTTGTGATTTTGTCAAGATCTGAAGAGAGGGGAGAGGATGCAGCCTGCCGATGTGAAGGATGATGGGTTGCATGGCAGAGAGTAGGTCAGGTCAGGTATGGAAGCATGCGCTGGAATAGCGCGTCGCTGCTTCCACTTTCCACTGGTGCTCCAGGGGCTGCCATTAGGCCATCCCCCAGGCAGATGTCTGGCCCATCCCCATTGACTTGAGATGCTGATCAACCTGCTGCAACCACGAGGAACGTGGTCGGCCCATTGGCCGCCTCCACTCATGAGGTTCACTCGCTGAGATAATCTGGTGAACAGGATCAGCGTCAGGAAAATGGGCCACATGTCCATACAGCCGCCACTGATGCTCATGAACTGTGCAGGTAACAAATCTCATTTGAGTCTCTCTCAGCAATCGCTCGTTGGACACAAAGTCTGAACAGCGATGGCCAAGGATTTCCTGAAGAGACCTGGTACCAAAGGAATAAAATCTCCATCTCAGATCCCTGGTCAAAGTTCAAGTATCACGTCCGTAGAGCCAGACTGGAAGCACCAAGGACCTGAAGACTCGGACTTTTGTCGTCTTACACAGGTACTGGCAGAGCCACACCCCATGATCCAGTGACTCCATGACTCCCCAGGTCTGACCCAGACATCCATTGATTCCTGGCTCACAGCCAGCAGACACATGACTATCACTGCCAAGGTAAGCAAATCTCTCTGTCACATCAACATCCTCACCACAAACAGGTATAGACAAGAGAGCAGCATCCAAGATGTCATTGAAAGCCTGGATCATAGTTTTAACCCAAGAAACCCGTAATCCCAGCGCTTCTGACTACTCATTCAACACCTCGAGGGCTCCCAAAAGGATATCCAGAGTCTCTGCAAAGATGACTGCATCATCTGCGAAGTCATGGTCAGAGATCTTGACATTCCCAAACGATGCAATGCAGCTTGATCTCTCCAACATCCTCCTGAGAATCCAGTCCATACAAGTGCTGAAAAGTGTGGGGGCCAGTGCACACCCCTGACGAACTCCAGCAACAACTGGAAATACGTCGGATATTGAATCAGTACACCTCACAGCATTCTCAGTCCCAGAGTATAGTTCAGACATCAGATTGATCAGTTTTGGTGGCACCCCAGGAAAACCAAGAATCCTCCACAGGGCATCCCAACTCGCTGAATCGAAAGCTTTGTGGCGATCAACATAAGCTGCAAGCAGCCCCTGCCGAAACTCTCATCTGTATTCGGTGAGGACCCGAAGGGCAAGGACACGGTCAACCTTTGAACTCTTTGGTGTAAAGCCTGATTGCTCTGGACGCTGGTGCACAAGCAGATGGTGGCGAACCCTCACAATAATTATCCGAGCAAAGACCTTGCCCAGCACTGAGAGCAGTGTATTTTCCTCGGTCGTTGTTGCAGTCAAAGCGATCACACTTCCCTTTCCAGAGAGGGACAACAAGGCCCCTCTTCCAGTCAGTTTGGATGATGCCTGCATCCCAGGCAGAGCACAGAAACACATGCAATGACACAAGTACAGCATTTCCACCAGCCTTGAGAAGTTCAGCATGGATGCCCCAGATCCCAGGAGCTTTACCCCCTTTCAACCGGTTTACCACAGCCTGTGTTTTCACAAACGAAGGTGGGTCACAGTTGATTGGAGCATCAGCAACATGGATAGTAACACCCCTGACATCCAACTTGACCAGTGGCAGATCAGCCTGGTATAGCCGCTCAAAGTAACTGGCCCTGTGGACCTTTACTTCGGACTCCTCTGTCAAGCGCCCACCACCCTCCGCTCTAACTGCAGTACACCGCGGGACAGGCTTGGAGGAATGCAATACATGAATTCCTCTGTAAGCAGGAAGAGAATCCCTTCACCACAGGTGATGTTTTAACGTCTAACCCCTCACAGATTCCTCACACATGGGCCTCCTTGTCCACCCTTTGTGTACATACTATTTTACACCTCACTTCCCCTGAACAGTTTAACTCTGCCATTCGGCCTGCCCCTGCAACACTGGTCAATGGCATCCAGTGTCCCTTTGGAGACAAAATTCTTCTTTGCCCAGGGGTGAGTTCCAAAACATCCACCGGCAACATCAAGGATGGTGGTCTTCAAGGCACTCCACAACTCTTCAGGATTCTCCAAAGCACCCAGACCCCCAAATCCCCACTCAACCTGTTCACAAACTCCTCAGCCACCCTCTCATCCTTGAGCTTGTCAACATCCAACCTCAGCTGGGATGGTACCATTACCCCAGATTTATGCTGCAACTTCAGAGTTGCTCCAACAAGCTTGTGGTCAGTATTGAGGAACTGAGCACTCCGCAAGACCCTGCAGTTCTGGATTATCCTTCAGTGACCATCAACAAGCACAAGATCAATCTTCTTTGCCACACCACCAGCGTTGGAATGCCAAGTCCAGTGATGAACCTGAGGGTGCTGAAACCATGAACCAGCCACTCTCACTCCACGACTTCTTGCAAAGTCAAGGAACTTAGTGCTATTCTGGTTCACAGTTCCAGACACATGGGGACCAACATACGTCTCATAACCATCCCTATCAGTTCCAGTCGATGCATTGAAATCCCCAAAGACAAGAAGTGTATCTCGCTTGGGGCGAGATCAACCACAGATTCGAGTGCGGCAAAGAATGCGTCCTTCACGGTGAGATCACTCGCTTCAGTCGGAGCATATACAGAGATCAGGGAAATGACAACCAAGGAATGACAAATCCTTCGTCTCGTTATACACTCGTCAACCAGTGTACACTCAATTATCATTGGACACAGCTGCAGCAACTCCTTGGGTGTGGTAACCATGAGAGCGACCAGACCAATAATAGGTGTAACCACCTGCCATGTTCTCACCACTCTCTGGTCTCTGAACCTCAGATAGTGCTGCAATACTGATGTTCAAACGCTTGAACTAAGATGATAGAGACAGATGATCATCCTCTCTTAGGGATAGGACATTCCAGGCACCTACCCAAAGGAACCGCCTGAGGTTAACCCAAGAGACCGCCTTCTGGTGGACGACACCTCAGCACCACTCCATCACTCACCACCACAATCTGACCCTGGAAGTTTACCCCGTGATGTTCCTCCTGCCATCAAGGAATGGGGGTCCCGAAGGTTTTTCCACAATCCTCTCCTCTGGTGAGCTGCACAGGAGATACTCACGGAGTGGGTTTTCAGATTTCTTTACGTTTTTCTTGTGTTATGCGCAGTGAAGTGTTTCACTGTGGCCAGAGTGCAAATCCTGCCACCAACCTCCTAAAAAAAAAGTAACCCAACTGCAGGAGGATGTCCGCAGACACAGTTGGGCACGAGATATGGATTGCCATTGGCTCACAAGGAGCTCCTCTGCAGAGGGTAGAGTCATCAGCAAATACATAAAGGAGATTTTCCAGAGTCAGAGAGATCACTCATGAATATCAGGAATAGGACTGGGCCCAGAATATTGCAGTGAGAAGAAATTAAAGGATTCTTTTGAGAGGCACTTTACTTAGCTATGAGAAGAATATGTCAGTAAGCCATGTGTGGAGTTTAATTTGAATGTCATCGGCAGAGAGTTTGGAGAGTGAGGCCGGATGCCAAACTATATCGACAGCTCGAGATTTGTCTGAAGAGACCACCCTGATTACTCGTCTGACATTGAGGACCTCCATACACTTGGGTGAGTAGAGGCAGCCTGTCCAATATGGAGTGACCTGCTCTAAATCCCATTTGATGATATGAGATGATGTTGGAGAAAAGGAAGGATTTCATATCAACTGCAATGATGTACTCCATGACCTTGCTGATGATTGGAAGCAAGCTGATACGTCTGCAGTTAAGGGCATCAGTTTATGCACCTTTTTACTTAATGTCATGATGTTGGTAGATTTGCAAGCTGATGGAAGATGACGTAAGGGCAAATTATAGGGTCAAAATGGCAGAGAGAGGATGTTCAAGATCAGAGCAGGTTTTTTGCGCATGTGTGCTGATGTCATCCAATCCAGGATCAGAGCAGAGTCAAGGGTCGTCAGAAACTTGTCCACCTTCTTATGTGCAAAAGATAAGAGTCTAGGAGCAGTTGGATGCAACTGGGAATGGTGGGTATGGAGAGCAAGTGGTAGTCGACACAACATGTGGAAGCAAATACAGAATTGAGACATTCGGCCTTCTCACGAGCAGCTGTGATGCCATTTGAAGTGGGGGGAGGGATGGTGTTGGAGCATACACCAGAGATTGACATAACAAGGTGCCACCAGATTTTAGAGGAGGGAGACAGATTTGAATGTTTTGCCTTGAGGTTGGCCAGATGTTGTTTTCTGCTTTTCCTGAGAGTGGACAAACACTTGTTCCTGGCTGTGTGGAATGATCTTATGTTGCCTTTGGTCGGATTTGCCTTCCAGGTAGAGAGGGCTACGTGTTTGACTACGACTGCCTCACCACAAGATTCTGTGTCAGCGGAAAGAGAATAGGTATGATAACTGCATATGTGGTGGTATAAATATGTACAAAAGGGAAAGCAAGCTTGTGTGGAATGATTCCCAGGTAGCGTTAATATCCAGAGAAGTGGAACTGAAGGACCAGTCTTGACATGAGAGGGCAGCTTGCAGTTCCTGACAGTAAGCTTGAGTGAACTGCCAGACTCTATGGCAGTTTATGACAACAGCAAGAGATGCTGACACTCACAAGCACATGAACAGATGAACCGATTGTGGCAGAGGAGGAACAGGAGACTCATGGGATCATACAGTGTGTGTCAATAAAAGGTTAACTGCTTCAAATGACCTTTGTACTTTTAGTCATTACCTTAATTTTTTTTGGTTTTCCAGGAATGAGCAATGATCTTTGGAGAAGTCATTCAAGCATAACTAAAGTATTCTCCGGAAAAAAATGACATTTTCTACGGAGCAAAGAGTAAACATTGGCAAGTGTTATTTTGAGACCAAATTAATTGCTTCCTTCCAGACGAGGTTCTGTACTGAATATGGAATGAATCCCAGAAACAAGCCAAGCAGACCAACCATTTGGAAACCTGTGAAAAAGTTCAAAAGTGACGGGATGATTCTCAACATTAACAAGGGAAGAGAAGGTCCAGTTGCCCAAGTAGTGCAAGGTGTGAAGGAAACATGGAACGAGTTTGTGAGTTAGTCATGCAAAGTCCGAAGAAATTGCATCGACAAAGATGGACTTAATTGGGTCTCACTCCCAGCAGTAGCAGAAGAATAATGAAACAAGATTTAAACCTCTTTCCTTACCACATCACAAGAGCCCATAAATTGACCGGTGGGGATAAAGCAGCACGAGTCGCTATGTGTGAGATGCTGCAGCAGAAGATGGAGGCAAACCCAAACTGGATTCGCGAAGTATGGTTTTAGTGACGAAGCACACTTTCACATCAATGGTGCTGTCAGTTCACTCAACAATAGATTCTGGGGATGTCAACGTCCAGATGAGGTTGAAGAGAAGTTGCTTAAGGGTCGGAAAGTCACTGCTTTTGTGGCTGTCAGATACAGAGGTGTGTTTGGGCCATATTGGTTTGAAGACAAAAACAGAAGAACGGTCACCATCAATCAAGAACGATACCGGTCGATTGTCAACACATTTTACGAAGATTTGAAGCAATCGATGAGCACTGCAGCCCTCCGACAACAGTGGTTCATGCAAGACGGTACCACCCTGCATCCAGCCAATGAAATAATTGCCTTTCTGCATCAAAAATTCGGACAACGAGTTCTCAGTTTGATTATGGAAAATTAATGGTCTCCACATAGACCTGACGTCAATCCGCTGGATTTTTTTCCTCTGGGGAGCTTGGAAGGATAATGTCGATAAGGAACACCCCAGATCTGAACCTGATCTGAAGGCAACAGTTGAGACTTATGTGTAGATAGTAACCATTAAAACTTTCAGAAATGTCATTGAAAACTTCGCAATTCGTGTGAATGCAAGTTGTGAATGTGGTGGTGCTCACATCGAACACCTCAACTATAAGCGCATTAACGCATAATGAGTTTCATTTCTCCATAATTTGGTTTTAATTTTCCGAGTTAATGTTTTCTTTTATTACTCAATGTTTTGGTTAATAAAGTTTTGAATTGGTTCACCTTTTATTGAGGCACCCTGTATTTGTAAGAAAATTTGTCATTTCCAAGTCCAGGTGGGAGGATGAGCCATTGGGAGAAATTATGGTTGAAAAGTTCCAATGATTGGGTGAGTCCCATATGTGCATATCACACTTGATTTTGTGCCGTACCTCTTACAGGCAAGCACTCTAGACAATGAAACATCATTCAAAGTAATCGTCGAAGAGTATTGGTGAGGAACTGGTCTCCCTTTATGTTGACAGAGCTATAGCTTCCAACACAATCACGTCAAAATTCACAACAACCAGAGAGTTGGTGTCAAAGCCACCCAATGCTCACCTGTTTATACATTTATCGTTTTTAAAAGACTCGTCTAATAATATTTTTTATAAAGCATTGCAGTGAAGTCTGATCCAAATAATTTGAAAGCAATATATGTATTTGTATATTGTAATCAGTAAAAAATAGTGTGGTGGATAAAAACATTTTGCAGATAAAAACATAAGAAAGGAAATAACTTGCACCAAAAACTTTAACATTTTCACGCTCACGCTCACGCTCACGCTCATGCTGGGGGTATCGCTATAGCTCTCTGTTCTTCGAACAGGTGAGCTAAAAAGGCAAAAAAAAAAATATCACAAAGGAAACGTGATGTTTTTAATTTTTTTTTTGCCTTCTCAACATGTAGCCAGTGTGGTTAATAGATGCTCAATAATACACCCGAGAGCTTCTAAATTTACAAAGATACCAGAGTCCTAAAGCGGGCCTGAACTACACGCTTTGTTGCTTCATGCTCACAGTTTCTGGGCGGGTATGTACCCATTCCCTTGATTTCTGGAACCCCCCCCGCCCCCCAACTTAAAAAAAAAACTCTGGATACACCCCTGATAATGCCTTGCCATGCCTGTAAAACAGTTGGGTGAGGGATTGTATCGCTGGCCGAAATTGTAATCCATGCTCGACATTTTACAGATGAGCATGCATATCACTTGGCTGACTGGCAGGATGGCTTAGAGCAGGTGTCGGCAACCAAAACCAGGCCGCGGGCCACTGGGCCACGTTCGGGCCACCTTGCGGGCCGCACCCCCCTCCCAACCCGAAAAAATAACAAAATCACCTAAAATCAATGATAATAAATGTAATTGTAAATTGAACCTTAAGACTTGCAGTAATCACAATGTGAAACAATAAATGTGAAGGTTGGTGATTCTTTGATGCAGACAGAGAGTCAATGTCCGGCTTGATGGAGGAGGAGGCCAGGAGGAGGACGTCTTGAAGATGAGCGTCTGTAAGCTGTGCTCTCGTCTTGTTCTTCGTCGGCTTCATGTGACTGAACAGCTGCTCGCAAGAGTATGTGGACCCGAACAATGAAGCTAAGCGCAGGGCCTCCCTAACAAGAGCTGGGAAAGCACGGGAGGCTGAGAGCGAGTGCCAGAACTTCATTGGCGACAAAAGAGCAAACTTTGCATGGTGGCTCTCTGAGCACTGGAGCTCAATGAGCTCCAGCTGAAGGTCGTCAGCCACATCCACAGAATCCACATCAAAGGGAGTGGAGAAAAGAATATATGTGGAATATATGTGGAAGAATCATATGTCCACATATGTTAAATTTGCCGTCGGTTCAGAAAAATGTTTCGCGGGCCACACCTAATGGAAATCCGGCCAAGGCGCCGCGGGCCGCACGGGAGGAGCGGCCCGCGGGCCGCAGGTTGCCGACCTCGGGCTTAGAGGTTTGCACACTCACCTTTAAGTTATCTAGCCTGGGTTCAAATCCCAGTGTTTTGCAGGCAGCGTGATTCATCAATGTGTGTGCCGGACCTCGGATGGACGTTAAACTGGGCATCCCATCTGCCAGCATTTGTTGGTGGACGTTAAAGATACCACAGTGTCCTTTGCAAACAGAAGGTGAGCTATCGCCAGCATCCTGAAAAAATTAATTCCTGTCCTAACCATCAGTGTTGCAATCGCACCCTCAGCCAATGGTGCTGCCCCCACAGACCTCGAGAAGACCTCTTGCATATGAATGAAGAAGACCTCAAACACTTTCTTACAACTGGTGCAGCAATATGTAAATCGTCAGATATTTTCTCATAATTTAAAAGGATGAAAAACATGATATTTAGAAAAATTAAAAAATGAAATAATAGATTTCCAAAGATTTCCAAAAAATGAAATAATGACCTTATCAGCATGTTAGCATGCCGTGTAAATTGTAATATGCAAAGCATCATCACCATTGTTTACTTTAAACAAACGAAACCTGGCGCCATAAAACACATCAATCTGTTTTGAGTAAATGAGGTGTGTCAGACGTGATGTCAAGAGAGGTATGGTCAGTTTAGTGTTGAATGTGAAGTGTTTGTACCGCATACGCTTTCTGCGCTTGTAAGGTGTGAGAAGGGATTCTTGCCAAGGTGGAGATAACGAAGAATACTAAATGGAAACTTTGAGAAGAACATCTCATACGAGCTTTTCGTCAACTTTTGTGGCTGAAAATGATGACAGGTATCTTTTCTTTTACAAACTTTGTTTCATGGAATGTGTCATAGCTTGCCTGTTTGTTGCAACATACTGTACTTGCCTGGGGAGTAAAAATTCGAGTATATATATATATATATATATATATATATATATATATATATATATATATATATATATATATATGCATTCACACGTGCGTGCGTGCGTGCGTGCGTGCGTGTGTGTGTGTGTGTGGTCGGTCGTTGATTCTTATCTCCACAATTGTATTTTCAGAAGGTTGAACGGAGTCCTCCCAGGACTCGTATTATCCGCTTTCGTTTAAGTGAAGGATCGTGATTCATGGCCTAAGTTGTGAAGTTTTGTTATTCTCAGAGTTTTGTTCTGAGGGCTTTTTTCAGGATCGTCACTGAGCTCCGGACTGCCTCCAATGGTTGGTGTTCGTGGTAATGTTCCCAACGATGGTTTGTAGGATCACTGGCACAATTTCGGCACTCTTCAGCTTCCAGGATCTTTTCACTTCATTCTTGAAATCTTGATGTTTGGACATTTTCTTGATTTCTGTATTGTTTTGATTTAGCAATGACTTATTTTTGGTTCACGAGCGCCAGCCAGTGACCACTATATTCGTTATGTCTGTGCGTCTGTGTGTTGGGTAGTCGATCTATTGGGTAGTCGATCTATCTACCCTTATTGTCAGGTTTTCCGTCGTTATGTCTGTCTGTCTGTCTGTTTGTCTGTCCAGGCCAGTACTCTGTTAATCGTAGGCCGATTTTGATGAAACTCTGGTGGTAGGTTCATACCATGACCTAGTTGTGCGCGTTTGAGAACCGTTGCTATGGACCCCTCCATTGCCGAGCAAAGGGCCTTTGAAATTTTCAAAAAAAAAATCTAAAAAAATAAAATTATCGAAATTCAAAAATCAAACGATGATCGTTTGTGGGCAACACATTCAGCCTCCTTGACAAAAAAATTCAGCCCGCTCCCATGAAAACTGTCGGAGAAGATAGACTTTGAATGAACACTGGTCGAAAAAATTTTAAAAACAAAGTTCGTTATATCTCAGAGACTATGAGTCAGATATACATGAAACTGGTATGGTAGGTTCATGGTATGTCCTAGTTATGTGTGAGAAAGAACCGTTGCTATGGACGCTTTTGTTGGCTAGTAACGGCTGAAAAACGACTAAATTCGACTTGATCAACTACCCATGTCCGCCTACCGGCTTGTCTGTGTGTCTGTCTGTCCAGAGCATAACGCCGTGGACTTTGATCCGATCTTGATGAAACTTGGTTATGTGTTCGATATCAATGTCTAGTTGTGTTTTCCTGGATGAGGGCATGCTACGCCCATTGTGGGCAGAGCCACGCCGAAACAATAGCCATTTTTAGGGGGTAGTCAGATTAAAAATCTATCTTCTCCTCGGGAATTGACTGAATGGAATGGGTTCTTCGGTATTTGAATAGCAAAATGAATTATCTAAAACTTGTCGTTGTCTGATTTTTCATTTTCGCCCCAAGGTCAAGGTCACAAGGTCAAAAACTTAGAAAATTGCGAATTTTGACATAAAAATCATACGACCGCCCAAACTTTGAGCTCGGATGACAATATTTTTTATGCATAATCTTGAGGTCATTCCCCACTTAAACTCTTGAAACCATTTTGCTCTATCTCGAACACCTTGCCCGTGGCACTCCCTTCAAGTTTGTTTTTACGCTGATTTCATCAAAGTCTGGATAATCCGATGAGTGCGAAATGCCATATAGCCTATATGATGTTATATTGTTCCTGGAATGTTTCAGACGAAGTTTCGCACCAAAGGTCATAATCCTTGACCTTTGACCTTTAAAGTTCACAAAGGTCAAATTTTCAAAGTTGTGGGAATCAAACCGGGTTTTCGACCTTCTTCGACAAACTGACTCCATTAAGCTATAGCACGTCCCCTGTTTCCTTATTTTAATGTCCAAAACATTGTTTTGTGACCATTAAAGGTTATGGAAAGGTCAGATTTTGAAAGTTGTTGAACGAAACTGTGTTTTCGACATTTTGCAGCTAATAACCTGTCACTCGTACCACATCATGTTGATCATTTTTATAACTTGGTCAAACATTATCACATTGTCTCATCCTTGACTGCTGAAACAATCTACATCATCAAATACCGCTCGTGAACCATCGTTGTCTTCAGACTTGTAATCTTATTAAATAAACTAGGCTGTAAAAGCTTCCTTACCAGCTGCAAAATCAAGCCTGGTGTTGGCTTAGTGGTTAGGGTGGTGGCTTGGGATCCTCAGGTCCTGAGTTCAAGCCCTGTTGGCTGCTGAATTAAAATACACCAGGAGGTTGACTCAGCCTGTCATCCTGAGGTCGTCATCCTTCTGAGGTCAGCATCCTTCTGAGGTTGGCAAAATGAGTAACAGTGTACTGGTAAGGGGACACTGCATCAGCTGCATAGCTGTGTCCCAACAGAGAGAGAGAGAGAGAGAGAGAGAGAGAGAGAGAGAGAGAGAGAGAGAGAGAGAGAGATTGAGAGAGAGAGAGATTGAGAGAGAGAGAGAGAGAGAGAGAGAGAGAGAGAGAGAGAGAGAGAGAGAGAGAGAGAGAGAGAGAGAGAGAGAGAGAGAGAGAGAGAGAGTGAGAGAGAGAGAGAGAGAGAGAGAGAGAGAGAGAGAGAGAGAGAGAGAGAGAGAGAGAGAGAGAGAGAGAGAGAGAGAGAGAGAGAGAGAGATTGAGAGAGAGAGAGAGAGAGAGAGAGAGAGAGAGAGAGAGAGAGAGAGAGAGAGAGAGAGAGAGAGAGAGAGAGAGAGAGAGAGAGAGAGAGAGAGAGAGAGAGAGAGAGAGAGAGAGAGAGAGAGAGAGAGAGAGAGAGAGAGAGAGAGAGAGAGAGAGAGAGAGAGAGAGAGAGAGAGAGAGAGAGAGAGAGAGAGAGAGAGAGAGAGAGAGAGAGAGAGAGAGAGAGAGAGAGAGAGAGAGAGAGAGAGAGAGAGAGAGAGAGAGAGAGAGAGAGAGAGAGAGAGAGAGAGAGAGAGAGAGAGAGAGAGAGAGAGAGAGAGAGAGAGAGAGAGAGAGAGAGAGAGAGAGAGAGAGAGAGAGAGAGAGAGAGAGAGAGAGAGAGAGAGAGAGAGAGAGAGAGAGAGAGAGAGAGAGAGAGAGAGAGAGAGAGAGAGAGAGAGAGAGAGAGAGAGAGAGAGAGAGAGAGAGAGAGAGAGAGAGAGAGAGAGAGAGAGAGAGAGAGAGAGAGAGAGAGAGAGAGAGAGAGAGAGAGAGAGAGAGAGAGAGAGAGAGAGAGAGAGAGAGAGAGAGAGAGAGAGAGAGAGAGAGAGAGAGAGAGAGAGAGAGAGAGAGAGAGAGAGAGAGAGAGAGAGAGAGAGAGAGAGAGAGAGAGAGAGAGAGAGATTGCGAGAGAGAGAGAGAGAGAGAGAGAGAGAGAGAGAGAGAGAGAGAGAGAGAGAGAGAGAGAGAGAGAGAGAGAGAGAGAGAGAGAGAGAGAGAGAGAGAGAGAGAGAGAGAGAGAGAGAGAGAGAGAGAGAGAGAGAGAGAGAGAGAGAGAGAGAGAGAGAGAGAGAGAGAGAGAGAGAGAGAGAGAGAGAGAGAGAGAGAGAGAGAGAGAGAGAGAGAGAGAGAGAGAGAGAGAGAGAGAGAGAGAGAGAGAGAGAGAGAGAGAGAGAGAGAGAGAGAGAGAGAGAGAGAGAGAGAGAGAGAGAGAGAGAGAGAGAGAGAGAGAGAGAGAGAGAGAGAGAGAGATTGCGAGAGAGAGAGAGATTGCGAGAGAGAGAGAGATTGCGAGAGAGAGAGAGATTGCGAGAGAGAGAGAGAGAGAGAGAGAGAGAGAGAGAGAGAGAGAGAGAGAGAGAGAGAGAGAGAGAGAGAGAGAGATTGCGAGAGAGATTGCGAGAGAGAGAGAGAGATTGCGAGAGAGAGAGAGAGATTGCGAGAGAGAGAGAGAGAGAGAGAGAGAGAGAGAGAGAGATTGCGAGAGAGAGAGAGATTGCGAGAGAGATTGCGATTGCAAAAGTAAATTAATTTAAACAGTCTTCAACTTTTCCAATTTCTTTTTCCAACCAGACACGCCAACAAACTCGCAAGGTTTACCGTTTACCTGAGAAATCTTTCAAATGAAAGTTTCAATCAATTCGTCGCCATTTTGAATACGAATACTTTAGTTACCAGACTCCCACGTATCCTTGCTTCCCTGCCCTATACCCCCGGGACAAAATTAATAAAACAATTCCCCACCGGTCACCCCCGGGATTTGATTTTCTGTATTGACCCCGGGGTTGCCCGGGGGGGTAAGGTTACAAGAAAAATTGATTCATGCATTAAAAAATGGCGATCTGATCATCTGAACATCTATCACAGTTTGCTTACAATATTTAAGAATATTTATATCGTATTGTTAAACCTTAAACTGTTAAAGTAACGCTAACTTAAAACGCTAACTATTAAAGTAACCTTAAAATGCAAGGACTATAAATGTAACCTGAAAAATTCGAGGATAATAACAGTAAAGAGACGTGCAAAGTCCCATACTGCCATAGAAGTCAACTGACTCCAATATAAAATAGAGAATGAGATATGATGAATATCTTATATCTGTTCCACTAACTACCAACTACCATTCAGACACTCACAAATACATTTTTCCTTGCAATGTTTTTTTCATGAAATCTGTGGAGGCCCCCTGGTTGTGGAGGCCCCCTGGTTGTGGAGGCTCCTGGGCAACTGCCCAGCTTGCCCATGCCTAAATCCGGCCCTGCTGCCACTTCCTTCTTTCCTCGGCACGTACATTCTCGGGATGCATTGAATTTTGTGGATAGTGAGGAGTTTCCTTGTTCTGGTGTCTAGTTTTCTGATTTCCGCTTGTGGCCAGTTTATTATTCCGCAGCTCAACTGGAACACTGGTACTGCGAGTTGGTTTATGGCTTTGGCTTTGTTGGGAATTGCTGTGTTTTTCAAGATTAGCCTCGTTCTACACAGGTATTCTTTCGTAAGTGTTTTGCGCATTTGCTTGTTGCATATATGGTAGCTCTCTTCTACTCCAAGATATTTGTATTATGGTTCATTTTTTAGCTCCTGTACTGTTGTTTATGTCGATTTTTATGTTGTCCGTTTATGTTGGTCTACCTTGTACGAGTATGCATTTGGCACACTTATGGAGGCAAAATTCCACTTGGATGTTGCCAGAGTACCATTTCACTGATTTCAGTTGTACTGGGAATTTTTTGTCGTTCAGTACAAAGAGTTTTAAATCATCCATGGACAGTAGATGTGTCACCTTTCACGTCTCTTTGGACATTCTTTTACTGGTTTTTATTAGGTCAGCTCGCTGACCTCATATAACCGTTCGATGTCCTCAGATCCGTCCATCTGTCTGTCCGTCCGTCCGTCTGTCAACAATTTTTATTTTTCTATTTCTTCCTAGATGTCTTGGCCGATTGAGTTCAAACTTGACCCGATGATAATACCAGTTGCTCTCTATAGATCGTCTGAGTCCTTTTTCACATTTTCACCTCGGGGTCAAAGTTACAGGGTCATCAAGTGCAAAATGACCGATTGGTCGAATGGCCTATAAGGAAGCATCGGGCGGCTATAATGCATAATGGATTTCATCGGGATTATTAAGAAGATTTAATTCGACCAACTAGTTTCTCGTTACCTCTGTCGTCTGGCCCTGTTTATTGGGCAACACCAGGTCCGCTGACTTCAAGACGGCTTCGCGCGGTTATTTTAAGTTCAATTTAAATTCTGTTTTCACTTTTCATCGGCGCTAAGGTTGATTAACACTCAGTTGCATCAAGTTTTGTATCCGAGCTGATCGTCAAACTCACCCGGGTGTATTTTTTTTTGAGTGTATCCGTGTCTTTGCTCATTGATGAAGTCACTTAATGGATTCAGATCGAGGCAAAACAGGAGGGTGTGTGTGGGGGTGGGGGGGAGGGGGGGAGCTGTATCCTTGCAAATCCCACGTCATATCTTCTCCCAAAATACTCCTGGTATTTTGATCTTTCCTTCTGAGTGCTGTAGTATTATATATAGATCCATTGCATTTTCAATCTGATCCCATCTGGACCAGGGCTTTGAAGTTTGCCATCTTTGCAAGTTGTTGTCTTTTCTTTTCTACATCAATTATTATTGGGGGCATTTCCTCGAGATGTCGCTTCTTCTCTTCCAGGATTTGGACCCATTCCACCTCCTTATTGTGCTCTTTTCGATCTTCAAAATCCCTTTCAAGAATTGTTCCAGTTCATCTTTTTTTTAGGAGGGGATGAGACATTCTGTTTCCATTTCCTTAGTTCACAGTGGAATCTTTTGGGGGGTTTCAAATATCTAGCCTTGTTTTCTCCTGCTGTTGGCCTCATTGTATTTTTTTTCCTTGCTATCATTTCTATTTTCAGTTTGTTTTCAGCAACCATTACCTCTAAGTCTTTATCTTCAAGTTTATATATATATATATATATATATATATATATATATATATATATATATATATATATATATATATATATATATATATATATATATATATATATTTTGGATTCTCTTCTGTAGTTTTGGGCTTTGATTTCCTCTTTGGAATTGCTGAATCTGTCCCATCTCCATTTGTGGAATCTGTTCTGTTCTTGCGGTGTTTTGTTATTTTTTTCTGAATGAGTAGTGCTGCTGCAAGACTCACAATATTTCTTTCTTTCAAGGGGGACTGATTTTGGTATTGTGTTTGTTTTTAAAGATGTGTTTATTCTGTTGATTTGTGTTTTTGTGCATTTATTATTATGTAGTCTAATCAGTTGTGGTCTTTCTTCAGTTGATGACATTCTCAACTCCTCTTACAGATCACATTGTTCCTCATCATCATTATCATCATCATCATCATCCTCCTCTTGCTCCTCTTCTCTACCCCTCTGTTTCCCTTCATCTTTCTGCCCATTATCATTTGTCCTTTCTTCATCTGTTTCCTGTGTGTGTGTGTGTGTGTGTGTGTGTGTGTGTGTGTGTGTGTGTGTGTGTGTGTGTGTGTGTGTGTGTGTGTGTGTGTGTGTGTGTGTGTGTGTGTGTGTGTGTGTGCGCTGTAACCATGAATCGGTCTCCTCCACCGCCCACCCCCCACGTTTCAAATGCAGAGCATGTTCTGCATCGGAGGACATCTCCCTCCCCTCAACATTCCAGCTTTCATTGTTTTTTTGGTTTGCTCTCCTGCTTTGGTCTTTCCTTTGAGACAGGCAGCATCATTCAAGCTTTGTGCTTTGATACAGGGCAATGCCTGTTTTTGGGGAAGGTGTAGCTGTTTATCTTAGCAGGGCTATGTGATGTGTCTGCAGAGACTTCACAGAACTTTCTCTGTCGGAGGTCTGTGACCCTTTTTTTAGAATTTTTTTCATGTTCTCCAGCACGCACACCCCCACCGTGTGTCACAAACGGACCTTCTGTTGCAATCTCGTTCCTCCCCATCTCCACAGCGGCGACACCCCCATTCCTCACAGTCTCCAAAGACCCACTTGAGGTATTCCGGGGGCTCCCTCAGCCGTTCGCACCAAGTGTTGTCTCCACCGTGATGTTCCCCTCAAATTCGCTATCTTTCCTCCTCTGGGTGCTACTGCGCATTCCACTTGATTCATCAGCCCGACCGAGGTGGTAGTCTTGCCACTGCGCTCGGGGTCACATATCTTACTGCTATGAGTTGTGCGAGTCTCTCTCACCTTCGGTTCCATTCAGTGACATCTGTTCGAGCACTGCACATCAACATTTCGAAAGTGCACCATGCACTTCCCATATTGGTGGTCCAACATGGGCTTCTGCACCATTCCATGTTGCGCCACCTCGTGTCTCGCAGCCTCTCCATTATGCATGGGGCATCCGTTGCACCCTCATCCTGACCCCAACTCCACAGCTGTGATGCCCCATTTCTCACGGTCTTCAAATACCCACTGGAGACCTCCCGTGGGCATCCTCAGGTGTTTGCACCAAGCACTATCTCCGCCACAATGATTTCGCGAGCGTTCGCTGTCTTTCCTCCTCTGGGTGCCACCACACGGGCCATTCATAATCCCAACTGAGATGGTAGCCTCATTGCTTTACTTGGGGTCACATATCTTGTTTGTATGAGCCGCGTGAGCCTCTCTCACCTTCCGCTCCGTGCTGGGACATCTGTTCGAGCACTGCATGTCTCCATTTTGTGAGCGCACCATGCTGTTCCCATGTCGGCTTTTCAGCATGGGCTTCCACTCGTTGTCATGTCATGTCACACACCCAACATGTCCACCAAAATTTGTCCAAATCCATCCACGACCTTTTGAGATAGCTTGCTATCAATACTATTTGGCCCCATCTCTCAATGGTGAAAAATCACTTTACAAATTCTCAGATCCAGATCCTGATCTGGATCTTCACCAAAATCTAATCATTTCGGCGATGTCATACCCAAGCTCTCCAAATTTCGTCAAAATCCGTCCACAACTTTTTGAGATATTTTGTTCACAAACAAAGAGACAGACAGGGGTGAAAACACAACCTCCATCTGCCTTCGGTGACGGAGGTGATGAATGGTTGTTGGCATTGTGGTGGGTGAATTGTATCACTCAGAAAAAAGCCTGGAGATGGGCGCCATGACATTTGTTGGGATTCATTGTGGGCATTTGGAGTTGCCGTGCGCAAGATCAAAGCTCCCTCTTCCAATCTCTTGGAGTCTGAGGCAGCAATTTCAAATGCTGACATGACTGCTTGGTCTTTTGGCAGTCCTGATGAATAGACAAGCTTACTCTTGTAGTTCGGTTGCCAAAACTCGATTTGATTGCCAAACCACTTCACTAGCTTGGACCTAAGTTGACATGTCTTGTAGTCTGCATTGTAAAATTGCTGATTGTTTTCAAGCATGAACTATAGGTACCATTCTCTCAGCATTGACATATGCTCAACATTGGATCCTTCAATGATGCTTTCTTTCATGTAATTGCTTATGTACTCAAAAGCGGCCTTGTGGGCATTTTGTTCTTTGGTGGCTTTGCTGACTTCATTGGACTCCGCTTTACGATCCCCAGTACGAGTGTAGCCCTTCGGACAAGAAGCATGATAGTGTGCATCTGGCTACTAAATCAACATCCTGCAACTTGAGCAGAATATGTTCATCTTTTTGTTTCTCTGCAGCTCTTTGTACAGAATGTTCTGCTGTTTTTGTGGGACATTTAACAAGCTTTTCCTCCTTTCTTTGTTTTCTGTGACAAAAGATACATCTACTAATGTTCTCGTTGATGACTGCTCTGAGGTTCCACGCATTTTTGAGCAACAGGGTTCATTGTCATCACTTGATGGATTATTTTGTTTTCAGAGACGAGATGTGGTTGTAAAGTTTTTGTCGCGCCACTTGTGACAACCATCCAAATGAGAGCAACAGTATTTTCCTGGCACCTCGCAACAAATGTCATCAAACGTTTTGTGTGTGTTACCCTGAGACTGTCTGAATTCAACAGTTTGCTGAATTTTCTTGAAACTTGCTTCAGATAGTGGCCTTGTTTTCCTGTCTGATATATTGTGAGGGGGAATGAATTATGCACATCAAAGCAGGAGTCTTCTTATGTTTGGTTTTGGATGCTTGGAGAGCTTTCAACTCCAGAGGTTTTTCATCTGTTATTCTTTTCTCAGCCATCGTGGAAACACCATACCAAGAGACGCCTGCAAAATATAAGATGAGAAACAAGTTGTGAGTGAGAAATTTGTGATAAATAAGAATTGTCATGACACTTTAAACTCAAGGAAATGCTCACAGAACATCAGAGGTGCCATCACAAATCATTGGATTAAAAAAATTTCAATAAAATATATTTTCCAATTTAGGGGCATTCTTCCCCAGAATATACCTGATTTTAATTAGAATTAGTTCTGCGTGTGACTTTACAAAGATATTCATACGTAAACAATGGGTAGAAATTGATTGTTTTTGGTGGATTAAAATCAAGCAATTACCCAGCTCCAAAGGGGAAGCGTTGATAAGGTCAACAATTGTTCCCCCAATCTTCTATGAGTTGCACAGATTACGAAACCTCCTGAAAATCTACCCCTCCTGAAGCAGGTACTGTACCTGATGTCAAAGAAGCTGAACAGTCACACCCACCCACAAATTGTTTGCAGACAATATTTCAATAGCTCTATGGTCTCCGGTCAGTGTTTACAAAAATACTCATCTTGAAAAATCCTGCAAGGGAGGTTGGGGATAGACCCACATTCTATATAGTTTCGGGCAGGAATTTGGCATTTGTTCAAGGTGCCCACAGCAGATCTCCTATTCTTCGTGAAGGACACCATGGGATCTTTAACATCCACCAATTACTGCTGACAGACAGGATGCCCAGTTTAACATCCATACAAGGGACTGCACATGGAGGCAGAGGCGATGAAGTAAGGGGAACTAGGGGGGGGTGAGGTGAGGAGAGTGACACCTCACCAAGCATTGCTATTCACTGTGGGAGGGAGGGAGAGAGAGAGGGACACACAAACACGCGCACACACACACACACACACACACACACACACACACACACACACACACACACACACACACACACACACACACACACACACACACACATATATGCATGCCTGGTGTTGGCGTAATGGTTTGGTTAGTGGGCTTGAGATCCTATGATCTTGAGTTCAAATCACACTCGGCTGTTGAATTAATACCAGGTGGGGTGAACTCTGCCTGTCATCCTTCTGAGGTTGACAAAATGAGTGCCAGCTTGCTGGTATCCTGTGTCGGAGTGGCGACCCGTCCAGGATTGTGCCCAACAGCCAAGGAGACTGCTAAGGTGGCACCAATGCTCTGCACAGATTGTGGACCCAATGGATGTATGTGTATATATATATATATATATATATATATATATATATATATATATATATATATATATATACGTGTGTGTGTGTGTGTGTGTGTGTGTGTGTGTGTGTGTGTGTGTGTGTGTGTGTGTGTGTGTGTGTGTGTGTGTGTGTGTGTGTGTGTGTGTGTGTGTGTGTGTGTGTGTATATATATATATAATTTTTTTAATCTTAAGATTGACTGTTCAAGCTTTGGAATCTATCGTGATCGACTGGTTGGAAACCACTAATATATCCAAAAATTACAAAAAAATACCTTACCCCAGAGTGCAGCACATGTTTCTGTTTCGATGAAAGGAGAATGTTTCTGATGTTTCGGCCTGCCTGAGAAGCACAAGATTGACGTCGTGGTGTTGGTAATTGAATCTGGACTACATAGTTTAAAGGCAAGTGTGCTGCTTCTGAGCTATCCTCTTAGCCAGCCTCTTACACAGCTGCTAAAATGTCATACCACAATCAGCAACTGTCATGATGATGATTTTGGGCCAATAACCTTGCTCGCTGGTGCTATTTATCACCCGAGTACATGTAAGTGCCATTGCAATCTCTGAAATGTTAATTGAAACCCCAAAGCAAGCCTCGGGCAGACAAAATGTTTTTGAGGTCACCGGAGCTGTTTCAGCTTGAAGCACAGCAATTCGGTATTGCCACATCACTGAAGGTGGATTATTTATTTTTTATTTTTTATTTTTAGGCTTTGAGCAACAGCCCCTGACAACCTGTCCTGTTTTTTGAACCTGTCAGTCAAGATGATGTTGAGTCAATTCTTAGTACCACACTTCAAAAAAAAGAAAATAACTTCTTTACTCAATCCGGTTCTTTCATCTTTGTTTATTGTCTTATTCTGTTCTTTCTCTCTTTTTTTTTTAACAACAATAATGAATTGTTCCACTTATTCTTGAATGACTTCCAGGTTTGCTCTGAGTTTATTATCTTTCTTGGTAGTTTACAGGAAAGTTAAGAACTTCAACACAAACTGAGTTCATGCTTGCTTTTCTACCAATCAATGGCAAAGCAGAACGATTCGGTACAACGACATGTAGTCACCCCAGGTGTAAAAACACGTCATCACTTTGTGTCACAAGACGCTATTTACCGCACGAGGACATGTCGTGCCAAGGGACACTTTGACTGCACTTCTAACAACATTATACATGTCTTGCTATGTGACGGGTGCAACCAGTTATACATCGGTGAGACAGGTGAGACAGGTGAGACAGAGTGGATGAACATTTAGAATCGATACAACAGGTCTTCTTCTTATTGTAGTAGCACATTTCAATTGTGCCAACCACACCGAGGGTGACCTCCAGATGTGTGCTATCAAGGTGTGCTCCTGTGATTTGGAGGAGAAAGTCATTTTTCAGCTTGGTACTATACATACCCAAGCTGTTGATGAGGGTGGAGTTTAAATGTGGAGAAGGTAATAAGGAAGGTGTTACTGCATGAACACTTTTGACATGGTGGGGCTTGAAAAGGACTAGAAGAGTTCTGTGTATTTGTGACACATTCATGGACAGAGGTTGAAAGACTAGACGAAAGCTCGTATGTTCCCTTCTTCTCCAACCTGTAGAATGAATGAACAACAAACCATCAACACCTTTTATCTCATTCCATATCAGTATTCAACCTTTAGAACCCCCACAAAGCATTTATTGTTTGGTTGTGGTTCACATAATCTGATGTACTTTACTTTACTTACTTAGGACCCACTGTGCTTTTTATCACATCCATCTTCTTCGGTTTTGAGCAATCCTCTTGCACACTTCAGTGCAATCCCCTTTCTAATCGAAGTTTATTTTCGGCAAAGCTCCTCTATGCATTTCTTTGTTTCCCTGACTTCCTTTTCCACACTGGTGTCCAAAACATGGCTTCTTTAGTTAAATGCCCTTCTTGCTTTCTCATTATATGTCCTACCCATTGTCATGTTCGTTCTTTGGCCTGTGCCACAGTCTTTCTCCAGCCCTCCTTATTCCTTATTTCTTACCCTATTTGGCCAGAAAATCTTTAGAAACCGTCTCAAATATCTGTGGTGGAAAACCATCAGTTTGCATTCCATTTCCTTGCTTGTTACTTCTGCCACCGAAGGTGGACGGAAGTTATGTTTTCATCCCTGTTTGTCTGTTTGTCTGTCTGTCTGTGAGCAGGATATCTCAAAACGTTGTGGACGGATTTGGACGAAATTTTGTGGAGAGCTAGGGTATGTGACAAGGACGAAATGATTAGATTTTAGGGAAGATCAGAATCCGGATCTGGATCTGAGAACTTTTTTTACGTGATTCTTCACCATTGGGAGATATTGCCAAAAACGACAAAGAGCATGATATCTCAAAAAGTTGTAGACTGATTTGGACGAAACTTGGTGGGCAGGTTGGGCATGCAACAATGACGAACTGATTCAATTTTGGTGATGATCCAATTCCGGATTTGGATCAGAGAATTTTTGAAGTGATTCTTTACCATTGAGTGATCAGGCTAAAACGGCATTTAGCAAGCTATCTCAAAAAGTTGTGGACAGATTCAGACAAAACTTGGTGGGCAGATTGGGTTTGCAACAAGGAAGAACTGATTCGAATTTGGTGAAGATCCACATCTGGATCTGAGAATTTTTAAGTGATTCTTTATCATTGAGTGATCAGGCTAAAACGATATATTCCATAATGTTTCAAAAAGTTATGGTGGGTTCAGGCGAAACTTGGTGGATGAGTTGGTTTGGTGACGAGAACAGGGCGATTAAATTGTCTGAATCCAGATCCAGCCTATCAGTGGGATACAAAATGTATACGAATCAGCCTGGCGGAGGTATGCGCTCCACCGAGTGCCCTTCCAGTTGTCCATTCTTCTGCACAAAACTGTTCAAGCTCAGACAAGTTGCTTGGGGAGTGTTGATGGACAGCAATTCTCAAGTCATGCCACAGAATTTTGATTGGATTTATGTTGGGGCTCTGACTGGGCCAGTCAAGGACATTTATCTCTTTGTTCCTTAGCCACTCCAGTGTAGCATTGATTGGGTGCTTCAGGTCATTGTCATGCTGAAAGTTGAACTTCCGTCCCAATTTCAGCTTTCTTGCAGAGGGCAGCAGGTTTTCCTCGGATTTTTTGGTATTTTGCTCCATCCATTTTCCCTTCTATCCTGACAAGTGCCCCAATCCCTGCTGATGAGAAACATCCCCATAACATAATGCTGCCATGACCATGTTTCACTGTGGGGATGTTGTTCTTGGAGTGATGTGCTGTGTTGGGTTTGTGCCATGTGTAACATTTTCCATTTAGGCCAAAATGTTCCATCTTGGTTTCATCAGACCACAAAACTTTTTCCCCCATGGCTTCAGAATCTCACCATTCTCTTTGCTCACGCCACCTCCACCCCTCACCTATCTCTTATCATCTTTTCTCTCTTCTCTCCTCTCTCTCTCTCTCTCTCTCTCTCTCTCTCTCTCTCTCTCTCTCTCTCTCTCTCTCTCTCTCTCTCTCTCTCTCTCTCTCTCTCTCTCTCTCTCTCTCTCTCTCTCTCTCTCTCTCTCTCTCTCTCTCTCTCTCTCTCTCTCTCTCTCTCTCTCTCTCTCTCTCTCTCTCTCTCTCTCTCTCTCTCTCTCTCTCTCTCTCTCTCTCTCTCTCTCTCTCTCTCTCTCTCTCTCTCTCTCTCTCTCTCTCTCTCTCTCTCTCTCTCTCTCTCTCTCTCTCTCTCTCTCTCTCTCTCTCTCTCTCTCTCTCTCTCTCTCTCTCTCTCTCTCTCTCTCTCTCTCTCTCTCTCTCTCTCTCTCTCTCTCTCTCTCTCTCTCTCTCTCTCTCTCTCTCTCTCTCTCTCTCTCTCTCTCTCTCTCTCTCTCTCTCTCTCTCTCTCTCTCTCTCTCTCTCTCTCTCTCTCTCTCTCTCTCTCTCTCTCTCTCTCTCTCTCTCTCTCTCTCTCTCTCTCTCTCTCTCTCTCTCTCTCTCTCTCTCTCTCTCTCTCTCTCTCTCTCTCTCTCTCTCTCTCTCTCTCTCTCTCTCTCTCTCTCTCTCTCTCTCTCTCTCTCTCTCTCTCTCTCTCTCTCTCTCTCTCTCTCTCTCTCTCTCTCTCTCTGTCTCTCTCTGTCTGTGTCACTTTCGCTCTCTCTCACTTTCCCTCTCTCTCTCACTTTCTCTCTCTCTCTCTCTCTCTCTCTCTCTCTCTCTCTGTCTCTCTCTCTCTCTCTCTCTCTCTCTCTCTCTCTCTCTCTCACTCTCTCTCTCACTCTTACTCTAATTCTCTCTCTCTCCCTCTCCCTCTCCCTCTCCCTCTCCCTCTCCCTCTCCCTCTCCCTCTCCCTCTCTCGCCCCCTGCTGGCTGTTGGTACGTTGTGTGTACTGTCATGGCTGCTCCTTGCTTCGTGTCGTGAGTACCCCTCCTCTGATGTGCTGTTTGGTGTTTCCACTTTCCCCATTTTTCGTTTCCCACGTGTTCGTTTTCTACTTGTGGACTTTTCCCGTGTTTTTTTTTCCTTCCTGTCTGGAGGAGAAAGAGAGAGAGAGAGAGAGAGAGAGAGAGAGAGAGAGAGAGAGAGAGAGAGAGAGAGAGAGAGAGAGAGAGAGAGAGAGAGAGAGAGAGAGAGAGAGAGAGAGAGAGAGAGAGAGAGAGAGAGAGAGAGAGAGAGAGAGAGAGAGAGAGAGAGAGAGACCACGAGACCACGAGACCACGAGACCACGGTCTCGTGTCAAGAAAATCGTAGGCCTAAGGCCTGTCATGGCTGCCGGGAGGTTTTTCTCGTTCACTGCGACCGTGTTCTTTGTTAATTCTCAACTTTAATCGTTGATTTCTTGGTGTTTGTGAAAACGCCTTATTTATCTCGGTAAAGTTTACTAACTTGTTTTCTTGAGTTAGAATGGCGGGTGAACGTTTCCGTGTCGAGATGTTCAAGTCACTAACTCGTAAAAACTCTGTTTTTTTCTTCCCTCCCAGTGAGGTGGAACTGAACGATGGGCTTTCCTCCATTGGTAACATCGTTGGTTTACATAATGTTCGTGCTGCTTCTCGCATGAATAAGAAGTTTGTGGTGTTTGTGTCCGAGGAACACGTGGTCGCCACGGTGGTTGAGCTTGGCCTGTTCATCGAACCGAACACTTACCTCTCTGTGTTCGCTTTACAGGCCCCAACAGTTTAAGTTAATATTAATCATATTCCACCATTTATAAGGAACCAGGACTAGTGTAACCAGTTAAACAAGTTCGGTAAGGTTGTGTCGAGGATCTCGATGGTGCCGATGCGTCATGTTAGCGATAGATTTAAACACGTCATGTCCTTCAAAGGAGTGGTTCATATGATACTACCTGAAAATGGAAAAACACTGAATGTTGTACTCATTGTAAAAATCGACGGGTTTGAATATAAAATGTTTGCCTCCTTTGAGGTTATGACGTGTTTTGGGTGTGGAGCTTACGGGCACGTGGAGAGTGTTTGTCCCAATGCGGTTACACCGCAGGAAAGTGAAGGTGTGGTGAGGAACGATTCTTCCTCACCACAAACTAATGGGGAGAAGGTGAATCGGGAGCCTAGCCTAGCCCCCCCCCCCCTGACCGACTGAGGTGTTTGACGAATTGGACTCGTCCACCCCGACCGGCGTTGGAGAGAGGGTGTGTAATCGTGACGTCATTAATCCACCCCCACCAAACGAGGAAGTGAAAGTGGTTGCTTCCTCTCCTTTACCATCCACTGTACAGGACAGTGTGGACGATATGATGGTATCTGTTCCGGATACAAGGAAAAAAAGGCCAAAAACGGTCAAATGTTGATGCCTTTGATCCTAAGGAGCAGAATAAGGTCCAGATCGTGTCAGGCTCGGTGGACCTCCAAGGAACGTCTCACATTGGAAACCCCTTGGTGGTTCCGGAGTCGTGTGCGGATGTGGTAACTTCGCTTGCTCCACTGGCCGACTCCGAGCGGGACACAGAGAACAGTGAGGTATCTCAGGATGTTTTAAGTGTTTGTCCTGTGAGCCAAACTTGTTCAGATGAGTTAATAGCTATGTCTGACAGTGATGGAGAAATAGATAAAGGGGAAAATCCCTGTGAGTTAAATGTCGACCCCTCCCTCACAGATGATGATGTTTGGGTTGTAGAGAGGAAGGACATGGACAAGGCAAATTCGGAGGGGTCCGTAAACAGAGCAGAACTTTCTGTTGAGCCAAAAGTAAGGTTTCCACAAGTAATAGGAGAGGCCATAGATGAAGCACTTGATTCAGATGAAACCTCTTTGACCCCACATTTCAGTGCTTTAAGCTCTCAAGAGGATGAAGGGGAAAACGACACAACCTTAGTGTCTCAATAAAATGTGATTAAATTCCTGGATGATACATTCAGGAAAAGATACGTAAAAATCAAAGATTACTTCCCGAATTTACACGATTTCATTAAAACTGCAAGGAGTATGATTCATGAACCTTATCAGGTTAACATGTCAGATCCTCAATTCCAAAGGTTAAGGAAATGTGTTACTCAGGCTGGTAAAGAGCTTCAAGAATAACTAACAGAATGGAGATAAAAGTAGCATCCCTGAACATCAATGGAGGCCGCAGTTGTGTGCGTCACCTCCAAGTATTTCAGCTCTAACAAAATGAAAAAAAATTGATGTGCTAATGCTACATGAGATGCATGCAAATCAGTCTTCTGAGGATGAGTGGTGTAAAATCTTTAAAGGTTGTCTTTTTTTTTCTCGAGCATGCTTGTTGAGGCCAAGGCTGGTGTGGCAATAGTGTTGCATCCTCGACTCCAGCCTTCGGAGATAACTTGTAAGGAAATTTGCAAAGGTTACTTACTGTCTGTGCAATTTGTCAGTCGTAACCTAAAGATTTGCATGACAAATGTTTACTGTCCCAGTGCTAACTGAAAGAGGTGCCTTTCTGTACAAGTTGGCAGAGTTTGTAAGCACCATTGACTTAACCATGTTGTTGTGTCTGGGGGGTGACTCCAACTGCACCATCGACCCACAACTTGATCGGAACACTTGTGAGCCTCATCCACCCAGTGCAAGGCCTTTGGCACAGCTAGTCACAAGGTTTAAACTGGTGGATGTGTGGCGGGTACAAAACCGTAATATCCGTCAGTATACATGGGTTTGTGCATCAAGAAATGTTTTGACGATGGCTCGCCTAGACAGATTTTATGTAAATCATGAAATGGTAAACATTGTTAAGAACTCTTATATAAGGCGGTCTGGTTTTTCCGATCATCACATGATTGTTATGGTGTGTGGCTTTCCTCATCATGTCTGTGGAAGTGCATATTGGACTTTTAATTTGAAACTTTTACAAAGTGCACATTTTATAGAAGCTTTTAAAATGGTATGGGAAAAATGCGAGTCACAAAAGAGTTCATATTTGAACTTAAGACAATGGTGGGACTGCACAAACTCCCAAATCAAATGTTTTTGCCAACAATACTGCTCTTACAGCACATACAACGCTTTTGGTGTGATATCTGCTTTAAAAAACTATATACTTAAATGTGAGCAGAAAGCTGGATTGTCTGGCATGAATGTCCAGCAGTTGTCGGAGAAAAGCATCCTTCTAGCTGAAATGGTGAAAGAGCGGGCGGCCGGTGCATTCGTCCGACTGCAGAACGAACAAATCCAACTTGACACACGAAACAAAGGATTCTTCAATTTGGAAAAAAATGGTCAAGACCTCTCAACAAATCGATGCTTTGTGCTCTTCTGGTGGTGTTTTGTTGACCTCCCAGAGTGATATCAACCATGAACTACAAGAATATTTTTCTAAACTCTTCGCAAAAAGAGTTGTGAATGCAGGGGTTTCCTTCTTTTTTGGAGTAGGAGGCTACCATTAAAAAGTAGCAAGTTACCATCACCGCGAGTGAAGCAAGCACAGCTGTATGGCCCTGGAAGCCGGAGGATCCTCGATGGCTGGAGATGCATTCTCGCATGATTTCTGACATGAAATAGTTCTCATATTATCATGCTGTTGGGGTGGAAAACTCCACAAAAACACGTGGTTCGGCCTATTCTGGATGTAGTTGCATTAACATACTGACTGACCGACTGATTGGTAGACTGAAATTCAGCTAAACTGCATAGTTAGTTCAAGTCTATGGTACATGCATGCGGTACCAGTATTCAGTTGGCCAGTTCACAGCTTCTCATACTTGGCCTTCACTTCAGTGAATAAACGGCGATTTTCAGTGCAAATAACCACGAATAATAACATGTACAAAAGCTGCTTTAAGCTTATAGGCTAATTACTTATAAATTAAAAAGGCACAACGGGTGACCGTGTATTTTGGAGCCGCATCACTTGACAAAAGCTCAAAATGGACTAGGTGAAACACGTGTTTCGTGAAACAACAACAACGTCGCATTTGCGAGAGTGCAAGTTTAGACCAATTACTGAAAGCCAGAAGCTTACCTCCCATGACTTTGGACTTCTTTGAAAATCCAAAGTCAAACAGGGATTTTCGTTTTGATGCCATCGTTTCGGCACCGAAACTGCGAGGCCTACAAAGTTTATTTTCTTGAGGTCATTGCTGTATGGTATCAGGGTATCAGGCCAACAGTCCAAAACGAGGCTAAAGCAGAGAACTCTCTATTGCAGGGGGCGGTTTTAGCTGCTTATGTTATTTTTAGGTCAGTGTTGTGCTTGACCTGGCGAGAGTACTAACAGTAAAAGTAAGCCCACTTTTATCGAAATACTAATGTGTTTTCGTCTCGGATTTCAAAACAGGGGGTGTAGAGATTTTGTGGTGACAAAAAAAAATAAAAAAAAAATCGAAAAATCAGCACTGAAGTAGACTGCGACCTTTGACATTTTTTCTCTTCATAGACGGCTGCGGGTCGCCGGTAACCGGCTTCTAAGGAAATCCCTGGAATGAGGAGAACAGGAATGCGATGCTTGAACAGCTCCCTTCTCTGTCTGAAGACCAAAAACAATTGCTTGAGCCTGGCATTTCTCTTGGAGAACTTACTGCTGCGCTCAAGATTAGCAAGGATGGGAAAGCCCCTGGACTAGACTCCAAAGTGTGTGTGTGTGTGTGTGTGTGTGTGTGTGTGTGTGTGTGTGTGTGTGTGTGTGTGTGTGTGTGTGTGTGTGTGTGTGTGTGTGTGTGTGTGTGTGTGTGTGTGTGTGTGTGTGTGTGTGTGTGTGTGTGTGTGTGTGTGTCTCCCCCCTCTCCCTTTCTCTTCCTTCCTCGCACCCATCCCTCCTCCCTCCTGCAGAGTAAAGCAACGTTTAATGAGGCGTCGCTCTCCCCACTTCCCTTCTCCACCCCCTCTCCTCACTCTTCCCGAATTTTGAATCAATGGAATTACAAACTATTAGAATATTTCGTCTCATTTACCAAATACCACAATCATCTCTGTCTCTATTGCTGTCTCCACTCCCGTCTGAACTTATTTCTAGCCGGCCCAACATCCAGTGTTTTAGATTCAATGATTCACGAAAAATATGTTCGTTATTTAGTTCGTTATTATTATATTAAATTAGGGTATGGTGAGATGCGACTCTGTACACTTCTGAACTTCCGAGGTGAAAATGGACTGCATTTTCGAACTCAGTGGGGTCGATTTACTCGAAGAAATGTTTAGACGGACAACAAATTAATTGTAGATTAGAAAATATCGAAATGAGTAGGATTAGTTACTCAACTCCAGTAATGATAAATCTTGTTTTAGGTCATATTTTCGAAATGGTAGTGAATTCAATGTCGGTGCAGTCATTTCTTCGAGTAAATCGACCCCATAGAGTTCGAAAATGCACTCCATTTCCACCTCGGACATCCAGAAGTACCCGTAATCGTACCTGACCATACCTAATTTATTCAATCATGAGACTAAAAGTCGTCATATGAAGCGACCTCTAAATCACCTCCGATCAAGCTAAAAAAAAATTATGTGCGTTATTGGATCATATTAGAATAATTTTAAGCTTGTAGAGCAACATTCTATTTTTTTCGACTTTTTTGGACCACCCTAAAATATATATATATATATATATATATATATATATATATATATATATATATATATATATATATATATATATATATATATATATATATATATATATATATATATATCCAGTTAAGCCCAAAATTATTCATACCCTATGAAAAATCTGAGAGTTTTGCATTTATCTCATACCTACTACAAGCTGGAGTGGTGGAACTTTCACTTCACCCAAGGACATTTAGTTGGCATGTACAAATCCACATTTTGGCTCAACATTATTAGCATAACAATAGAAATGTTAAGATTTGTGTTTTTATGCCTGTCCTAAATTATTCATTCCGGGTAATTCCACGTAGTAATGGACATGAAGCATAAAATTTGAAAATGTATTTTTCAAAAGGATTTCTGTTGTACGGTGTTTAGTTAGGTCTGAATTTTCATAATATTTGCGATATTTACTCCGTGGATGATGTCACGTGATCTGGCGCCATCTTGAAAGAACTGCCTCAACGTCTTCCAATGGTAAGTCATTCTGTCTGTTCTCATTTTGTCGAAAATATGGCTATTTGATGAATGTTTTAATCCGAAGTAGTATTCGCTGATGAATATTACTGATATGGGATCAGGCTGTAACTACTCATCAACATATTTGGTCCATTTCTCTCTGTGCCTATAGATCAACATCAACGAGGCATATGCAAGCAATGAGGCTTATACAAGCTGTTAGACAACCAAATGTTCGCTGATGTATGTAAGAGATTGTATAGATATCATAAAATGCGCCCTTGCATTGACTATCCAATATGTGATCGCATGGGTTACGTCCGTTACATTGCTGAGTTACGTCCGTTACAGTGAACTTTTCAAAATATTTTAACAAACAACAGACAGATCGTATCGTTGGAACGTAGAAAGTATGCTACTAATGCTTAGTTTGCTTTCTGTGAATGAAAGGTATACTACAAATTCGTTATTTCGCAGGATTTAAGAATTGTGCTTTGGCCAGTTTTAGTTGTGTCCATTTCGATGTTACATCCATTACACCTCTTAAATGTTGATTTTTGCTTTAGTAGTAGACTACACAGTGGGGTTTGTACCAATATCAGAAAGCCATAGAGACTAATTATGACATGTAATAAAGAAACTCTCTTGAATATAGCCAACCTTTTCAAAATTTCAACATTAGTGATGCAATTTTTGTCTCAATGTTATGTCCGTTTCGCTGGAATTACCCTACCCCATACCAAGTTTCAGAATTGAGGCCAATGTTTGTGATCATGCACATGCTTTTGATATTCCTGAGATTCTTTATTATGTTATGCAATTATTCCAAGATGTGTGCATACAATCTGAATGCATTACAAATGTGGTCAATTGAATGTACAGTGAGGAATGTTATAGAACAACACTGCTTTGAGACTATAAATTAAGGGGAGCTGCTGCAATCATTCTCAGGTCATTGTCAGCATGGCGAAGAAGAAAGAAGCCAGTGAGGACCTTCGGTTGTGCATTGTGAATGCTCACAGGAGGGGAAAGGCTACAAAGCTATTTCAAAGCAGTTCTGAGTACCAGTTGCCACATACAAAGCATAATTATGAAGTACAAGGAGTTCCACACTGTAAAAAAAACATTGAAGGACGTGGTCGGAAGCCAAAGGTGTTGCCTCGTCTGGCAAGAAAAGTATGGCGAGAGGCCAACAACAATCCATGGATCACTATTAAGGCTCTCCTGAACAACCTTGGGGAGTCTGGGACCAAGATATCAAGGCAGACACTCCAGCGGACATTGCACAAAGGGGGTCTCCATGGATGCCGACCAAGAAAGACTCCACTCCTCCATCCCAGGCACAGAAAGGCTCGTCTAGCCTTTGCAAAAGCTCACCTGAACAAAGATCCAAGCTTTTGGTCCATAATGCTTTGGGGATGTTTCTCAACCAGTGGGCCCGGCAATCTCGTCAAAGTGGATGGCATCATGAAAAAGGAGCAGTACATCAAGATCCTTGAGGAAAACATCAAACAATCCTCAGAGAAACTTCACCTCAGGGAGCATTGAACGTATCAGCAGGACAACGATACAAAACACACCGCCAAGCCAGTCAAGAAATGGTTCCGGGATAATGATGTAGACGTTCCAGAGTGGCCAAGCCAAAGTCTGGACCTCAACCCAATCGAGAATCTGTTGATTGAGCTCATGACCCAGTGATGGCAAGGAAGCCTTCCAACCTCAAAGAATTGGAGACCTTCGCGAAGGAGGAGAAGGCCAAAATCCCTGTAGAGACATTCAAAAACATTGTGAGCAAGTATTAAAACCGTTTGGAGGCTGTAATCACAAACAGAGGCTTTTCCATTGATTACTGAATGTGACTTTGAACTGATCTAAGCAAGGGTATGAATAAATCTGGACATGACTTTTTTTTGTAAATCTATCGCTAAAATACCCCCGAAACAATATATTTCTTGAAATGTCTCTTGCAGTGATTCTTTCAGCTGTTTGTCACATTCTTATGTAACTTAAGCCAGAAGAAACTCATTCCTCAAATAACACGATTCAAAATACTCCAAATTTGGTAAGGGTACATGAATAATTTTGGGCTTAACTATATATATTGTTACGTTTGAGGGGGGGGTATGCATTCAAAGGGTAATTAGGATGTTTAATTAGGTATGCCATGCTGTTCGAGTTTACCAGGATCTCAATGTAATAAGTAGCAATTCAGTGGTGATAAGTTGTCTAGTAAATGTTCATTTCTTCAAGGGGGGAGATGATAATTGTCACGTAATTAGATAGGGACACGGGATAGGGTAAGTGTGTCTGCATAAACCCCTTTCTGGTATTCTCTGGAGACTGGCCGTGACGTCACAGGACAGTGCAGCGGATGGCTCCGCCCCGTGATCACGATTGGTGGAAGGCGATGGCGGTGGGCCAATAAACGGCTCGATTGAAGTGACGAGGACAGAAGGATAAAAAGGTTCTGTTCGGGGTCGAAAAGAAAGAAGAAGAAGATTACAACCAGAACGATCGTGTTTTTTTGGTGTGGAACCTGTGGCGGCAGAGAGCGTCCTGGCTGCTGTGCTGAGTCGATCATGCTCTTGATCGTGTCTGGGAGCCTTGCCGAGCCTCGTGCCTCGCTTTGGTTGGCTCTGGGGTTCTGCTGACTCGGAGTGCGGGGTCGGGCGGCGGGCGGACCTGCCTCCCTCTCCTGCTCGCGGCTTGGCACCGGAGCTGGTTCCCTGGCGGCTGTGGGCGGACTTGGGCCAGGACCAGGAGGTCGACAGCACCGCGGTTTCTCCTGCCCCCCCCCCCTGGCGAGACCAAGGCCGGCTCGTCCGGCGCCGATCCAGGGACAGTTGCGTCCACACCACAGTCCAGCCTGACCACCAGAGATAGCTACGTTGTGTGTGTGTGTGTGTGTGTGTGTGTGTGTGTGTGTGTGTGTGTGTGTGTGTGTGTGTGTGTGTGTGTGTGTGTGTGTGTGTGTGTGTGTGTGTGTGTGTGTGTGTTTGGTGCCTTAGAGGGATTGAGAACTGTATATTCATTGGAATTGTCTGTGTTTTTCCCCACGCCCGATCCCACACCATCCCGTCGAATCGCCCTGGATCCCTCTTCTTGCCGAGTCTTGTTATTTCTAGTAATAATAAAAAAGGAATAAACATCATCAACTCAGTGAAAAGTGACTCGTGCCACCTTCCTCGTCCCGTTTGCGGTAGAGCTATTAGAACCGCCATGTTTGGGTTATAAATAAATAAACCGCCTCCATCGTTTCGGCTCATTCTACGTTGGCGGGACTGTTCAAGTCCCGTGGATGTCACATTGGTTTCAGGGTGTTGGATGTTCGAACCCCTCTAAATTATATACCAGGATTAAAATCTCGCCACGAATTGGAATATAAAATTACTACAGAAAAGCGTGCGAGCGCGGGAAAATTTTGGCGGGATTTTTCAAATTTAAATTAATTGGCGGCAAACGGGACTTCTGCATCATGGCGGATGTGCAGATGTTTGAGGAGGAAGGCCACGTGTCTGGCAGCGAGTCGGGGGAAGAGGGGAGAGACGGGGGTAGGGTTGGAACCTCCCCCATTCCGAGCGTGGACCGTGCTTCATCGCCCGTAACGGAGCCGGCAGTGCCGGAAACCGGCACTATGACGATCTGGACAATGTTGGAACGTTTAATAGGGGACATGACGGCACAAATGGAAAATCAATTCGTGACACAGAGGGCAGAAATGACGGCACAGAGGGCAGAAATGACAGATCAATTGAGGGTAATGGGGGTACAGTTGGGTGCACGGATTGATTTAATGAGGGATGAATTGGGGGAAAAGATGGAGAAAATGAAAACTGAGATGCAGGAGTGTGTGGATGTTAAATTGGGAGAAATACAAAGTAAATTCGAGGATAGATTGGAGGAAACAAAGGTAGAAATTACATTGGAGGGGGAAAATATACGGAAAAAATTGGTAGATAAAATTGATGCAACGAACATTCGGGTTGATAAAGTGGATGAAAGCCTGGAACGTCATCGTGCCTGTGTGGATGCTCGTATGCAGCTGCAAGTTGAAGAGTGGGGAGAGCTGAGGAAGCAAGGGATGAATTTGGCGGAGGAGGTAAAAGGATTGGAGGCTCGTTTGGACGAACAATATAAAATTATGAGCCAAGATGAAGTCTTGGATAAAGGCCTGGTAGAGCCGTCTTTTGTAAGTAGAGTATCCGGGTTGGTTGAGGAGCAGCTACAAACTCGCGACAGAGCCTTGGAGGAGGTTGTGCGGGCCCAGAAGATCCTGCGGGAAGAGGTGAATTGGTCCATTCAACGTTTGGAACAGGAGGCAAAATTGACCCATGAGACCCTCACCACAAAACATCTTTGGCCACAGTGGGCTCCGAAATTGGATACGCAGCCACAAGGGTGTTTGATCCCTGGGCTGGATTCGGACAAGGGAGAAACTGAGAAGCGGGCCACCGTAAAAGTGATCCCCCTGGTAAATTTCGACGGGTCAGGGAGCGTTGAAGCTTTTATGACGCAATTTGAGTGCATTTCCCGACTAAACGGGTGGAATGAGCAGGAACGTACAGGGAATTTGGTGGCAACGTTGTGGGGACCAGCCGCAGATGTGTTAAACGTGATCGCGGAGGGATGTTGACCAGCTCCCACATTTGCGAGGCGTTGAGCCGTCGGTTTGGGTTCGCGGCAAACTGTGATCTGGTGCGGGCCCAGCTCCAGCACCGCAGATTAAAGCCGGGTGAGACAGTGCAGGAGCTGGCACAGGACATTTACCAATCAGTCAGGTTCACGTATCGGGACCTTACAGTGGAGGCATGGGACAGACTGGCACTAGAGAAATTTTTAGCTGCTCTTCCTGACCCTGAGGTCCGAGCGCTAGTGGAGCTACAGGATCCACACACCGTGCACCGAGCGGCCGAGTGCGCAGCCAGGCTGGCCTAGTGGAGACGGCCGGGTCGAGTTCCAGAGAGGCCATCGGTGACGATCCGACAGGCGGAGATCCAGGATCAGGGAGGGGGGCTGGGAGAAATTGGCATTACCCAAATGTTTCAGGAAATTTGCCAGAAACTGTCAAGTTTGATAAAGGGTAATCCGGTAGTTAGTGCGCCAAAGCGGCGGGGTCCAGCCCAGCCAATAGAGCAATTCGATTATGGCCGAGGGGGTCCGGAACCGGAAGAGACATTTCACCGATACTCACGGGGGCCTTTTATGGGGAGTTGTTTCCGGTGCGGGCGAAGAGGACACATGTAACGATATTGCCGGTAGCCGGCGATGGAGGGACCCTCCAATAGACTTTTAGACTCGGAGAGGGTGAATCCTCCTGCTGAACCGCCAAGTCTATCCGAGATGCCCTTTCATAGGTCGGGTCCGGAGATCACTGTCGGGGGTCCGGGAGACTAGATCGGGCTGAGCATATAGGGCCATGCACTGCTGGTGAGATTGTGGCGAAGTGCCTCCTTTAGTAAAAAAAAAAAAAAAAATTGTGGAAAAATTGGCATGGGTTTGTAAGTTCTGTTGGGTTTTAGAGTGACAATCGGGACAGTGGATAATTGGAAACAAAGTGGGCACGAGTGGCTGTCCAATGGCTGGTGCGTGGATCGGGTGAGAAGTGCTGTGTGAGTTGTTTTAAGTGAAGAAGTGAAATGTATGGTGCATACATTGTTTTTTTTATTGGGCATGGTGTGGTAACAGGGAAGGTCATGGTCGGTGAAGTGTTAGAAATGCAGGTGTCACATGAAAGGCCGATGGGGTGGGGGAGTCATGTGGGTTTTGTGGGTGGGGATAATGTGCTTGTCCACAGGGATTGCTGAGGCTCACGGTGAGCGTGAATTGCGACCCCCTTCAAGGAGATTCACCACCTGGTGGCTAATGGTGACAGTGTCTGGAGGCAACTGGGAGAGGGTCTGGTTGGGCGACCAAGGCGGGTAGGACCTTGGCGACCCAGGAAGGCCAGAGGAGCCATTGAGACCTCTTCCAGAGTGTTGTACGGGATTAGAGCTGATGGCTACCAGGGGGGAGGGAATCAAAGGGAGCGGGGCGGAGAAACGTCCGGGTTGGACTAAAGCTTACCTGTGGGCATGGTTGCACCTGAGATGCCCCCATCATCTTGTGGTAACCCACCCCACGGCCACGACGGGATTCAGCCTGCATGATTAAAATGAGGACCATGACCTAGAAATGTGATGATGACCATGGTGTGAGTGTTGTGAAGATGTGTGAGTCCCACCCGATCCCGCACAACTTGACAGGTGCAGCAAGGGCATGATGTCCGCATAATTTTGGGGCAAGCAAATTTGAAAATTGGCTCCCCAGGTAACGCTGGGTCTATTAGCATCCACTGGGGGAGGCGGTCAAGTGTAAATATCCTGTGAATAGTGTCGTTAAGGCTTAGAGTAGAATGTAAAGTATAAGTGTTGTGTTTTTGTGGAACCTTTTGTTTCCCCTCCCCAGATCACTGGAAGAGTGCTGGGCAGGAGCGATGATCCGGAGGATGGCGTGCAACTTCGCTCAGTGCTCTCATGAAATAAAATAAAATAAAATAAAATAAAATAAAATAAAAAACGAATGATTGTTTAGGCGAGGATAAGGCCATAAGGTACATTAAGCAGGATAGGTAAGTTAGCTGCGACTCGCTGCCCATTGCCCCTCCTACTTTATTTCGTTAGGTTAATTAGGTGTGAGTCAGTAAGTGTTAAGGCTGGTACGGTAGCACCTGTGATATACCTTGCAGGAGCTGCGGTACCAGAGGAGGGGGCAGTGTTACGTTTGAGGGGGGGTATGCATTCAAAGGGTAATTAGGATGTTTAATTAGGTATGCCATGCTGTTCGAGTTTACCAGGATCTTGATGTAATAAGTAGCAATTCAGTGGTGATAAGTTGTCTAGTAAATGTTCATTTCTTCAAGGGGGGAGATGATAATTGTCACGTAATTAGATAGGGACACGGGATAGGGTAAGTGTGTCTGCGTAAACCCCTTTTTGGTATTCTCTGGAGACTGGCCGTGACGTCACAGGACAGTGCAGCGGATGGCTCCGCCCCGTGATCACGATTGGTGGAAGGCGACGGCGGTGGGCCAATAAACGGCTCGATTGAAGTGACGAGGACAGAAGGATAAAAAGGTTCTGTTCGGGGTCGAAAAGAAAGAAGAAGAAGATTACAACCAGAACGATCGTGTTTTTTTGGTGTGGAACCTGTGGCGGCAGAGAGCGTCCTGGCTGTTAGGGTTAGGGTTAGGGTTAGGGTTAGCAAGAGTCGATCGTGCTCTTGATCGTGTCTGGGAGCCTTGCTGAGCCTCGTGCCTCGCTTTGGTTGGCTCTCGGGTTCTGCTGACTCGGAGTGCGGGGTCGGGCGGCGGGCGGACCTGCCTCCCTCTCCTGCTCGCGGCTTGGCGCCGGAGCTGGTTCCCTGGTGGCTGTGGGCGGACTTGGGCCAGGACCAGGAGGTCGACAACACCGCGGTTTCTCCTGCCCCCCCCCCCTGGCGAGAGCAAGGCCGGCTCGTCCGGCGCCGATCCAGGGACAGTTGCGTCCACACCACGGTCCAGCCTGATCACCAGAGATAGCTACGTTTTGTGTGTGTGTGTGTGTGTGTGTGTGTGTGTGTGTGTGTGTGTGTGTGTGTGTGTGTGTGTGTGTGTGTGTGTGTGTGTGTGTGTGTGTGTGTGTGTGTGTGTGTGTGTGCATTTGGCACCTTAGAGGGATTGAGAACTGTATATTCATTGGAATTGTCTGTGTTTTTCCCCACGCCCGATCCCACACCATCCCGTCGAATCGCCCCGGATCCCTCTTCTTGCCGAGTCTTGTTATTTCTAGTAATAATAAAAAAGGAATAAACATCATCAACTCAGTGAAAAGTGACTCGTGCCACCTTCCTCGTCCCGTTTGCAGTAGAGCGATTAGAACCGCCATGTTTGGGTTATAAATAAATAAATCGCCTCCATCGTTTCGGCTCATTCTACCTTGGCGCGGGACTGTTCAAGTCCCGTGGACGTCACAATATATATATATATATATATATATATATATATATATATATATATATATATATATATATATATCTTAGCTCACCATAAACGTTTGTATGTATATATATATATATATATATATATATATATATATATATATATATATATATATATATATATATATATATATATATATACACACGTGTGTGTGTGTGTGTGTGTTTTTGCATCGTTAGAGTTGTGTAATTCCTGGTGTTGACTTTGTGGTTCAGGTGGCTGGCTTGGGATCTTCGGGTCCTGAGTTTGAGCACCGTTGACTACTGAATTAACACCAGGTGGGGTGACTCAGTCTGTAAAGCCTGGTGTTAGCTTAATGGTTGGGTGGCTGGCTTGGGACTTGAAGGTCCTGAGTTTGAACCTCTGTGCGCCGTTGAATTAACACCAGGTGGTGTTGACTCAGCCATCATCCTTCCAAGGTCCGTAAAATGAGTACCAGTGTACTGGTATGATGGATGACATGTCGATTGGTTCAATTGCCGATGGACGCGACTGTGGGCAGTGAGACCAGCTTTGTTTGCACAAGGCCGGTCGCATACACCACAACGGAAACTGGTTTCCGCTGCCTTGGATGGATCCTTCCGCCGCAGTCGCTTTTGCACAATCTCATGCTCCCGAACTTTCTCAAACCTTTGCACCCTGGTGTGTACTCTTCCCCTCCACTGCGAACGATTCTTGGCAAGTTCTTCCCATGATGACTCAGGGATATCACACTTCCTCATTGTATCGGCCAACATGTCCTTGAAACGATTCCTCGGCTTACCCAACTTTCTGGACCCATTTCTTAGCACACCATAAAATATTGACTTGGGTAAACGCAAGTCATTCATTCTGACTAAATGACCAGACCATTGCAGATGATGCTTTCGGATGATGCTTTCGATGCTACAGCACTTTGTTTTTGCCAAAATTTCGATATTCGAAACTTTTTCTTCCCAATTTGTTTTCAGGATGTTTCTCAAGCATCTTTGCTGAAAAGCTTCAAGCTGTCGGATGTGTCTACTGTATACCGTCCACGTCTCCGCTCCATATAGCAGTGTGCGAGCAACTACTGCCCGATAGACTGCTATTTTGGTAGCAAGTTTAATGTCATGGCTATTCCAAACCCGTTCTCTGAGCCTGCCAAAAGAAGAGCTGGCTTTGGAGTTTCTGCTGACAATTTCATGATCAAGCTGTCCATCATCAGACAAGATACTTCCGAGAAAAGGGAAAGTTTTGGTAGTCTTCAACTCTTCTCCATTGACAAGGATCGTGGGCGAGTGATGTATAACACCTGGGGGTGGTTGATACATGACTTCCGTTTTCTTTGTGCTGATTGTTAGACTGAAATTAGAAGATGTGACTGCGAAAGCATTCATGAGCGATTGTAAGCCCTCCTCGGTATGGGAAAATAATCCGCAATCATCGGCAAACAGGAGATCTCTAACAAGCAGGTCAATGGTTTTGGTTTTAGCCCGGAGCTGACGCAAATTGAAAATGCCACCATCCGTTCTAAATTTTATGTGAACACCGTTGTCATTTGTTTTCAAGGCTTCCTTGAGCATGGTTTCAAAGAACAGCACAAATAAGATAGGCGCCACAACACATCCTTGCTTCACCCCGTTGCTGATATTGAACGCCTCGGAGAACTTACCATCAGCACACACTCCAGCTTGCATTCCATCATGTAGCTGTTGTAGCACTCTGACAAATTTCTGTGGGCAGCCAATTTTGATAAGAATTTGCCATAGCGCAACATGTGAGACTGTATCGAAAGCTTTAGTTCGGTCAACAAAAAACACATATAACCCAATATTCTGCTCGATGCACTTCTCCTGAAGTTGGCGAGCTGAGAACACCATATCCGTGGTACCACGGTAACCTTGAAAACCACACTGCGACTCCGAAACATTTTCGTCTAGAATTAAATTTACAAGACGTATCTGAATAATTTTAGTTAGTATTTTGGAGCATGAACTTAGGAGGGAAATTCCTCTATGATTTCCACATTCCGAACGGCTGCCCTTCCGTTTGAAAATAGTAACAATGAGAGCATCCTTCAGTTGTTGGGGCACTTCTTCGTCTCGCCAAATATGACAATAGAGGCTGTGCAGACGTGTGATTAGAACTTCGCCACCATGTTTGAAAATCTCAGCTGGAATCCCATCCTCACCAGGTGACTTGCCATTTGATAACAAATTGATAGCCTTACGAATTTCTTGTTCAGTTGGTTCATTCGCAAGATGCTGAATCACAAGTTTTTGAGGCAGTTGGTCTATGCTGCGCTGATCAACATACGATGGTCTATTGAGGAGCTCGTTAAAAAGTTTCTGCCAGGGACCTAGTATCTCTGCCTGGTTGGTTAACAATTTTCTGCCGTCTTGAGATAGCAGGGGGGCACCACCATGTGCAGAAGGGCCATACAGTTATTTTATGGCATCATAGAAATTCTTTGAATCATTTCGATCCGCCAATTGTTGTATTTCCTGGGCTTTTCGGGACAGCCACTGGTCTTTCAACTTGTGCGTTTAATTTTGAAGCCGCCTTTGATAAACTTGGAGCTTCAATTTTGATGATCGTGTGTTACTGGATAGCCATGCTCTAAATGCTTCATTTTTGTTGTCAATTATCCTCGGAATAGTTACCAAATTATCTGAGAACCAGTCAGGTTGTTTCCTGGTTTTCAGTCCAAGCATCATCTTAGATGTGTTGTAGACCGTGTCACGCAGGATATTCCATCCGTTGGTCACTGTGCCATTTGGATCTATTGGGTTTGCAGTAAGCTCACCATTTATTTTTTCGGCCAGCTGGTGTCAGGTTTCTGCTGACCTTAGAGTCGAAACATTCAACTTTCTTACTGCCTTAAAACTGGACTTTTTGATCTTTGGGTGAATGACCATCTTTAATTTCATTCGAATCATTTTGTGATCGGTCTGACACTCAGCACCACGCATAACTTTTGTGATAGTCATCTTTGCGATCACGACTTCGTACGATTGCATCGTCGATCATGTGCCAATGTTTTGCTCGAGGATGCATCCTGGTTGTTTTGTGTGCTGTAGGTAACTGAAACATAGTATTGGTAATAGTCAGCCCATATTCTTTACATTTTGATTGTAGTAATAGACCGTTGGAATTTAGCTTGCCAATTCCGTGCCGACCAAGTGTTTCAGGCCATGCTGTGTGGTTTGTTCCAACTCGAGCGTTTAAATCACCAAGGAGGACAATTTTGTCATCCTTTGGGATTTGACCAGTGTATTGGTGTACTGGTATAGGGGCACAGCATCAGCGGCATAGTTGTACCCCAACATAATAATAGCTACCCGGCAGCCAAGCTGCCATGCGCAGGAAGAAGAAGAAGAAGAAGAAGAGTGGTGCACAATTTTTTTTAGCAACAATCTTATTATGTGGATACGGTATTTCTCACCTTAAATGGTGACAATAAATGGCTTCACTAATTTGCTTTAACACACGTTTTCGTTGTCGGTATCTTGAGTTTGACTCGAGATGTTTTTTTTTTTCCTTGATCATTATCAAACAAAAGGTCAGGTCAGGTATGGGAGCATGTGCCAGAACAGCGCGTCGCTGCGTCCACTTTCCGCCGGTACTCCAGGGGCCTCCGTCTGGCCATCCCCCAGGCAGATGCCAGGCCCATTCCCATCTCCTTGAGATGATGGTCAACCTGCTGCAACCACGAGGCATGTGGTCGGCCCACTGGCCTCCTCCACTCACGAGACTCCCCCGCTGAGAGAATCTGGTGAGCAGGATCAGCGTCAGGAAAACGAGCCACATGTCCATACAAAAACCTTTGGATTTTTACTGAACCTCAGCAATTGCGAATGATTTGATCCCAAGATATCCCTGGCATAGAGCTGAAATGACCAAAAATAACTCCCAGGCTTTTTGGAACTGAATTGTTGAGCATTTACTGAAGAACATAAATGCATTATCAATCCTGAAGAAGTGAGGGATCGTGACAGTAACAGGCAGACGTCCTGTCATCAGAAAATGGAGCAAACCTAAAAATTTTCCATGTGTGCCTAACAAACTGGCTTTCATCCCAACAATGCTTTTCACTTTCCTTTGAATTTTCATCTCAACAAAGCTTGAAATTGCTTTGCAACATTTGGAGCAGTGAGTGCATTGTGGTCTTCCCCAACAGGACATTCATATATACACATCGACTCGAAGCAAAGAAGATCCTGGACTATTATTTTGAGTGGGGTGTCAACCAATCGGAGAAGGTTCAGTTGCGTGACATTTAACTTTGTCTTTTTTGCAACCGGTTAAAGGACTCGAGTGTGGGAGAGCGCGGGTGATCACATGTTGCATTCGTCACGCATCATGATAACACTTCAGTATACGATAGTCATACTCTGGTGGACTTTTATTTGATGTTCTTGTAACACCCTCATCTCCTTCTGGGTGCTTATTATTAGCCCCTGTTGGACTTAGTCTGAAACACGGGCTTATGGATTGGGTCTTGTCTGTGCGTCCGTCAGTCTGCAGCCATATATCAGATATGTCTGGACCTATTTTGTTCAAACTTGACAGAAAGACAACACATGATGATATATACATCTGCGCATCAATTTGTTTTGCGATTCGATCAACGATAGCTGACTGGCGGCCATTTTAGTTATTTTTTTTAAAAACACAGATGTTGAACACATCTGTGATGTATTGCCTCCCTTGAGTTTGATGTGAGTGCCGTGTGCGTATGCGCAACAAACGGGACGAGAATGGAGCTGAGCGTTCTCAATAAAACCTTTGTGAAGTTGAATGCATCGCGGTCGGTCTGATCGTTTGTACATCACGACATTACAATTGGCGACGAGGTAAAAAAAAAAACTATCCGTGTTTCAATGGCGACTGTCGGCATTCTCCATGAAAACTCCGATGGGGAGGATTGGGCAGATTTTGTCGAGAGGCTGGACCAGTATTTCGTGGCCAACAACATGGCGGCTGTTGGTGATGCCACCAGTTTTCGTGCTGTGTTGTTGACTGTGTGCGGGCAGAAGGCGTACGGACTCATCAAAAACCTGCCGTCACCATGGTCAAGCGACACTTCAAGCGACACTTCAACCCGAAAGCTGGTCTGATCATATCGAGGTAAAAGTTTTTTGTACACACACTCACCAGGAAAATCAGGACATTTCCCGTTTTGTCATTGATCTGCGCCGTTTAACAGAACTGTGTCAGTTTGGTGCTGTGCTTGATGAGATGCTCCGAGACATTTTTGCGACTGGGGTAAATCATGAAGTCATCTTACGAAAACTCCTTGCTCAAGAAGACGACCTTGACCTAGGAAAAGCAGTGAAGATTGCACAGGCGTGTATGACAACAGCTGAAAACCTGAAGGAGATGTCATCAAAGAGCCAGAACTCTTCAAGTGCAGATACTGTAAATAAAATTGCTCAATCGTCGTATAAGGCTACACCTAAGCCAGTTGTGTGTTTGAAACCTGCTTCATATGTAGCAAGAGGCCCCAAGAACTTGTGTTGGCATTGTGGTGCAAATCATATGGATCACCAGTGCCGTTTCAAGCGGTACACATGTAACAGATGTGGGAAGATCGGGCATCTTTAAAAGAGGTGTTCCCAATCCAGCAGTGGTGATGTTACTGGCACCACCCATCATGTGGATGATGGCGAGCATGTTGCTGTAGCTGATGAGTCGTCACTGCATGGTGAGGAGTGTGAGATGTATACAATCCATGGCAGCACCTCACCGATAACTGTTGATCTTCAGCTAAATGGCAAGCAGGTGTCAATGGAAGTGGACACAGGGGCGAGTCAGTCAATTATGAGCCAGGAGACATTTGACAAATTGTGGGACTGTGAGGCTGTGAAGCCCAAATTGAGTCCAGTGAAGGCCCAACTTCGTACCTACACCAAGGAAATTGTTCCGGTGATTGGCAGCACAGATGTCAGCGTGTCTTATGATGGTGTGACTTAAGCTTGGGGCAACAATCGTTGATTCATAAAGTCCCAAACTTGCGTTCAAATTAAATGAATGGTGTGTACAGGGTTCTCTCCAGATAGAGAATATTATAAGGGAAAATTAAAACCAAAATAATGATGAGAACAAAAACAAGCCCTTCTTTGACTTTCTACTCTTTTAGTATTTTCTAAACTACAAGGGGTTGGTTGCACTGTGATGTGCAGGTCAATTGGTGAGTGGGTACATCCTTCTTGTGGTGTTCCACTGGTGTGGGTTTAATTCTCATGGTGACTCATAATGGGATTTTGTTGTAAGTATTAGGTTTGACCAACCGATTTGTAAAAGTTTGAGGTACTTCCACATACTCTACTCCGTGAGCTAATAACCTGAAATCAATGAGACCTGTTCATGTGGAGTGAGCTTGTGAATGATTAGGATGTGTTTGTCATGTCTTTGCAGAGTGGCTGAGAGGCATGCACACTCAACTTTGAGTTATCTTGCGTGATTTCGAATTTGGCCCAGCTTTAAACTGCCATCTTGGTGTTTTGCAAGCAGTTGCAATGTGTGTGCCGTCCTCTCTGATTGACGTTAAACTGGGCATCTCATCTACCGGCATTTGTTTGTGGACATCAAATATCCCATGGTGTCCTTTGAGAAGAGGCGAGCTATCGCCGGCACCCTGGCCAAATTCCAAATTTCTGTTCTAACCTATAGGAGGCACTGCATCAGTGGCACAGCTGTTTAATCAGTAAATTATGCTATCCACAACCATGTGCTCCATGAAAAAGAAGAAGCATTCTCTTCTAGACTGATGGCTCATGATGCTCTGAAACAAGGTTCTAATCCCCTCATACAATGTAATTTACATTGTCCAGGAAATATTTGTCACTTGTTTTTGTCCTGCAGGTGAATCATGAACAAACAACACTTAACCTTCAATCATTTTTGTTTTTTTAATCTGTCATTTTGACATGGTCACCTGCAGCATAAGCCTTATGACTCATGTTGACATGCAAATGGAAAGACTGGTTTTTAACACTTTGCTTGACATTCTCTTTGGTATTTGACTACATTGATACAAAGTGAAATGTCAAAATGAAATGATGCAATGAATGGTTTCGAAGACCTGTTTGAAGGGGGAAAAAAAAACAAGTTCGAATTGTGAACATACTCCGTGGGAGTTCATTCGTATAACTCTCAGGTGAGCGATAGCACGGACGACAGATAGTTTTGAAATTTGGTAAGATTTTCATCGCATCAGAAAAATAAATCAGAACACCTCACAAGAGTGAGGCTAGTTTCATATCATCATTTGCGACTTAATTTTGCGTTGGGTATCGCCCAGCGCATTTAATCATTTATTTTTTTTCTAACAATTTAAATAAAATGGGCCGAAAGGGCGGTTTCTCGGCCCAAAGGGCCGGATACGCACTTTGGGCTCCGTTAATGCCTGGGGAATGGTCTCTAGAATATAACTGTCAAGTTTGGTTCGGTTCCATCCACTAATAGCCGAGAAATAACAATTTCAAGAAAATGGGCCGAAAGGGCGGTTTCTCTGCCCAAAGGGCCGGAATCGCACTTTGGGCTCACTTAATGCCTGGGGAATGGTCTCTGGAATATACCTGTCAAGTTTGGTTCGGTTCCGTTCACTAATAACCGAGAAATATCAATTTTAAGATTATGGGCCAAAATGGGCCGTTCCTCGGCCCGAAGGGCCGCAACCACACTTTTGGCTCTGTTACTGCCTACCCATATGTGTCTCGTATATGCCTGTCAATTTTCATCGAATTCTGTTCGCGAATAATGGAGAAATAGACGTTCAAATGAACTGTACACAAGAAAAGAGAGAACGCAAGCGGCGCTTAAACCCCACGGGGTAAAAATTGTTGGGGTAAAACAGATCACATACCTGAGAAAGTTACACTGTTGTGGAAATGGCTTCTGCCGTTAATGCTTACAGTAAATCGTGTTTTTACCTCTGCCACCAAAGGTGGATGTAGGTTATTTTTCATCCCTGTATGCTTGTTTATTTGTCTGTGAGCAGGATATCTTTAAAAAAAAAAGTTATGGACGGATTCGGCCGGAATTTGCTGGACAGCTTTGTTGTGTGACAAAGACGAATTGATTCTATTTTGGTTGCACAAATAAACAGTTACACAATTAAACCCGGACGAACTGCGCAACCTCATCAACCCTTTTTGAAGATCTGAATCTGGAGGATCCGGATGCAAGAAGATTTTAATTTTTCACCTTTGAGAGATGGGGCATACTTCAAAAAGTTGTGGACGGATTCTGATGAATCTTGGTGGATGAGTTGGTTAGGTCACAAGAACAAGCCGATTCGATTTTCGTTCATGTCCGGATCCAGATTTGGCCTAGAAGTAGGACACCAAAGGTAAAATGTTCAGCTTGGCGGTGGTATGTGCTCTACCGAGTGCCACAATCATTAGATATGTGCCATGTATATGTGTATTTAGACGACATCCACCTGTCCTTGTGTGTGAATTTAAAATCAACCCTTTTGAGCCCATTTTTACTGTTTTACCCTTGGGAATCCATTATTTGTTATTTTTTTAGCATTCGCTGGGCCGGCGGCACAAGTTTTGGCAGCAAAAGCTGCCCAACCATCACCACTGGGTAGCATTACCTCAGAGCTTTGATGAAGGCAGTCATGGAGGAGCCTTCTCACCCACCAGGTCAAGCAGCAGCCACTGCTGAATGTGAGGGAAGGGGTGTGGAGCATCATCCACGGCATGTGTGCCCGAGTCCATAAAGATGGGCGCAAGGAAGGAAGTGGAAGGAGACCCTCTCCCCTCAGAGGTTCAAGCGAGAGAGTCACGCTCTGAACTTTTCGTGCTGCTCTGCAGAACCAGCCATGCCTTCTCCTCTTCACAAAGCCAGGCTGTGACAAGGTGACATGTTTGCTCTGCGGGGAGTGGGAGGGAGGGCTGACTACTGCAATTCCCAAGAATACTAGAGTTTGGCGAACTTAACAATAAGCGCCATGTTGTTACCCAACCGTTCGCATGTTGTAGCGTTAATTACATACTATTGCAACAGACCTTTGAGACCTTTCAACCTTTTTTCATTATTATTTTTGTGTACATAGTCGAGGCTCGTGAAGATGTAGTACACTAAATGGACCAGGATGTAACAGGCCAAAATGAACAGCAGAGAGGATGGGTGTTGGGGTGGGGGGGGGGGTAGAAACATGAACCAGAGCTGAAGGCCAAGATAGAGGGAGACAATGGTGGCGTGAATGTGAGGCTGGAAAGGACGCATGGGTGGCCAAGATGGATACAGAAGGATACTCTCTTTGGAGACAAAAACTGAAAATTTGGAAGGAGGAGGGCTCAGGGGGGGGGCAGGATTGGGTTAACAGAGGAAGAAAAGATCATGGTTCTCGATTGGGGACAATCTGAGAGGGTGGTGAATAGCTGTCTTGGAGACTTGGAGCGAGGAACGAGATTGAAGAGAGTGTGGAAGTTGATTCCACAGGTGGGGAAAAATAGTAACAAATGAGTGCAGGTGAAGAATAATTTTGGATTTTGGGAGTTTCACTGGAAGGGAGTTGCTGGTGTATCGCGTGCACTCTGCAGATACATGGGGAGGAGGACAAAGCACGGAGAGGGCAGATGGTGCAATAACAGAAAGTAGGTAGAAGACAGAAACCACCGAGCTGTCGGCGATGGCAAAGTAATAGGAAAACTGAGAGGACGGACACCAGAGCTCCCAGCATGCAGGAGGAGAGAAGGAGGGTCACGAGGGCTGGATCAGAGTAGCAGTCCAGAGGTGCTGATCATCGTTGGCTTACCTGGTCTCTGGTTTATTTCGCTACTGGCTTACTCTGTCACTGGTTTCCAGAACGCCTTCCACCCTGCATATCATAGTCGAAGGAAAGTCCTCGCCTGTACTTTTAGCTCACCTGGAATTTAATCTGGTGAGCTTATGTGATTAAACAGTGTCTGTAGGTGTCATTCAATCAATCAGTCGGTTAGTCTGTAAACATTTCAGTCATTATCGCTTGAACCAAACAAACAAGAATGGCATGCTGTAGAGTGCACACCTCGGCCAGGCTGAAGTTTATGTTTTGTATCCCACTGATAGGCCGGATTTGGATGCGGACCTGAACCAAAATTGAATCTGCTTGTTCTTGTCACCGACCCAACTCATCCACCAAGTTTTGTTGTTATCCGTCTTCAACGTTTTGAAATATCATGCTATGTATCATTTCAGCCACACCTCTAAAGTCTAAATGGTGAAGAATCACTTGTGAAATTAAAAAATTATCATATCCAGATCGGGTTCGGATCTTCACCAAAATCTCAACAATTTGTCCATGGTACACACCTAACCTGTCCACCAAATGTCGTCCAATTCCATCCATAGCTTTTTGAGATATTCTGCTCACAGACTAATAAACAAACAATTCAGTGAGGTTGGTTTCTTAATTCAGTGAGGCACTATGCAATTGCTGTTTAATTTTCAAGTCAATCGGATGAAAAATGACAATCTTCTAAATATGACCTCAATATGACCTTTGACCTATGACTTCAACATCAACAGGCTTCTCAATTGTGACTAACTCTATAATTTGTTGAAGTTTCATGAATATCAGTTTAAAATTGTGTCCTTTAGGCGGTTAACAAACAGACAAACAGAACAAGCCGGTAGGCAGCGATGGGTCGCCGAGCATGGAAACTATAAGATACAGAGCAAAATGGATGTCATATAGCTGATAGGGAATCACCTTAAGATTATGCATATCAAATCTCATCCAGTTCCATCTACTGATAACTACTCGGTATCCATTTGAATGAAAAGTACCGAAAATGCGGTTTGAAATTGGAAATCCCCAAAGTTTGAGGGGGTGCTGTGGGTGAACAAAGATGCAAATCGAAAATCCGGCTCAATCGTTTGTGCACAATGTATTCCAGACGATTAGTGTGAATTTTCATGACCATCCGACCATAACCCTAGGAGGGGTAGCATTTGGCGTGAAGGCACTTCCAGCTCTCGCATATTATTGATTTTTGCACAAATTGACCTTTGACCCCTGACCTAAGCGAAATCGGTCAATATGCCCTGAGGCAAAGTTGTAGTACTCATTGAGTACCATAAACCTGCAAAATTTCATTCGTATCGATGCACTCACCTGGTCGCAAGGGGGTCTTCAATTTTCGCCAATTTTCGCGTATACCCTAATATAGGGGGCGCTGCGGGTAAAGTATTCCATATATCACAAAAACCGGAATATATTTGATAGAGCATCATCTGTAGATCATTTGTGCCAAATTTCATAACCCTACGTGGGATAATGGCTTTTGGAATTGATTTCGCATGAACGGTACCAATTTTGAAGGTTTTTCGGTTGTTGCTAGGGAACCAAAGCATCCCTAGCAACCATCACAATTTCCAAAGCACTAGGTCATAAGATGTACCTACCACCCGAGTTTGGTCAAAATCCGCCCACGTTTACTACCAACTATGCTGATGACAAACGAACAAACATCCAAACAAACAGACAGAATTACTGACAATAAGGGTCACCTATTTCGGCAACCCAATAACAAAGTCGACCGACCAATATACTTGAAAAATTTTCGATTTTGCAAGGAACAAACAAGATACATATTGTGCTTAACATGATACTTGCAAAATCCACCCTCCCCCCCCCCCAAAAGTTGCCATGTATATATTAAATTGTCCATTTCATTAAGATTAAAACTGACAATCTTAATGAAAGCTCAAGTCAATCGGATGAAAATTGACGATTATTCAGATGAAATTTGATGATTTTAGAAGTCTGACCTTTTGACCTCAAAAATAGTTTTCTTCCCAATTCATTGATGCACTATGCAATTGCTATTTAATTTACAAGTCAATAGGATGAAAATGATGATTTTTTTTCAGACAAAAATTGATGATTTTAGAAGTTTGACCTTGAGCTTACCTTTGACCTTTTGACCTCAAAAATAGATGGTTTCCCAATTCAGTGAAGCATTGTGCAATTGCTGTTAAATTTCCCTGTCAATTGGATAAAAATTGACGATTTTTCCGGTGAAAATGGATGTTAGAATTTTGACTTTGAGTTGACCCTTTGACCTTAAAAATAGTTGGTTTCCCAATTCAGTAACCCAATGTGCAAATGATGTTCAATTTTCAAGTCAATCTGATGAAAAATGACGATTTCAGAAATTCGACCTCAAAATGACTTTTGAACTTTGACCTCAAAATCAATAGGCTTCTCAGTTGTGACTAACGCTACAACTTGGGAAAGTTTTGTGAAGATTGGTTTAAAATTGTGACCTATAAGTGGTTGGCAGACAAACAGAATAACAAAGTCGACTGACCAATATACAATACTTGAAAAATCTTCGATTTTGCAAGTAACAAACAAACAGCAAGTGCAGAGCACTGGGTGGGTGAGCGATTCAGGCACTGTGCCGGGCACATTCATTAGGGCCAAGCCGATAACACATTTACATTTATGAGCCAAAACATTATGACCACTGACAGGTGAAGTGAATAACAATGATTATCTTGTTACAATGGCACCTGCCAAGGGGTGGGATATATTCAGCAGCAAGTGAACAGTCAGTTCTTGAAGTTGATGTGTTGGATGCAGGAGAAATGGGCAGGAGTAAAGACCTGAGCGACTTTGACAAGAGCCAAATTGTTATGGCCAGACGACTGGGTCAGAGCATCTCTGAAACAGCAAGGCTTGTGGGGTGCTCCTGGTCAGCAGTGGTGAGTACCTACCGACAGTGGTCCATGGAGGGACAAACCACAAACCGGCGACAGGGTGTTGGGTGCCCAAGGCTCATCGATGCGTGAGGGCAACGAAGGCAATCCCGTCTGGTCCGAACCGACAGAAGGTCTACTGTGGCACAAGTCACAGAAAATTTTAATAGTGGTCACGGAAGGATTGTGTCACAATCCACAGTGCATCGCACTCTGCTGTGTAGCCGCAGACCGGTCAGAGTGCCCATGATGACCCCTGTCCACCGTCGAAAGCACCTACAATGGGCACATGAGCATCGGAACTGGACCTTGGAGCAGTGGAAGAAGGTCGCCTGGTCCGATGAGTCCCGATTTCTTTTAAATCACGTGGATGGTCGTGTACCTGTGCGCCGTTTACCCAGGGAAGTGATGGCACGAGGATGCATTGGGGGAAGACGACAAGCCGGTGGAGGGAGTGTGATGCTCTGGGCAATGTTCTGCTGGGAAACCCTGAGTCTGGCATCAATTTGACACGTGTCACCTACCTAAACATCGTTGCAGATCAGGTACACCCCTTCATGCCAATGGTATTCCCTGATGCCAGTGGCCCCTTTCAGCAGGATAATGTGCCCTGCCACAATGCACACATAGTCCGGAAATGGTTTGAGGAACATGATGAAGTGTTCACGGTGTTGCCCTGGCCTCCAAATTCTCCAGCTCTCAATCCGATTGAGCATCTTGGGATGTGCTGGACCGACAAGTCCGATCCAGGACAGCTCCACCTCGCAACTTACAGGACTTGAAGGATCTGCTGCGAATGTTTTGGTGCCAGATACCACAGGACACCTTCAAGGGTCTTGCAGAGTCCATGCCTCGGCGGGTCGGTGCTATTTTGGCGGCACACGGAGAACCAACAGCATATTAGGCAGGTGGTCATAATATTTTGGCTCATCGGTGTATATGCACTGATCGTCTTGCATATAAAGGCTGTCTTCTCACACACTCTGTCTCTTGTTTTCCGTCTTCTGCTGTGGATGCATAAGAGCGATAGACAAGGGCAAAGCCCAAACAAACGCTCTTTTCAGAGCAACCCCATAGACACGCACCTCATTCCATTCTTCTCTGCACTTCACCCGCATTTCATCTGCACCTCACCATATCCCTCGTCACAAATAAACACTGAGGTCGCAAACATCATGTAATGTTTCTATCTTTCTTTGCTTTCTAATCTTCCTCAAGGAATGAATCTGGTGGTGCCTGTCAGGTTAGTACAAGTTAAATTTGTAGAAGTTCATTATATCAGTATCCTTCTGCCCTGTGTCTATTGTTCTTTTGTAAATATTTGCATTTATTTTGCTTCACTTGTCATCTTAAGCTTGCTTGTATAAATGTACCCAGCTCGGCACGTCTTTTCCCTGTTGGTCCAGTATGGGCCACACGTAGAGTTATCCGGGAAGTTCTACCCCACCAATTTGCTCTTGTTAGCCGGTGCGTACTTGGCAGCTCTACTCGGCTGCACCTGATATGGTAAGTTAATTTGAGTACGAATCTAAGACACAAGACCCCCCCCCCCTTTTATGCTGCCAATCCACCAGAAATAGTATCATGCAAAGTAGTGCGAATCCTGGCAGGATTGGCAGCACCAATTGGCACTCATGGTTGATTAGCAACCCGCTGGTGTGCGGAGTTATCCGTGCTCGGTGGTCTCAGGGTCGGGTGTTCGGGAGGAACTCAAAACGCTTCCCCTCTTGGCGAAACTCCAACCCCGGATCCATTACATTATTAATATTATTATTATTATTCTTACTATGACTAAACTTTTATATGTTTTCTGTCAAATGCAGCTGGGACGATCCCATAAAAGAAGCTGATGTTGAAGATGAAGAAAGTTCATCACATTGGATTGCTTTATTTCGAGTCATCCTCTTCAGCATGCTGTTTTTGTTGGTTCTAGGTAGCAGTACCGTTAGCATGGTGAGCAACACATTTTCATTGTCTGAGTTCACGCTTGGCTGTGGAGCACATTTGTAAGATCACAAATATATTTTTTATCCAACTCGTGAGCCAAAAGTACTGTGATGACAAAAAAAACCTCTTTGGATGTCGTACTTGTAATAGCTACCAATATTCATATGAGCATTAGGAAAAGTCATGAATGCACTTTTGTTTTGCTTTTCACTGCTCAGATAATATCTAAGTCCTAAAAGTTTACTGTTGTTTCATTGCAAATATACAAGTAAGGTTTTTTTTCAATGTATTTTGTCTGGTGCACAACCTTAGCAGTTCATTGCTGAAGGAGTGACTTCACTTGGTTTCGGTGTTAAAATTTGGGATAGCAGAGGAGAGACTGACATAAATTTTATATATAAAATATGAGTGGAGAGGGAGGGGAGAGAGGGAAATATAAATGTTAAGTAAAGATGTGGATGTGAAAAATACGAGTTTTATCCCCTTCCCCCACCTCATCTTTGTTTTAACTCCACAGCTCTGCCTGCTCTCTCTTGAAATGTTTGCAAAGGAGACCACTCAACCAGGAGAGCGACTGTTTCTTCTCTGGAATTTGAGCTTACTTTTAATCTTTCCAAGCTTGATCTCACTCATGAAAAGTTCATGGAAATTGGCCTTCAAGACTGATTCAAAAGCCAACACTGCAATAATTACCAAGGTATTTTCACTGAGACCTTAATTTACCTATAAAAATATATTGTGAAGATTACAGTATTGCCATATGGATCGCAACCTTCAGAAAGGATAAAACCACACCCGAGCGGTTGCATCACGCTGAAGCCGAGGCTTCAACGATAGCCAAACTATCACATTTTTTATGAGCTTTTGCCAAGCAGTGTACTTCGGGGCTGTGGTAAAGCAGGGTCGATTACTGTACCAGTTATAAACTTTAAAAAAATTACCTTGGATTTAGACCTCCAAGTATACCAAACAAACACTATTGTCATTGTGACAAAATGGCAGCAACATGAGGCAGATCATAACTTGAGAGAGAAATACATAAATTATTATGAAAAACACAGCAATATTCAGTAAATCCAAAACATGAAATAAACAATCACCAACACACACGCACAAGCAAGCATACAAAAAAACAGTGAAAAAAGGGGAAAGGCATGGGGTGAAGAACATTAAGCTATTTTGGAACTCGATCAATGCAGCACAGGAGCGGGAGACAGAGAAAGGTCCAGAGTCACCATGAGAATATGGCAGAGACAGGCTTCACACCATATTCTAAGAGTCCCAATAAAGTAAGGAGCAGCAATGCCTACTTCCTCTGTTGGTGGCAGAACATGCCTTGTTGCCCCTTTCCTGCCTTGCCCCACTCAGTTCGACATAGGAGAACAAATGGATTGGGCGTCTTCACCTAAATAATGTCTAAATCGGACAACACCCTTCAAAGACATCAAATTAGTCATCCTGATCTTACAAATCGTCCTGTTGCATCCTTATACGTTCAGTGTACCAGCTCTTCCATGAGCCTTGACTGTGTATACAAAAACATAGAGGCAATACAGGTGATGTTGGTACATCACAGGTGATGAAGGTTGTGGTCAAGTTTCATCGAAATTGTGTCCGTGGTTTCGGAGAAGAAAACAAATACGTATACATTTTGGGGGCACCCCCCCCACCCACCCCGGAGACCCCTTCACACCCTGATTATTTTTTTATGTCATGAACGAGCTTAAGTACATCACAGGTAATGAAGGTTGTGGTCAAGTTTCATCAGAATTGCTTGTGTAGTTTCTCAGAAGAAACCAAATATCTATTTTGGGGGGCAACCCCCACATAGATTCCCCGAGACCCCACTTGTTTTCATGGTGTGAACAAGCTTTGGTACTTCACGGGTGATGAAGGTTGTGGCCAAGTTTCATCAAAATTGTGCGTGTAGTTGCTGAGAAGAAAGTAAATACCTATTATGGGTGGTAGCCCTCTGTAAACCCCATGAGGGCCTAATTTTTTTGATTTTTTAAAATCATCATTATTTATTACTTACGAAATCTAAAGATTCCGTAAGTATATTGATGACTTCCGTCCTCTGTTTGTGTGTGTGTGTGTGTGTGTGTGTGTGTGTGTGTGTGTGTTTGTTTGTGTGTGTGTGTGTGTGTGTGTGTGTGTGTGTGTGTGTGTGTGTGTGTGTGTGTGTTTGTTTGTTTGTAGGCATGATAACTCGAGAACGGAAGAAGCTACCAATGTCAAATGACACCACGTGATTCAGGAGGGTGATGGCTAGCGTTGGTTAGATTTTGGTCAAAATTGGTCAAAGGTCAAGGTCACAGTGACGTCAAACATCCAAAACATGATAACTCGAGAACGGAAGAAGCTACCAATGTCAAGTTACACCATGTGATTCAGAAGGGCGATGGCTCGGGCTGATTAGATTTTGGTCAAAATCGGTCAAAGGTCAAGGTCACAGTGAGGTCAAACATCCAAAACATGATAACTCGAAAAGTTACCACAGGTATTGTTGAAGGAGCGTGAGTTTGGAAGATTGAGGTAAGTTTGGCGGAATTTGTGTGTCAATTCGTCGAGTTACGGCTGTTTAAAACATTTCAGTGTTATAAAATAATATTAAATAATTCCGTAAATTCCTGTGGAGAAATGGAGTATTTTTGCTTCGGTCGATGTTACGAGTTCGTTTTAACTTTGATTTTAATTTTGTCTTCGGTGTTTGCGATCACTTAGGACGCTTAACACTCGGTTGTCGAAATTCTGGAAAAACCGGATGTTTTGGAGACGTTTTAAGATAGTATAAAAATATTTCACTCGCCGCAACACGGCTCGTCACGTAGTGCAGCGCGCTCGAGCAGACGCGTCGTTGAGTCACATAAAGGTTTTGCGTGTGTGCGCTGATGGTGTTTTCGATAAAGATGGTGTTTAAAAGTCATTTTTCATCCCAATAAAGCTTATCGTCGCATGCCTGACTCGCTAAGCCGTCGGATAGTGTAAAGATTGTTTGTGGATGGCCGAATATTATGGTTTTATGACTTTGATAAAATAATATTAAATAATTCTGTAAATTCCTGTGGAGAAATGGTGTATTTTGGCTTCGGTCGACGTTACGAGTTCGTTTTAACTTCGATTTTAATTTTGTCTTCGGTTTTTGCGATCGCTTAGGACGCTTAACACTCGGTTGTCAAAATTCTAGTAAAAATCAGATGATTTGGAGACGTTTTAAGATTGTATAAAAATATCTCACCCGCCACGTCACGGCTCGTCACATGGCGAGGTTTTGCTTGTGCGAGCTGACGTCATCGCGCTCGCCCCGGCGTCCTTTCGAGTTGGGGGGGGCGTCGAGTGTGACCTTTATGTTACGTTAATCCACGGTAACTCGAGAACGGAAGAAGCTACCAATGTCAAATTACACCACGTGATTCAGGAGGGTGATGGCTAGCGCTGATTAGATTTTGGTCAAAATCGGTCAAAGGTCAGGTCACAGTGAGGTCAAACATTCGATTTTTGATGGTTTGGTTCAGAATCATCGTAGAAACTTCTGGTTTGCGTCGCTACCTTCTCTAGAGACAGCTTTTATTAGACAAGGTCAGAGGTCAAGTTGACGATTTCGTCAGTACCAGTCTATGACTGCTGGTTTATTTATTTATTTTTGTTAATGCCGTGAACAAACTTTGGTACATACCAGGTAATGAAGGTTGTGGTCAAGTTTCATCAAAATTGTGCGTGTGGTAGTCTCCGTCATTATCGATTTTTGTTTTTTCCCGATATCAATACACCAGAATAGCACGAAGTTCACAGCACGAATAGACCGTGGGCCGAGCTCCCATTTTGTTTAGTTTCGTGACCTAACCTCGTGTATCTACTTTTATTTATAATATGTTGTGTGAAAATATTATTCTTGTGAAAATATCTGAAACTCGTCAAGCACAAAACTTGCACATTTTTTAAAAATATGGAAAAAACACCCGAAATTGTGACAATTTTCTGATAAACATCGTCCAATCACAGTGCTTTTGACATACAGCACTACGCTCATCAACCAATCACACACTTCGTTCCAGGCAAGCTGTAAACCCACTAGCTGTCATGGCGGCGTACATGTCATCTGATGCTAGTGTTGCCGAAGATTCTGAAGACAGTTCTTCGGGGTTCTGTTTTATGCATGTCATCAACACCCACAGCAAAGTAATTCCTTTTGGTGAGAAAAGCATTAAGAAATTTCAGGAATGTGCTGCTCAATGGATTGATGTGGAAGGAAGCCCCAAAAGTAAGGTCCCTGTCAAGGCGCTACTAGTACACCACAGCCAGCACAGGATCGGTGTGGGGATTGCAGCTGCTGTAGCCACCGATGCCGTGCCCGGTGATGATCATGATGATGATTATGAATGTGACGGATCTTGAAGGTAGGATCTCCTTTCTACCTTTGACTAATTTTTGACAGAATGGTCAAAATCAATACCCAATGATTACTTATACTATAGAATCTAAATGTCATGAATCCGATTGGATGTTCTGCTCTAAATTCTGCTATCACTTAGTATCAGTATCATCCTTCGAAATTCAATCATAAACTGACCGTGACATGTGTCAATGATCCTCACTGAAATCTAGCCAAGTATGGAGTATGGACTAACTTAAAATTCTAAACATGAATCACAACACTACCATTGTTTCCATCTGCAGTTGCTATGCATTCTATTAAATTAAATCAACGATGTGGTGGTAAACCTGCTATAGCAGTGCGGCTACACTGGGTTTGTTTGTGGTCCCAGTGGAATGCCAACCTAAAAATGTTAATTGCCAGTGGCTATACACTGATAATTATTATTGAACTTCAATGTAAAACATACCATGCCGCTGGCGTAATTTTGTAGTGAACTTCTGCTGCCCACAACAATCACGAGCAAAGTTACGACTTGTACGCCAGCGGCATGGTTGTCCATGGCTCCACCAAGATAGTGTCCACAGTTTTTTAATGACATTTTTAGTCATCCTTTAGAATATTTTTCTATTGGTGTAAATTTAAGGGAAAAACTAATCTCAGTATTAATCACCTAGCCACTGTAGTCTGTATGCAATGAATAATTTGATATGATTCATACTATCAATCATTGTCATTAATTTATGTGAAGATTCATGCATGTCCCCTCTAGATTTTCAATTCACAAACAAACATAGATGAGCATGGCATATGCAAATTACATGCACATTGCAAAGAAAAATGTTTACTAAATTGGACTTTCCAGAAATGTTTGTGACCTGTTCTGCTTTCGTGAACCAAGAATAGTGGCGACCTGTATGCAAGTACTATAATTGGATTGCTCGTGCTTATCATCATCAGAAGTCATAATACACATTACAATCTTTTGATGATTAAGCGAACGTTCCTCCAGTTTTGAGATTTTATATATGATTGGAAAACATCGCGTAATGATGACAAAACAGAAGGAAATGTCTATCTCTAAAAAAGAGCATTTATAGGTGTAATCAACAGATAAAACTATGCAAAAAACATTTGAGACATGTTTGTAAGAATACATATATTTTTTTATTGATGGCAAAAAGATTAGTTTTCAAGAAACTTTGATCATCAGTACATGGACATATATTAAGTAAATGTAAACATTTCATGTAATCCACCTTGGTGCTGAAAAAATAATGTGAAGAATTCTAACTCTCCAATTGTAAGCAATCGGCACAAAATATACTCACTGTGGAAACTGAAATTGAAATGATCTTGCCACTGCTTAAAATATATAATGGAGATATTATATACATATTAATGAAAAAATATTGTTGTGTAAATAATTTCAGCTTTGGTGTGTGATCGATTTATGTAACGATGATTGAACGAAGAATGACATGATTAGTTTGCTGATGGATGATATTATAATACACTGTGTTTGATTTTGGAATGCCAGTCCAGTGCATGTCTTCCTGACTTGTATGTTCAGCTTTTGTACCGATGAATGAGGTCTGTAGATCAACAATTAGTGGCATTACTATTTACAATTACTGTTTTTGTGTGTGTGTGTGTGTGTGTGTGTGTGTGTGTGTGTGTGTGTGTGTGTGTGTGTGTGTGTGTGTGTGTGTGTGTGTGTGTGTGTACTGTGTGTGTGTGTGTGTGTGTGTACTGTGTGTGTGTACTGTGTGTGTGTGTTTGTGCTCATGTGAGAGAGAGAGAGAGAAAGAGAGAGAGAGAGAGAGAGAGAGAGAGAGAGAGAGAGAGAGAGAGAGAGACCCAGAGACCCAGAGACCCAGAGACCCAGAGACCCAGAGACCCAGAGACCCAGAGACCCAGAGACCCAGAGACCCAGAGACCCAGAGACCCATGTCACCCACATCACCCACATTCATGTAGTCTCTTCAGCATTTTGGATGCTTGGCCCACTGTCTATAAATAGCACCTGAGTTATTTAAATAAATAAATGTCTTTTTTTACGCAGGTTCCAAACATATGCAGTGGTCCAATGGACAATTATGTATTCATATATGATGTACACATCATTGACACATGGTAATTTTTTAAAGTATTCCCACATGGGGCTCCCCCCCCCCCCATGATAACGGTTATTTTACCTCCAACTTCAACTTGTATTAACAAGTTCGAATTGCGAACTTACCCCGTGGGAGTTCATTCGTACAACTCTCAAGTGAGCGATAGCACGGACGACAGATAGTTTTGAAATTTGGTAAGATTTTCATCACATCAGAAAAAGAAACCGGAACACCTCACAAGAGTGAGGCTAGCTTCATATCATCATATGCGACTTAATTTTGTGTTGGGCATCACCCAGCGCATTTAATATTTTGTTTTTAAATAACAATTTTAATAAAATGGGCCGAAACGGCCGTTTCTCTGCCCAAAGGTCGGGAATTGCACTTTAGGCTCACTAAATGCCTGGGGAATGGTCTCTAGAATATACCTGTCAAGTTTGGTTCGGTTTCGTCCACTAATAACTGAGAAATAACAATTTTAAGAAAATGGACCAAAATGGGCCGTTCCTCGGCCCAAAGGGCCGCAATCGCACTTTGGGCTCGGTTATTGCCTACGCATATGTGTCTAGTATATGCCTGTCAATTTTCAAGGCCCAGTCAGTCACACCTTGAGGTTTTAGCCAGCAATGGCAACGTATCAAAATGTATGTAAAACGCTGGCTTACGCTGAACTTTTGATGTTTTTTTTTTAAAGATTCGGACGTATTCATAACGAGTTGGTCGTATGCATAACATATTAGTAACGGACACAGAACGTTTCGTTTTCTTATAGATAACTTCTACCAATGAATGCTAAGCCTGTTATCGGCGTTCACAACCTATGCCCAACGATAGTCTAACTTATGCATAGCTCGCTGCACGTATCGCCGACGATCATGTGGCATAGCCTATTAAAAGGCTGCCGCACAATGATTCAAATCATAACCGCCGGAGAAATGGAAGTGTCAACATCGCAGTCACACCTTGGCGATCTTGCCAGCGTATGCCGACATCTGAAAAATATGTCTAAAACGCTGGCGCATGTCGAATACGGAATGGGTAAGTTTGGTATAAGTGAATAGAACGCTAAAGTACGCTATCATACCTCGTAGAAAGTGGAGTACGTCTTGAAATTTTAAACGTGTTAAACATTTTACGACGTACTTGCCGTATGCCTCACGCGTTCCGCATGCGATGGGAATATGTTGTACGCACGATATGCGATCGTTGGCACACGTCTACAAAAGTTACTTGTAAGTTACTCATAAGTCGAAACACTGCGAGGTAATGGTTAGCGTCAGTGTTCCAAACTCCTTGTTTTTTTTTTTTCTTCGGTATGACGGTGATGTTGACACTTCGATTTCTAGTGCGGTTTTTATATAATATAATTAATAGGCTGCCGCTCAACGATTTAAATCATAACCGCACTAGAAATCGAAGTGTCAACATCACCGTCATACCAAAGAAAGAAAAGATAAAACCAGGGAGTCTGGAACACTGACGCTAACCATTACCTTGACGTGTTTCGACTTATAAGTAACTTACAAGTAACGTGTGTGGAAGTGTGTCAACGATCGTGTAACGTGCATACAACACGTTACTCATAGGTTAGAAATAAGTTTCGGGTATGCTAAACATTACCTCGACGTGTTTCGACTTATGATTAACTTACAAATAACGTGTGTCAACGTGTGTCAACGATCGCATAACGTGCCTACAACTTATGGCCAGCGTAGTGGAACGTGTGAGTCATACGCTGGCATATGTCGTAAAATTTCAAGCATACTAAACTTTGAGGACAACCGCAAAGTACAACGATGAAAGCCAGCATACTACGACGTATGGCAGTGTTTTTCAGCGTGCTCTCAATGTTTCCAAAACTTACCCATAACGTATTCGACGTGTGCCAGCGTTTTAGACAAATTTTTCAAAAATCGGCATAAGCTGGCGAAAACGTCAAGGTGTGACTGGGCCTTCATCAAAATGTGTTCACGGATAATGGAGAAATAGACGTTCAAATGAACTGTACACAAGAAAAGAGAGAACACGAGTGGTGCCTAGACCCCGTGGGGTCTTCCACCCGACGGGGTAAAAATGATTTTGTTTCAAATCGAGATCAGTGTTGGTAAATTGGCACAGGTCGGAATCCATCGCTATCGTCGTACCTGTATGACTATTGTGGAATGGAACGCTGTAACGGGATGATCACACTGGTATCGCTTTCAGATGTCTGGTGTTGACTTAATGGTTAGAGCGATGGGCTTCGGATCTTGAGTTCAAATCCTACTCGGCTGTTAAATTAATATCAGGTGGGGTTGACTCTGCCTGCCATCCTTCAGAGGTCGGCAAAAGGAGTGCCAGCTTGCTGGTATCCTGTGTCAGAGTGACAACCCGTCCAGGATTGTACACAATAGCCAAGGAGACTGCTTAAGCAGCACCAACGCTCTGCACAGAGTATGGTCCCAATGCATGGATGGATGGATCGCTTTCATACCGGTATCACTATCGCCGCAGATCACTGACTCGGCACAGGATTTCTAAAGCACACCCGATTCATATAAAATAATAACCAATTGGCAATTGCTTTAAAACCAGCCAAGAGGGTAAATAAAAATGTGATTGCTTGTCCGGGTGCTCGGATACTGAGGCTTAAAAGTTAAAACAAACTGTACTTCCTGTTACGTCTTGACCTCATACGTTTCATTGTTCCTGTTCCATATTTAGCTGATATGATGAGTGCATCAAAGCTTTTAAAATCATGTCCGGGATACATTGTGAACATCTTTCTTCGATTTGTTTGTGATATACCGGGGGTTTTTTTCATATCCATTTTTTTCCCGTATGTTGGTATATTCAGAATTCCATTTCCGATAGGTCAGGTATGGGAGCATGTGCCAGAACAGCGCGTCGCTGGGTCCACTTTCCGCCGGTACTCCAGGGGCCTCCGTCTGGCCATCCCCCAGGCAGATGCCAGGCCTATCCCCATCTCCTTGAGATGATGGTCAACCTGCTGCAACCATGAGGCACGTGGTCGGCCCACTGGCCTCCTCCACTCATGAGACTCCCTCGCTGAGAGAATCTGGTGAGCAGGATCAGCGTCAGGAAAACGAGCCACATGTCCATACAGCCGCAACTGACGCTCGCGGACTATGCAGGTAACAAATCTCATCCGAGTCTCTCTCAGCAACCGCTCGTTGGACACAAAATCCGACCAGCGATAGCCAAGGATTCTCCGAAGAGACCTGGTACCAAAGGAATTAAGTCTCCATCTCAGATCCTTGGTCAGAGTCCAAGTCTCGCATCCATAGAGCAAGACTGGAAGTACCAAGGACCTGAAGACTCGTACTTTCGTCCTCCCGCACAGGTACCGGCAGCGCCACACCCCATGAATCCATGACTCCCCAGGCCCGACCCAGACGTCTATTGACCTCTGACTCGCAGCCAGCAGAGACATGAATATCACTGCCAAGGTAAGTGAATCTATCCACGACCTCAACATCCTCACCACAAACAGACACAGACAGGACAGCAGCATCCAAGATGTCACCGAAAGCCTGGATCTTAGTTTTGACCCAAGAAACCCGTAATCCCAGCGGCTCCGACTCCTCATTCAGCACCTCGAGGGCCCCCAAAAGGATGTCTAAAGTCTCCGCAAAGATGACTGCATCATCTGCAAAATCAAGGTCCGAGATCTTGACATTCCCAAACGATGCACCGCAACTTGATCTCTCCGACATCCTCCCTAAAATCCAGTCCATACAAGTGCTGAAAAGTATGGGGGCCAGTACACATCCCTGACGAACTCCAGTAACAACTGGGAATAAGTCAGAGATGGTACGACCACACTTCACAGCACTCTCAGTACCAGAGTAGAGTTCAGACATCAGATCGATCAGTTTTGGTGGCACCGCACGAAGACCAAGAATCCTCCAGAGGGCATCCCAATTCACTGAATTGAACGCTTTACAGAGATCAACATAGGCTGCAAGCAGCCCCTGCCGAAACTCTCGTCTGCGTTCGGTGAGGACATGAAGGGCAAGGATACGGTCAATCGTTGACCTCTTTGGTGTAAAGCCTGACTGCTCTGGGCGCTGGTGTTCAAGCAGATGGTGGCGAACCCTATCAAGAATTATCCGAGCAAAGACCTTGCCCGGCACTGAGAGCAGCGTCACCCCTCGGTAGTTGTTGCAGTCTTGGCGATCACCCTTCCCTTTCCAGAGAGGGACAACAAGGCCCCTCTTCCAGTCAGTTGGGATGATGCCTGTGTTCCAGGCAGAGCACAAAACTGCATGCAACGACACGAGTGCAGCATTTCCACCAGCCTTGAGAAGTTCGGCATGGATGCCACAGATCCCTGGAGCTTTGCCCCATTTCAACTAGTTCACCGCAGCCCGTGTTTCCACAAGCGAAGGTGGACCACAGTTGATTCGAGGGTCAGCAACAGGGATTGTAACACCCCTGACGTCCAACTCGTCAGCTGGGGGATCATCCTGGTACAACTACTCAAAGTAACCGGCCCAGCGGGCCTTCACTTCAGACTCCTCTGTCAAGAGCCTACCACTCTCTGCTCGAACAGCAGTGCTCCGAGGGATGGGCTTGGATGAACGTAATGCGCGAATTCCCCTGTAAGCGGGATGAGAATCACCTGTCCACAGGTGATGCTCTATCCCCTCACAGATTCCTCGCACATAGGCCTCCTTGTCCACCCTCAGTGCACGTACAGTTTTACGCCTCAGCTCCCTGAACAGCTCAGCTCTGCCATTCAGCCTGGCCCTGCGACTCTGGTCAATGGTATCCAGTGTCCCTTGAGAGACAAAATTCTTCTTTGCCCTGCGGTGAGCTCCAAGACATCCACCGGCAACATCAAGGACGGTGGTCTTGAAGGCGCTCCACAACTCTTCAGGACCCCCCAAAGCACCCAGACCCCCCAAGTGTCCACTTAGCCTGTTCGCAAACTCCTCAGCTACTCTCTCATCCCTGAGCTTGCCAACATCCAGACTAGGCTGGGATGGTACCATTCTCCAGGATTTAAGGTGCAGCTTTAGAGTTGCCACAACAAGCCTGTGGTCAGTATTGAGGAACTGAGCACTCCGGTACACCCTGCAGTTCTGGATCATCCTCCAACGACCGTCAATGAGGACATGGTCAATCTCCTTTGCCACACCGCCAGCGTTGGAATACCAAGTACAGCGGTGAGCTTGTGGGCGCTGAAACCATGAACCAGCCACCCTAAGTCCATGACTTCTTGCAAAGTCAAGAACTTAGTGCTATTCTGGTTCATAGTTCCTGACCCATGGGGACCAACACACACCTCATAACCATCCCTATCAGTTCCAGTCGATGCATTGAAATCCCCCAAGACTAGAAGTGTATCTCGTCTGGGGCACTGATCAACCACAGACTCGAGTGTGGCGTAGAATGCATGCTTCACGGTGAGATCACTCGCCTCAGTCGGAGCATAAACAGAGACCAGGGAAATGACACCTAAGGAGTGATGAATCCTTAATCTCATAATACGCTCGTTGACCGGTGTTACCTCAATTATCATTGGGGTCAGCTTATTGGACACAGCTACAGCAACTCCTTGGGTATGGTGACCATCAGAGTGACCAGACCAATAGTAGGTGTAACCACCCACCATTATCTCGCCACAATCCGGTCTCCGAACCTCAGAGAGAGCTGCAATCCCGATGTCCAAACGCTTGAGCTCAGATGATAACAGAGACAGGTGATCATCCTCTCTTAGGGATAGGACATTCCAGGCACCCACCCGAAGGGACCGCTTCAGGTTAAACCAAGGAGACCGCCGTCTGGTGGACGACACCTCAGCACAACTCCGACACACTCTCCCGCAATCTGACCCAGGGATGTTACCCTGTGGTTTCCCTCCTATCATCAAAGATTGTGGGTCCCGAAGGCTTTGCCCCAATCCCATCATCCGGTGAGCTGCCCTGCGAAGGGAAGCTGCACAGGAGGTACTCCCATGGAGTGGGTTATCAGATTTTTTTGCGTTTTTGCGTTTTGCGGAATGAAGGGTTTTACGGAGGCTGGAGTGCAAATCCTGCCACCAACCTCCTAATAAGAAGTAACCCAACTGCAGGAGGACGTCCGCAGACACAGTTGGGCACTAGATATGGATGGCTGTTGGCTCACAAGGAGCTCCTCCGCCCTTTGACCCAGACCCAGAGATATGAAACCAGACCCAGAGAATTCCAGACCAGACCCAGAGAATTCCGATATATCGATATGAAAATTATATAGATATAACCGGTATATCAATATGTCACCGGACCCTGGCATGTAGTTTCAGAGAAGTTGCAATTGTTTATGGACTGACTGACTGCATACGCGTCATCTGATAAGCTCCCTGGAACGACGTTGTAGGTGAGCTAAAAATCACACTCATTCCCCATGAGAAGTACTTGCTACTGTATGTGCCAAGTTTCAATTTTTTCTTTGGTGCAGTTTCAGAGATACAGAGGTCCAAAGTTTTTCCTTTTTTCATGGCTGTAACATCTATGACATCTACGACATCATAATTATCATAAAAGCATCCTACATGAGTAGTCACTCCTGTCCTGAAAATTTCGTTTCGATCCAATAAGCTGTTGCAGAGAAAAACACTCACGTTCTGTGCAGATGAGCGAACAGACAGACAGACAAACGGACTCAAATGCAACACCCTCTCCTCTGGTGAGGGTAATAATAAGACAATGATTTTGGTTCACTTTATTATTTAATAACATCGGAGGAAAGTGCACCAGGACCTTTGTACCCTTCTTTTAATTTGTATCGTAAAAATAATTATTTCGCCTTTGTTACAATATTTTCTACTTTTCCAAGTCCTTTCTGCATAATTTTTTTTGGGTCAATGTGGGGAGTGCATTGGTGCAATGATGAGCACATCAAATTGAAAATGTTATATCTTTATTCAGATGTGTGTCATGGAGTTTCTTGCGGCCTTGGGAAACGCCCTAATTGTGTTGCTCGGGATGCCCTGCAATGATATCATCTCCAATCTCATGGTGCTGGGAGGAGTCACCTTGGTGCCAGCCATGCTTCAGGTTTGCATTGGCACTCAACTCCCATCTCTATACATCATACCAACACATTGTAGATATGGCCATCCATTGTTTGAGATAGGGATATGTACATCTCTAATGATATTTGAAAGACGTTTAAATTGCATTCGTGTCGTTATGTAACAGTCAATTGAATTAGCCATTCCTGTTTGAGTTTTTTTTATTTTTTTTTTAAATACCTCATGGCTTCATTGCTGATATTTGAGGTATGCTTTCCACTCTGCCAATATTCTGCAGCACGTTGAAATTGATCACTTCTGCTGCTTATTGTCGCAAGTGTATTACACTCTGATTTAAAAATAACAACAAAAAAAAACTTCACTTGTCCAGATGTAGTACAAAGTTTGTAAAAATATCCCATATAATTGACAGTGGACTTCAGTCTCAGTTTGTTTTTTTTTCTTTTTGTGTGCCAATGAATGCAAACTTTATCATACACATTTGCATCGATAGAATTAGAGTCCTCCCCCACCAATAAACCTTGGCGGTATTAATTGTTTTTACCCCTTAAAACCTTCCCGTGCACACACAACCCGAGTGCAAACACCATTTTTCAACTTGTTCTATCCAGCAGTTTTGGAGTGCAGAGAAGTCAAACAAACAAACACAGAAACAAGCAGACAAACAAAGAAACACTTCTCTAATTGCATATATAGTTTGATTTATTTTTGCATGATAGGTTCAATGAGTGAGCTGATCAACCTCATAGAAGTTCATAGAACGAGTTACCCCATGCAGTCTTGAGGAAAAGGACATGGGAAGGATCTTTTCAACTCTTGCTCTGCGTGTCTGAGAATGATCAATATTAGATTTGTTCTTGAACTTTAATTAACAGGCATGATGACAACCACACAAAGCCGATTGGTCAAACGGAAAAGTCCAGAGCTGAAATTTCTGCCAACTCCGCCCTCAAAATGCGTGCAAAATGTGAATGGTCGAGACGGCGTACAATTTTGGCAAAGTTCTGCTAAACTGAGGTTTTTGGAAGTGAAAACCAGGCGATTTGTGTTCTACCGTGTTGAAGTATATAATTCGATGAAATAAATAAAAGTTTCAAAGGTTGTGGAAAAAAAACATTTATTTGGAGGTTTTATGCCGTTGATGCACCATCTTTTACAACACCTTATTATTGGTTCACGAAAAAATATTTTCATGAAAAAAATGAGTGACCATTATATTCGTTATTGTTGTGTGTCTGTCTGTCTGTCTGTCTGTCTGTCTGTCTGTCTGTCTGTCTGTCTGTCTGTCTGTCTGTCTGTCCCGAGCATAGCTCCGTGGGTTTTGATCCGGTCCTGACAAAATTTTGGTGGGAGGTTTATATCATGATCTAGTTGTGTTTTCCTGAAAATGGGCATGGTGCGCCCATTATGGGCGGAGCCACGCCCAAAAAAACGTGTTTTTAGGGGGTAGCCGATTTCAATTTGCATCTTCTCCTTGGGATTTTGTCGAATCTGACAGGGGTTTCAGTATTTGGTTAGCCCAATGGCACCTGCATAGCCCCACAGAGCTCGATTTTTCATTTTCATCCCAAGGTCAAGGTCACAAGGTCATGAACTGAGAAAATTGCGAATTTTGACATTAAAAAAATTTCTTCTCCGAGGGGTTTGTCGAATCTGGCAGGGGTTTTCGGTACTCGGTTAGCCCAATGGCACCTGCATAGTCCCACAGAGCTCGATTTTTCATTTTCGTCCCAAGGTCAAGGCCACAAGGCCGCTCCCTTCAAGTTTGTTTTTACGCTGATTTCATCAAAGTCTGGATAATCCGATGAGTGCGAAATGCCATATAGCCTATATGATGTTGTATTGTTCCTGGAATGTTCCAGAGGAAGTTTTGCACTAAAGGTCATAATCCTTGACCTTTGACCTTGAAAGTTCACAAAGGTCAAATTTTCAAAGTTGTGGGAATCGAACTGGCTTTTCGACCTTCTTCGACGAACTTACTCCAATAAGCTATAGCACGTATCCTCTTTCCTTATTTTAATATCCACAACATTGTTTTGTTACCTTTCAAGGTTATGCAAAGGTCAAATTTTTAAAGTTGTTGAATGAAACCGGGTTGTTCAACATTTTGCAGCTAATAACCTGTCACTCATACTACATCATGTTGATCATTTTTATAACTTGGTCAAACATTATCACGTTGTCTCATCATTGACTTCCAAAACAATATACATCGTCAAATACCGCTCGTGAACCATCGTCGTCTTCAGACTTGTACATAGTTATTAGTTATTCGTGCCTGGTGTTTGTGTCCTTTGTGACGTCCCTCAAAACAATTTGTTTCCCGTTTTGAATGATTTTCAGTTTTGTTTGACTGACAGACTAACAGACAGACTTGAGCAATTGCTTTACCACGAGTGCGAATGCTTTCTCGGGATGAGGCTCCATACAATTTGCTAAATTCAGAGCCAAGTACTGCAAAAATGCAGGTTCCAATTCATGTTCCGATTCATGTTCTGCAATTGGTTCAGTGTTCGAAATATAAAATTAAATTGAAATGAAGTAGTTCCTCGATCATTGACTGACGTCTGTCAGACAAACGGACAGGATGAACCAAATTGCTTAACCCCGCTACATGCATGGGGTAAAAATTCTTTCCATTTTCCAAGTTACCTGATTTAACAAAAACGTCGTCATGCAGAACTAAGCCAGAGATGACCGCACATCTTGGTGGGGCCTTATGACTTTCTCACCACATTGAAATGGAGAATGTTGTTTATGGGGAAATAAAAAAAAATCATATAAACGAAAGTAACAGCACCTTTAATGATACAATAATTTGAGAAGTCTTCGAACTTGCAAAATCAAAGATCCACAAGTATATTTGTTTCCTGAGTGCGTTTGCTTGTCTCTCAGTCACCTATAGGTCACAATTCTAAACGATGTTCACGAAACCTAACCAACTGGCAGAGCCAGTTCAAAGCTAAAACGTCCCCGAAGACCCAAAAGACTCCAAAGGCGCCAAACACCCTGATGATCCAGAGGACTCAAAAGACCCTGAGGACTCAAAAGACGCCAAAAACCCAAGACTTCGAAAATCCAGAGGACCCAAAAGACCCACAAGACCCTGTAGATCCTTTCAAACTCCACTATAAATGGATGAGGTGTGTGTTGTGTGTTGTGTGTGTCCTGTTTTTTGTGGAGTTCTACTGGAGCATTCTGATGTGGAATGTGATACAATAAAATGATCGTCATGACCACCTGTGTCGATTAGGCTTACAAACAATCCGGAAGAATCCCCATGTTTTAAATGCACGCCATATTAATGTATATAAAGTAGCTTAATTCGTCCTTCCATCACAGTATGGCAATCTAATTATAAAATAAATAACCAAAACAATGATAACACTAACAAAGCATATTGTTATGGATCCGGCATTCGAATCTCACCATGAGGGGAAGTCCTAGAGTTCCTCCTGAACTCCTGGTCCTGAGGCCACCGAGCATGGATAACTCCACGTGCCAGCGAGTTGCTAATCAACCATGAGTGCCGATTGGTACTGACAATCCTGGCTGGGTTTCGCTTTTTCACTTGGGTGCACCAGTTACCTGTGGACGGCTGGACCAAGGGGGGGTCTCGTGCCCGCGATGCGTATTTGTATTAACTTACCGGATCAGGTGCAGATGAGTGGAGCTGCCAAGTACGCACAACTAACAAGAGCCAATCAATGGGGTAGAACTTCCCTGCTGGCACTACGGGTGGACTCTGCTGGACCACTGGAGGAAAAGATGATGAACTGGGTACATTTACAACAAGCAGGTTTATTTATAAAGTGAGGGCGAGGAAAAGCTTGTGGAACAATAAGTGAAGGTTTTAATAAACAGGAATATGTGCAGCAGGGGAAAGCAAGGATTGGTGAAGTGCAGCAAAAGAAAAAACAGTTATATACAAACACAAGAGACAAAATGCAGAGTTACCCCGTTATTAAAAACTTCCAACAATTTTAACTTACATTAACATTGCAGGTGCCATTAGACACATACCCGAGGAAATTAGAATGCAGAGAGAGAGAGAGAGAGAGAAAGAGAAAGTATGAGGTGTTTGTGATCTCTTTAATACCTGGCGCGGCCGACGGGCACATGCTTCCCAGTCACGTTGGAGGGGGAGAGGAGGAGGAAAACTGAGGGTGTCTCAGGTGCATGATCGGAGGAGGTGTGAAGAGGTGTGCAGTGACTGGAAGATGAGGTGCAAAGAGGAGGGTGAAAATATGTGGGTCGGGGTTTTTTTGGAAATTAAGCAAAGAAAGTGTAAGAGGATAGACTTAACGTGAGTGTAAGAGGTCTGTACGTGTAAATGGCTCTCCGGTGGACTCAGCTACGCTCCCCCACCTCAAGCTCCACTCGTTCCATTCAGCACCCAATGAGCCAGAGAACCAGACAAGCCGTGGAGAGTGCGATGAACGAACCAGATCAGAGAGAGAGTGCCAAGCCACGAACCATCCAGCCTGAACTGTGCAGAACGAGGTACTTTTATAATCCCCTCATGAGGGCGGAGTTCGGGAGGTGAAATGGCCGGGCTGTAGGCATTTCACCATGTCCCCTTTGGTGTACAGATGCTGAACACTGTGCTCACCCTGCTCCTGCGAAGATCTGGTTCCAGAAATGGCCTCGGTCGCTCTGCGCTTCGCCACGCAACTCATCTCCAAGATGAACATGGCAATTTTATCCCATAAACCCGCTAGACATAAGGGAAGGGCTATCTAAAACGAACACGAATTAAATAACTGTCTCGGGGCCACTGTAGATTGTGTGCCATTGTTTCAGGGTGTGGGCGGGAGGGGAGGTGGGGGAGCGCCGGCTTCACAGAACCGCAACAATGTATTGATACTAATAATATTTACAATAATAATAATAACTAGCCGAAACCCCGTCACAGACTGATTCCGTTCCATGAGCCCAATATGACAACCAGTGGCGGCTCTTGTAAGAGCCGGATCCCAGTCGATGTACTCCATGGCCTTACTTAATGAAGCCTACAAAACGTCCTTGTACACGACATTTTTGGTGTACACTACTCCTTGTGAAGAAGTCCCCTGATTTGTGCACGTGTCTACTTTTGAGGTACACCGTGTCAAAACTTCTCAGGTCACAGTACCGAGAAAAACGTGACGCGACTGCTTGGAGGAGCACAAAATTGGTCCTTCAGTCTTAATATAGAGATACAATGTTTCTTGTTACATTTTTTTGTGTCAAATTCACATTCTGAGGTAGTCAGCATGTGCAGAAGAGGGTTTTACATTGCAGACGCTATTTTCGAGGAGTGGAATTACACCTCTCAGTGGTGACGGTCTGTCGATGACAGACGTAATGACGTCAGCGAATGACCGATGATGTCATGACGTCCTGACGCCTCTCAGCAGTGACGTCACACGTCGCCATGTAAAGGAATGTAAAACGGAAAGTGTTTATTCTGCTTCAGAGTTGAAAGTTGACTATTGCCACGATGTGCGATGCACTCTTACAGCTACGAAGTTTCTTTCAGTCCAGGTCACAATACCGAGAAAAACGTGACGCGACCGCTAGGAGGAGCACAAAATTGCTCCTTCAGTATTAATATATAGATAGTAGTATAATATGGCAATAATAATAAAAAAACATATAATCCCCTCACTGGCCCCAAACATATCTGGGCTTGGTGAAAGGCAAGCTAATTTTCAAGCAGTGCAGCAAGCAGGTATGCAACAAGGCATATTGATACCACGGCATATTGATATCACGATTTCCAAACTGATATCACGGCATCAGCCCACATGTCCTCAAAGCCTGCTCTTCTGCTCTTGCTCAACCTCTCTCTGTTCTATTCACCCACTCATTTGCTCAAGGTCATCTGCCATATGCTTGGAAATCAGCAAACATTACTGCCCTGCACAAAAAAGGTGCAAAAACAGATCCCTGCAACTACAGACCTATCAACCTTCTCCCAATCATCAGCAAGGTTATAGAATCCATCATCGCTTCAGACATCAAATCCTTCCTCTTCCACAATGGCTTGATTTCTGATCATCAATTTGGTTTCAGACCTGGTCGCTCCACCCTGGATATGCTGCTTCTGCTCTCCCAACAATGGATGGAAGCCCTCAATGCCAGACAGGAAATCCGAGCCGTATCCCTGGATACATCATGTGCTTTTGACAGTCTGGCACCCTGCCCTGCTCACCAAACTCTCTTCCTATGATATCCAAGGCCATCTCCACTCATAACTCGCAGACTTCGTCTCCTGTCACAGTCACCGTGTGGCCCTAAATGGAGTTCTTTCATCCTCGCTTCCTGTCCAGGCTGGAGTTCCTCAAGGTAGTGTTCTGGGCCCTGTTCTTTTTCTGGTTTTCATCAATGCTCTTTCCGACTCTGGAAAATCCTCGATATCTCTTTGCTGATGACTCCACCCTCTGCCGTACCATCGGTCATCTCTCAGACCAGCAAGCAGCAGCTTCTTCGCTCACTGCTGATCTGGATAAAATCACAAACTGCTCCAACACGTGGAACATGTCTTTCAATCTGGACAAATCTCACACTCTCACTTTGTCTCTTCGAATGGACCGTTTAGAAAACCCCCCATCCACTTTCTCAACAATCCTCTGGAAGAAGTCCTTTCTTTCAAGCTTCTGGGTCTCACTATCTGCCATGACATTTCCTGGGAAAGCCACATTTCAAACCTCGCCTCCAAAGCCAGTCGCCGACTGGGAATCCTCCGTCGTGCAAGATCCTTCCTCGGCCTACCTGAGCTCCTGACCACTTACAAATCTTTTGTCCGCAGGCTGATGGAGTACTGCTCTCCCCTCTGGGCTGGCGCTCCTGCCTCCCACCTTTCTCGGCTTCACGCTGTGGAAACCAAGGCATTTCGGATCATTGGCATCTCCCATGATGAGGCTGAGTCTTTGGGCCTCTCACTCAATCACCGCAGGTTGGTCGGTCGTCTTTCTGTCTTCTCCCGTCTCCTCTCCAGCCTCGCCCTCCCCTGCTCTCTCTCTGCGATTTGTCCCCACCACATTTCCGCAGGGCGTTCAAGGTCCGCCAACAACCCCTTCTGGTAAAACTACCAAAATCACGAATCACTGCTCACCTTCACTCTTTCATTCCTCTTTTTTCCCACCTTTGGAATAAACTCCCTCACTCTATTCATTCCCATTCTTCCCCCCAGGCCTTCAAAACAGCTGTTCACCATCACCTCTTATCATCCCCCATCCAAATCCTCGATCTTTTCTACCCTCGATAATCCACCCAAGCCCACCTCCTTCAAATTCCTTGATTTCCTTCCTGAAAGTCCCTGTAATGTCCATCTTCTATTCCTCATGTTCCCCGTCCCATCCCTCTCCCTTCCACAGATCTCCAAATGTCTCTGTTCCCCACTATTTCGTCCTTCCCACTCCCTCCCCTCCTGTCTCATGCCCCCCTTGATGTGCGTTATGTGTTAGCTCTCATACAAGCCTCGACAAGTTATACAAAAAAAAGGGCTGTGAAGACCAATGAAAAATTGGGCCATTGGAACAATGGGCTCACTAATTTCTCAAGAGGTTTTCAAGATATCAAACTGAAACCTACACAACTTATTTGTACATATTTATCGTGGATGTGTGTAAAATATGGACAAAATTGTGCAAAGGTCACGGTCAAGGCCATTTGAAACATGTAGAAACACCTATATGCCTCATTCAGAAAATATATTTGTGAAATCTGGTTCACCTTATGTAAAACATTCAATCTCATGTGAAACACATTAAAGGCCAAATTTTTGAAATTGCCATATTGCTGTTTCCATGGCAACAATTTTTTTTTACTTATTTGGAATTCACAATCTATGAATGACATCTTTCTTGTTTGTGTGGTTGTGTGATTGACTTGTATGCACTCATGAACTGCTGATGGAATTATTTGAAAAGTAGTGGTTATACTCGGTAAGTACGATTGGAATAGTTTGGAGCCATCATGAATCAGGAAAATTCCTTCCTAACAGCGAGATGATATGAATAGAACTGAAGGTGGCTTACGCTGTCTCTGAGCACTTTGATGTTCTCTGTATATAAGGTACCCTAAATCCACACTAAATCTCATTGAGGAAAAAGTCCTGGATACAATACACCATTGGGTCAGAGTTCAAAGAAAGGTAGTTAAGGTATACATAGGCCTTTCTTAATGTAATTTTGTACAGGATCACCAAATGGATATAAACTTGTCAAGGTCCATAACGTGGGTGATGTATTGTCTAAACTTCAGTGTATAAACCCTTTTTGTGACATGTTTAGTACACTCACTTTTTCCCTTTAACTTATATGTTAATATGGAATAGGCAAAGCCTAGAAGTGAACGTTGAATTCTTCTTACATTCAATGCTGCAATTTCCAGTTACTTCGGCCTGGATTCGGGATCGGCGATCAAATTATGTAAATCACGATTAAAAATTATTTTTTGATGATGCGGGAGATATCTTTATTAAAATCAGTGGAGGAAATATACACCATGTCTGATATTTGGGTCTTTCATGTCTCCGACGATGCCTTTATCTCCCGGGACGCATCATTCCCCATGACAAAAACCCGAAGCAAAAGGGTCATAGCCGACGACACGGATTCCAAATTGCCAGAGTATTGTGTTGTTGTTGTTGTTGTTTTTGTTTGTTGTTTCCTATTCTCTCATGTGCATGCGTTGAGTATGAAGCTCACTACGTTCGCTATTAAACGTGGATTTTTTCTACGGGTATCGCGAGTATATATAGATATCAAGTAAATTGGATGAAAATTGATGATTTATGTGACCTTGACCTTTGAACTTTTGACCTATTACCCTAAAAAAACAATAGTCATCTTGCTTTTGACTACCTCCACCAGGTGGTTAGATCAGAGGGAAAATGTGACCTGTAGGCAATTAACATATAGACAAACAGACAAAACAAGAGCGAAAATTGGTTTGCAATACATGTCCCCTATTGTCCCCATATTGTCCCATGACCGATGTGATATTTCAGAAGTCCATAAAGGGCATAACTCTGAAAAATTGATGAAACTCCCTGAAACTCGAACTTGTTCTGAAACTTCTCATAACAAAGCCACTTACCAAATTTCAGGTGAATATGTTAAGGGGTTTGGGGGAAAAAAGTCTGAAAAACCACAGGTGGGATGGACAGACAGAGAGCAAGCCTATAGTCCCCTCTAGTGAAAGCAGTAGGGGACTAATAACAGACCAGACCAACCAGTGTACTTGTGAATCTTTGATTTCACAAGTAAACAAGCTCAAATGAGCTAAGATCCTCGTCCTCTTAATGATGACGTCATAAAAACGAATATGACGTCATTGTGATGTATCAGGTCTGCGATAAATTATCTGTGCTAATGCCCGGCTTGATTCCCGCAAACAAAATTCAAACAGCTTGCCTAGTTTCGGAGATAATGGTATGGGCGATTTTCATTAGCGGCGATATTATGTCAACTTTTTTCTAGGAAGAATTTCCAAAATTGGAGATGGTTACTGCCTGCGCGTGGGCTTTCTGCATATACATGGCAAGTTTCACGAAGATCCGATGAAAACTCTGGGTTGTGAAACAAAAAATGTCAAAAAATAGGAATGACCTCATAAAAATTGATATGATGTCATAGTGATGTATCATATGTGCGGTAATTAATCTCTGCTAATGCCCTGTTCGATTCCCGCAAACAGAATTCAAAAAGCTTGCCTAGTTTCGGAGATAATTTTTTAGGTGATTTCCATTAGCGGAGATATTTTGACGTCATAACTTTTTTTTCTCGGAGGAATTTTCAAAATCGGAGATGGTTACTGTCTGCGCAGGGTATTTTTACATATATATGCCAAGTTTCAGGAAGTTTCGATGAAAACTGTAGGCTGTGAAACAAAAAAGTCCACAAGAAGAAGATGAAGAACAACAATGTGAGTAAGACTTAAAGATCCTCCACGAAGATCTAAAAATAGACAGACAGACAGAAATGAAATTATAACCTCAATCCACCTTCGGTGAATAAAAAATTATCCTTTCAAAATTATACTTCCTTGGCACAGGATTCTGTAGAAGCACATGGTACCAACGACCCCCTTCAGGTGAATCTCCCAAAATCCAGGACCACTGCTCACCTCCAACCATTTGTTCTTCTGTTTTTTTTTTTCCTGCCTGTGGAACCAATTTCCACATTCTCTTCAATATAATTCTTCCCTCAAAGCCTTCAAGACAGCTTTTTACCACCATCGCAGATCGTCCCTCATCCACAACCATGATGTTTTTGACCTACGTTAAACCCCCACCCCATGCCCACCTCCTTCCAAATTTCCAGTTTTTCCCTCTTCAGAGTTTGCTTCAGTATCCATCCTGTCCACCCCATGTGTCCTCTTCTATCCCTCATCCCTCTCCATACCCATTATTTGTCCACGTCTTCCTCTATTTTGTCCTTCAACCCTGCTTTTGATGTGCCCTTTTCCCCTCCCACCCCTCTTTCTACTGTTGCTTTTGTTCTGTTTCACCCTGATCCTTGCAGTGTACTAGAAGTTCCACGAGCATTGACCTCGTCTACAAAAAGAATAATGACACGGGTATTACCTTTTCCTAAAACTGAAGTTTTCATCATGCTTTTCAATCTGCTTTTTGATCCAGATTGCTAGTCTTTTCTGTCAGCTTGTAAGCTTTTATGAAAAACACAGGGATCTACGAATTGGCATACATTTCTTGAAAATGTAGTTCTTTGAAATAATATAAATATTAATAGCATCATACTTACAATGAAGTTATCCAGTCGTTCAAGGTACGAATTCCAAGAGGCTGCTGCTAGAGCACTTTTTCATAGGTAACTTTATAAAATGTCTTTAAATGTCCTGCAAAGGTATGTAAGATAGAAATGGAAGCATGCCTATTCTGGTTTTACCTTCAATGGCATTGATGAGATGACTTTTCTGTAAAATGGCAGGATTGCAATAGCTTTCAAAACATGTAGAATGTATGAATGCCATGGTAGAAAAACCTGGAATGTACAGTAGATTACGTTACATTGAAAGTTGGAGTAAAGAGGTATTTAAAGGACCATACATTACTTACAATGTTTGAATACTGGGCATAGTGGCGTGCGCCTGAATTCCAGCTACTCGGAGGCTTGGGTTGGAGGATCGCTTGAGGACGGGAGCTCTGCGCTGGGCCTCTCTCTATGAGAGGGTGTAGGGCAGCCCGGAATCATGACGAAACCCAATCCTTATCTCTGTGTCGTAAGAGGCGACCAGGGTTGCGTCAGGAAGGGCATCCGGTGTAAAACCTGTGCCAAATCAGTATGCGGATCATAACGGATGATCCGCTGTGGCGACCCCTAACGGGAGCAGCCGAAGGAAGAACTACAACATTACTTACAATGTTTGAATGTAATGGGAAATTGGTATTTTTTGTGCTGTCTATCAAATCTTCCATATGGAGCTTGCCTGAGCTTTGACATGATACTCCAATGTTACCCCTTGCTCAGTGTCTTTGTGAAGTATTTGTATTCCTGGCAGGTTATTGACACCTGCAGGACCAAATGTAAAAGTATTTCCCAAGTCATCTCAATTATTGGATTGATCCTTTGTCTACTGGGATTTGCGCTTTATGGTACTTGTGCCTTTGTGAGAGAAGACCAACAAGAGTAAGCAATTTTTGCATTCACTGATGTAGATGATGATGATGATGATGATGATGATGATGATGATGATGATGATGATGATGATGATGATGATGATGATGATTGTTATTTATTTTTATTTTTTCTTTTTCTTCTTGCCTCCGCCACTGAAAGTGAATGGAGGTGAAGTTTTGACCACTGTTTGTTTGTTGTTGTTTTTTGGTCTGTGAGCACGATATCTCAAAGTTGTGGATGGATTTGGAGGAAATGGGTGGACAGGTTAGTTGTGTCACGGAAGAATTGATTTGATTTTGGTGAAGATCCGGATCCTATAATTTTTAAGTGATTCTTCACCATTGAGTGTGCATATAAGGCTAAAAACTATGACAGAAAAGCACAATATCTCAAAACATTATGGACGGATGAGGACGAAACTTAGTGGACAGGTTGGGTTGTAGCAAAGACAACAAGGAAATGCAGCAGAGGTGGAGGCCATTCAGCCCATCATGCCTGCGCGAACACCACACCAACCCATCGACACAAAATCCGAGGAAGAAAATGCAAAAAAAGTTTTTAATTAATGAAATTAAAAAATTGTTTTGTTTTTGTTGTTTTTTTTGTAGTTTTTTGTTTGTTTGTTTGTTTTTTTGTTTTTGTTTTTGTAGTTTTTTGTCATTTTTTTTCATTTTTTTCCTTTTCTTCCCCTCGGGGAGGGGGCATAGACTTGGTTAAAAACACACAACATAAACCACAAAACCCCCCTTGACAAGACCCCCACCAACACCACTCCGTACACAATCACCCATCAATACTGAAACTACCTAAAAGTCTTATCAACATCCCAATACCCCTCGATCTCCATAACTTCCAGGTACCTATCTAATTCTAATTTAAACTTATCTACTTTTTCTGCTGCCACTACCTTTCCAGGGAGGCCATTCCATGCATTAACTACTCTCTGAGTGAAAGTCCCCTGCCTTCGGGGACTGCAGGCCTCTGCTGATTATATACTGTCCGAGTTTGGTGCGTCTCAGTCCTTTGGCTTTGTTTGGGTCGAGTGGTAATCATGATGAGGGACCCCGAAAAATCTAATCATATGTCGAATAATAGTAAGGTTTAATCAAGCCCATCAAGATGTACAGTAATCAAGTGTTATTGTGCATAAATTACTAAAAAGAATAGCGTTACATTTTATTTTTACTTTTTTTTCTTATTGATTGGCCACATATTGGGATTAAACAAACCATGACCTTGTGACGAATTAGCTTGTTCTGATATAACTGTGACAATAAACTCTTTAAAGCGTGCCTTAAATGCACGTTTCCCAATCCACCCGTTACCTGATTTTTGAAGCCAATTCACTCGTGCTTAATGGTGAAGTCCCGTACCTCAAATGACCATGTACAGGTTTTTATGAACAAAAGGTTTATTACAGCAGAGAGCAGAAGAGTGGGAGAGGGACGGGCACGCACGCACGCACGCACGCACGCACGCACACACATGATAATAATGAGGTAACAGATATATTGTACTGCTACCATATCCTTACAGACTAAGGTATAACAGATATCATCCCCTATTTGAAATCACTATGAATCTTATCGATCTAATCCTATTCATTCACATGGGAATATGGGACAGACACGGCACAAGGTTAATGAGACAGATGAGAGGATGTAATCTGAGCTGTGGGAAATAATTTTTTTTCTTCTCAGTCTCAGCTTTCACCATATTGACATGTGGGCCATGAGCAACAATGAGGGAGGTGAGTGGACAGAAGAGATGAAAAAAAAATATATATATATATATATATATATATATATATATATATATATATATATATATATATATTGTATCACAGGCTGTGACCACAGTGCAGTCATTCTTGTTTATGGAAAAAAAGGTTTAAAAAATTGAAACATTTTAACAACTTGGGATGCATACCGTGACCCACAGCCAAGGTACACAGTCCAACAAGACTATCCCATGAGCGTACATATGCATCTGAGCTGAAGGCTGAAGTACATGGTCAATCAAACACACACACACATCCTTACCGCAGTGGGTCAGAATGCATGGTTATACAATTGGACCACTCCTCAATTGGAGCAACTTGAGCAAGGTGCATAAGCTCCTCCCCAGAGTGAATTGTTCGAACTCAACAAAACATTAAGTTGTGATCAGACCCCATTACTGTAGTGGGTATCAGGAAGCAAGTGCGACACCAGCTATTGCTGTACATATCCTTACTAACAGGAAATGCCTGTCACACATTAACTTGTCTGTGGCGCACAAAACAGTTCTAGGGGTAGCCAGGAACAATTTCAATTTTTAAATGGCTCTTCTGGATAAACAGTTGTGCAGGCTCCACCAATTAGGCATGAGCTTAGCTGAAGTGCAGCCCCTTACTTCCTCGGATTATTGTGCTGCTACCAATACCAGGAAGATAATAATTGAATTCTCAATTTTATCGACCAGTCCACTCTGGTGAGGAAACATCCAAAGAGGCATGTTTTAGGCTTGTTGGCCCTCGTCAGTGTGGATCAGAAGCTCTGCTAAGCTCATGCCTAATCGGTGGAGCCTATGCAACTGTTTCGTCAGAAGAGCGTTTTTTTAAATTTAAATTTGTTTCTGACAAGGATTCGACAACTCAACAGAACTAGGTACTGTTTGACATGGAAAACTGGATGAAAACACAACCAGAAACACGGGAATGAAAATTAAAACGGCACTCAAGAGAGCTCATACCTCCGCCAGGCTGAACAGTTTACGTTTTGTATCCTACTGGTAGGCCGATCTAGATCTGGACCTAAACCAAAATCGAATTGGCTTGTTCTTGTCACCTAACCAACTCGTCTACCTAGTTTTGTCAAAAGTCTTCCACAACGTTTTGAAGTATCGTGCTAAATATTGTTTTTGGCCCCATCTCTCAATGGTGAAGAATCATTTTATAAAAAAATATCGTATCCGTGGAATTGGATATTCACCAAAATCGAATTGATACATCTTTGTCACACACCCAACCTGTTCGCCAAGTTTTGTTTGAATCCGTCCACAACTTTTTGAGATGTTGTGCCATATATCATTTTTGGCCCTATCTCTCAATGGTGAAGAATCACTTAAAAATCTAATATCCAGATCTGGATCCGGATCTTCACCAAAATGTAATCATTTCATCCTTGTCGTACACCCAACCTGTCCACCAGACAGACAGACAGACAGATAGACAAACAGACAGACAGGGGTGAAAGCGTAACCTCCGTCCACCTTCAGTGGCAGAGGTAATAAAACAGGAAAACACAACGGATCTGGTCTGGAAAACTTAGCTTTGATGAGCTGGAGGGGGGAATTGCTCAAACTCGCATCACACATGAAGGCACCCAGAACTGGAAGTCAATTTGAACTTCTTCTTGACCTGTTTCACACTACACTGCACCATCGGTCTCTCTTCTTTCTTCACTCTCTCCCTTAACACTGACTCAATATTCCTTTCTTTCATTCTTCAAATGTAATTCGGTTCTCGCAAGCTTTGACTTTATAATCCTGCCTGTGGGGTAGCAACTCACACCACCTGTAGCAGCATGTCCTTGCCCAAATGCCCACCAATCCCATGCTGGACAAACAAAACCCAAGCAATTTGGTGGGGGTAGACAGTTGGACTTGAACTCAGAAAAGGGGGGGGGGGAGGGGGGAGTGAAATTTGTTAAGACAGGCTTATGGGAGAACTTGCAGCTCTAAAATCATTAACATTGGGTCTTGCGCTTGGCTACAAAAACCCACTCCACCAGGGTGAAGTTGTCAACATGAACACAAACAGTAGTTATTTCCATGACACTTATACATTACCGAGTTCCCCCTTTCCGATTCACATAGCTATATATGTGTGAAAAGCATTATTTTGAAGAAAATAGTTGGTTAACTTTCAGAGCTTTGCTGGTATTCTACTTTTTACAATTTCCTTTCAGTTCAACAAACATTCGTGTGAGCCTGCTATTCTTTGGGCTCGTTTTGAAATCTGTTGCCTGGTGGGAGAACTTCTGGCCAAACAAGAACTATGCCTCTGATTGCGAAGAAAATATCAATTCTGTCACGCTCCACACTGCAAACTTTCTCGGAAGCCTCATCCATATTGCAGTTACGGTAATCGTAATTTTCTCTGTCGTAGGTGAGTCCTTGTCAGTCTCTTCTGCAATAGCATGTGTAAAAAAAAAAAACCCACATGAAACATTTTTTTTTCAAAATGGAAATCTGATACTTATGAAGCAGCCTTCATTTATGTTAATAGAAACGACCTCTCCCTACGGGAGTGTCCAGGGTGGGGGTCAACCAAGATATTCTAGTTTTGTATTTTTTATCAATGTTCAGAAATTTCTATAATTTGTTTTTAACTTGGAAGTTGTGGGTTACGATGTGTAAATAAAGGTGGGAAAAGTCTGATTTAATGCAGTTTCATTTCATGTTATAAGGCCACAAAAGGTGAAAATTTTGAAAGGGGGTGTAGACTTCCTATCAGCACTTTATATGTTATAAACAATCCACATCGAGTCCACAACGTTCAGTTCAGAAACATTTTATATTTTATTAATGTTTAGAAATTTCTATAATTTATTTTTAACTTGGAAGTTGTGGGTTACGATGTGGAAAAAGTCTGATTTAATGCAGTTTCATTCCAGGTTATAAAGCCACAAAAGGTGAAAAATTTGAAAGGGGGTGTAGACTTCCTATCAGCACTTTATATGTTACAAACAATCCACATCGAGTGCACAACGTTCAGTTCAGAAACATTTTATATTTTATTAATGTTTAGAAATTTCTATAATTTATTCTTAACTTGGAAGTTGTGGGTTACGATGTCGAAAAAGTCTGATTAAATGCAGTTTCATTCCAGGTTATAAAGCCACAAAAGGTGAAAAATTTGAAAGGGGGTGTAGACTTCCTATCAGCACTTTATATGTTACAAACAATCCACATCGAGTGCACAACGTTCAGTTCAGAAACATTTTACATTTTATTAATGTTTAGAAATTTCTATAATTTATTTTTAACTTGGAAGTTGTGGGTTACGATGTGGAAAAAGTCTGATTAAATGCAGTTTCATTCCAGGTTATAAAGCCACAAAAGGTGAAAAATTTGAAAGGGGGTGTAGACTTCCTATCAGCACTTTATATGTTATAAACAATCCACATCGAGTGCACAATGTTCAGTTCAGAAACATTTTACATTTTATTAATGTTTAGAAATTTCTATAATTTATTTTTAACTTGGAAGTTGTGGGTTACGATGTCGAAAAAGTCTGATTAAATGCAGTTTCATTCCAGGTTATAAAGCCACAAAAGGTGAAAAATTTGAAAGGGGGTGTAGACTTCCTATCAGCACTTTATATGTTACAAACAATCCACATCGAGTGCACAACGTTCAGTTCAGAAACATTTTACATTTTATTAATGTTTAGAAATTTCTATAATTTATTTTTAACTTGGAAGTTGTGGGTTACGATGTGGAAAAAGTCTGATTAAATGCAGTTTCATTCCAGGTTATAAAGCCACAAAAGGTGAAAAATTTGAAAGGGGGTGTAGACTTCCTATCAGCACTTTATATGTTGTAAATAATCCACATCGAGTCCACAAAATCTGATGGCTAGAAAAACAATCGGACAGGCAATGGGAGGCATCATTCACATGTGAAGACTCATTTGAGAATCTTACCTGAAGGCCGAGTGAGTTGAGACAGGGTGGATCCGTTTGTTTGCGGGAAACTCCATAAGCACATCATGCTTCAAGGACATTAGGGTGTGTTCCATTACCAAGCAGCTTGTAGAGCACTCGCCAAGTGGCTTAAGCACTCAAGCGAGAACTCCATTGAAATGGTTGACATGGAATGGCTGGCTTGACAAGTGATAGCAAGCTTATTGGTGATGGAACACACCCCTGGTTTGCTTCAAATTTCTTTGAGTAGCTGCTGTTTAAAAAGGTAATCATACATTGAAAAGATTTGACAGAATCGTTTGTGGTTGTAATAATTTTTACTTCCCCCATGAAATGCTACGTTGAGCTATTTATTTATACACCTTAACACAGAGTTTGTCCAAGGTGGAAATCTCCCTCGGAGAGGGGGCCAAGTTAAGTTACTACAACCTCCATTGTGCCCCTTAGTCCCCCTGGCAAGTTTGGTTGAGATTGGATAAATAACGACTGAATGTATCACAGTCAGACAGACAGACAGACAGACAGACAGACAGACAGACAGACAGACACCAAATTGCGTAATTTCATATGATAAAAACAAAAAACATGGTTACTGAAGCCTCAGTCGACCCATGTGACTGACTTCTCATATATGTCTCTTAATTACATATTGTTTGAACGTCAGTTGCACTACATCATACTACATCTATTAATTACGTACGATTGGAATGTACCTTTTCGACTACTTAGACCTCTGAAGATCCTTTAAGAACCTTTAGACATTTTAGACCCTTTAGACACCATTAGATATTTTAATCCTTCAAACCCCTTAGCTCCCTCCACCTTAAGACCCAAAAGACCTCTTAAGACCCATAAGGCTATTTAGACCTTGTTCGACTCTTCAGAACCCTAAGACTGCCAAAGACACTTAAGACCTCAATCGACCCATGTGACTACTCATATATGTTTCTTAATTACGTTTTGTTTGAACATCATTTGCACTGCACCATACTACTTCTATTAATTACGTACTATTGGAACGTACCTTTTAAACCTTTGGACCCTTTAGACTACTTAGACCTTTGAAGACCCTTTAAGACCCTTTAGACATTTTAGACCATTTTGACACCATCAGATATTTAAATCCTTTAAACCCCTTAGCCCCCTCCACCTTTAGACCCATAAGAACATTCAGACCTTGTGAGAACCTTCTGAACCCTAAGACCACCTAAGACACTTAAGACCCCGAAGACCACATTACACCCTTTAGAATCCTTAGATCCATAAGACCCCTAAAACCCCATTAGACTCTTCAGAACCCTTGGACCCCTAAGACCCTTTTGACCCCCTGGATTCCTTTTGCCTTTAAGACCCTTTCAACCCTTTTTTAGACCCCTACAAAATTAGAAGGGGAATGGATTTGGGTAGGGTTAACAAGGGTAGACGTCTTTAGACATTTAAACGCCTTCTGACATTGACGCCTTTTGACATTGAGATGCCTTCTGACATTGACGCCTTTTGATATTTAAACGCCTTCTGACATTGACGCCTTTTGACATTGAGATGCCTTCTGACATTGACGCCTTTTGATATTTAAACGCCTTCTGACATTGACGCCTTTTGATATTGAGACGCCTTCTGACATTGATGCCTTTTGACATTTAGACGCCTTTTGACTTTTACATCCTTAATAGATTCGACCTTTTCTACCCTAAAGACTATTTTGGACCCTAACTACTATTCAAACGTACCCTTTAGATATTTAGATCCTTTAGAGTTCAGACCATCAAGAACCACACCACACAAACATCTACAGTCTCCTTTTAAAGCACAGACTACTTTTTTCAGCAAGTAATGCACAAACTATACCCACAGGCGACTCTGATAATCTATATTATAAAAACGAAAAACATTGTTCGTGAAGCAAGGAAGTCTTGAGTGAAGCCTCGGTCAACCCACGTAATTATGTCTCTTACTTATGTACGATTTGAACATCAGTTACACCATGACTGCATCTATTAATTATGTACTGCTGAAATGTATCTTTTAAACCATTGAAACTGCTGAGGCCCCTTAATCCTTTTGACCCTTTAATACCTTTAGATCCCTTTGACCTTTCAAGACTCTTTAAGAGCCTTTGTACATTTTCAACTCTTTCGAGACATTTAGACGCCTTTAGACATTTAAATACTTTAGAGCTCTTAAACCACTCGAGACCTTTTGGCCCTTTGAGAATCGAAAGAACCTTTAAACGTGTTTCACCTTTTCGACCCCTTATACCCTATGATTTGAACGTACCTCTTAGACCCCTTAGACCCCTTGACCTTTTAGACCCCTAGGACACCTTGTATCACAAGACCCTTTCGACCCTTAGATGCCTGTAGATCCTTTAGACCCCTTAAAACTCCTTAGACCCTTATAAACCATTACAAAACCTTGCAAATCGCTCCGGAGAGTTGTCAACCAAACTCGCTTTTCTATTTCCTTGGTCATCCACTGGAAGAGATTCAGTCTGTTGAACATCTTGGCCTCACCATCAGCCATGACCTTTCTTGGGATGGCCACTAAAGCCAGCCACAGGCTTTGCATCCTCCATTGATGCAAGTCATTCTTGGAAAATCAGAGCTCCTCACAGTCCACAAGGTCTTTGTTCACAAGCCAGTGGAATACAAGGTGGCATAATTGTTAGAGCGTCCACTTTCAGTCTGGGAGATCAGCAGTTCAAACCCCGGCCGAGTCATGCCAAGGACTTTAAAAGTTGTGCGTGCTGCTTCCTTGCTTTACGCTCAGCATTTAAAAGGATAGAGCATGGGCAAACAACCAGAAATTGGTAACACTAATGTAGGCTTTGATGGGCCAAATGGCCTTCTCCAATTATTATTTTTATTATTCCTGCTCTCCACTATGGGATGGCACCACAGCATCACCTCTGTCACTCCTGGATTCTGTGGAATCTAAAGCTCTCAAAATTATTGGAATCTCCCATGATGAGGTCAAAGCACAAGATCTGTTGCTTTCACATCACAGAAACATCAGTTGTCTTTCTGTTTTCTCGTGTCTATTCTCCAACCTTGATTCTCTCTTTCTCTCTTTCATGTGTTCTTCGAGTAACCCCCTCAACTCTTTTATTCTTTGCATCTCCCATCTATGGAACCATCTTCCTGAGGCGGTTCCATCTCTTTGCTCCAGCACTTCAAGCAAACACTGCACCACCACCTTCTGTCATCCCTCATCCTGACCCATGATCTCAATTACCCCCATTAACCTTTCCTAACCCAGCCACCTGACTTGCTAGTTTCAGTGTTTCCTCCTCCCCTTCATCTCCTCTTTTCTTGTTTGTTCAGTACCTTGACATTTGTCCAACTGCCAGATCCATCTTGCTCTTCCATGAGTCTCGCTCCTGTAATTAAAGAAAAACAGGGAATGAAGAGAGGAAGGTATAAAGTGAATGGACACCAAGTTTGACCTGCAAAATGACACCGTCAAGATACCATGCACTGCAGCATCATATATTGTATGTCATCAGACACACAGAACATTCTATGTCACCCAACAGAGCCCACCAATACATGCAAAGAGCAAAAATAACATGTGAATCAAGAAAGCAATGTGCAAACAGGAGCTATCAGCATGGCATTAAAAAGTGAAAATGCAATTTAATAAAATGCCTTTCATGGAAAAACCTTAAATAAACACAGCTTGTTTGTTTTTACAACATGCAATTCGAATGAGCATTTTATAATATAAAAACAAAGATCACCTGTTTTTATTTCCTAGGTTGGGAAGCGGAGAAGAATCGCTGGTCTTGGTCAGTATTGTGGGTCATCTCTTCTCACCCGAGTGAATATGCAACACCTGCCGTAGGCCTCATGGCTTGCCATGCTTTAATGGCATCCTTTTGCCACTGGTTGGCAAATGTGGCCTGCAAGATTTGCCATCAGCGCTCTTGCTTCTCACTGCCATTGACTCTTACACTTCCAATTACTGGTGTCGCTTTGTGGTTCACGGGTTCCCATGGTTCTGGTAGCAATATATGGAACATCAATGAGTGGTGGACGAAAGGATTCTTCGGACGGAACATGAGGTTAGTTGAGATTACAGTAAGTAAGTGGCATTTTGAATCTACATAACCAATCAACAAAGGAGGAGGAGATTGGGATTACACTCTGTGCAGAGCGTTGGTGCTGCTTAAGCAGTCTCCTTGGCTATTGGACACAATCCTGGACAGGTCGCCGCTCCGACACAGTATACCAGTATGCTGGCACTCATTTTGCCGACCTCAGAAGGATGACAGGCCGAGTTAACCCCACCTGGTATTAATTCAACAGATGAGCGGTTGACCTATGTTGACTTTAAAAAGGTTAGTTGTGTTGCACTCTTGGTTTCGCTTAGAGCCAACGCTCTGAGATACTTATACCGCCCACCACAAAATAGTGGTGCAATTTCGGGCGGCGGAGGTTGGATTTGTGTAAAAAGAGGGCAAAATATCCTGCTTGCGAAATAAAATTTGATGGCAACATGATTCATGCCTGTTCTCCCCTCATTTCAAAAGTGAATGGTGAACTTTTCAATTGCATGGGCAGACAGCACTGGTCACAATATATGATAGAAGACTTCCCTTCCAAGGAACTTCAACACAGAAAGAGACAATTCGGTCCATCAAGCCTGCACTATGGTTGCCAACCTATAACAGTTTTTTTGATTACAAAGTCAAGGCTCGTGGAAGAGCGGCGAGAGCACTAAATGGATCAGGGCACAACAGGATAAAAGGAGCAGTATAGAGGGGGGGACACCAACAGCGGAGTTAAAGGACAAAATAGAGGGAGGCTTTGACAAACAATGGAATGTGGTGGACAGGGTAGATATAGAGGGAACATTTTACCCCACCCCCCCCCACCACCCACTCCTATTTCCCTCTCCTCTCTACCCCTCCCCTCTCTCTTCCCCCCTCTCCTTCCCCTCTCACCTCCACTCCCCCTCTCCACCCTCCACTCCTCCCTTTCTCCTCTCACCCTTCTCTCCCCACCCCCTCTCTCTTCCCCCCATCTCTCTTCCCCCATCTCCCTCCCCCCCATCTTTATGTCCATGCTCTATCTTTTTGAGCAGAAGCCCTAACTCATAACAAATTACATCATCAAGTCCACCGATAATTACATTTAAGTTTATTTTGGACCTCTTTGAAGTTCATTATTAAATGTTATTTATAGGTGCTAAATTATTTTACAATGCTAAATGTAGGCTTTTCTTTAATTAAATGATTAACAAAGACTTTCAGTGTAGGTTACTACTATTAACAACGCTGACATGATTTGTCCATCTTTGTGATAATCATACTCCATCACAGAGCTTCCGTGCTGTCGAAGTAGCTTCCTGAGCAAGGGTTATACTGTACTTATCCTGGGAGGTTTTCCATTGCCTTGCCACATCCCAGCAGTAGTTCAGGCAGGAATTTGTAATCTGGCTGCGATGCCACCGATTGCTCACCCACATTTCATGTAGGACATCGTGGGGATCTTTAACGTCCACCAACTAATGTCGTTTGATGGGATGCCAGTTTAACATCTATCGGAGGTATGGCACACAGTGATGATTCACCGAGTCTGAGAAACACCAGGATGACAGTTTATAGATTGATCGGATTCAAAACCAGACTAGACAGCCAGTGGTGGTGTTATAGTTGGAGTATAGAAGGAAGTGGGGTGTCACCTGAAAGGGGAATTTATGTGAGTAATAGATTTCTGTAGCTGCCACCCTACAGGTGCAGGATCTACCTGTTGATCATACCACCTCAGGGGCAAAATTATCATTACTTCCTGTTTAATTGTAGTATCCTCACGCATCTTATGACGTTTTTTAATGTTATTTCTCTGAAATAAGCTCATAGAGTTGGTCCCAGTGTCTACCCATACCTCCATTAACATTTGACAAAAACATCTTCTCTCAAACTACCCAACTGATATGGACCAAATATGGTATGATGCATCAGGATAGCAAGGTCTCATGGCCGGTTGTGCTCCCCATCCGCATGTGCCCCCCATGAAAGGCGTTAAAAGGGGGGTTTTCTTTTGTTGGTGTTTAGTTTTCCTCTGTGTTTATTTTCGTTGTTGTTCTTTAGTTTTTCTTGTGTTATTGTTTAGTTTACATCAGGACAGAAAGGTCACCCCACCTGTTGGGGAAATAACCATCAGTCCCCCATGGGGCTACTTGTTTTTTTATTAGTGCATAGGCAGTTAACAGTCCCTTTATCCATTCAGGTAGAAGTTACCTATACAAACATGGTATGATTTGAGATTTACAGCAAAGAGCTACCCAAAGAATACAAACCCATGACCCAACTTAGATTTTGTGAGCCAATTTATGCTTGTGATGAACTCCCTTCCCCATAAATTCCATGCAGATTTAAAGAAAAATCCCCTTTCAATGAAAGGATTATGGAACCTGTGTCGGACTGTTTCACTGAATGCAAAGGCCAATGTGTCTTCACTAAAATGGATCCCTATTTTACAAATCGTAATGTGAACACAGTACATTGTTAAATTAAAAGCGAGGGCCAATACCTCTGGGCGCTCACCTCATAAAATAAGGATGCTGAGGAGGAAATGAACATGGGCCAGAATTAGCAAAATGTTCCAATGAACCAATGTTTTAGCAAATACCTATTTTGGGGGACAACACCCCCCCCCCCGTAAATCTCCTTCGACCTCGATTATTGTTTTTTTAATAGAGTGAGCGACCTTTGGTACATCACAGGTGATGAAGGTTGTGGTCAAGTTTCACCGGAATTGCATGTGTAGTTTCTGAGAAGAAAGCAAATACCTACGTAGGGGGGCAACTCCTGTAGACCTCCATAGGGCCCAATTTTTTTTTTATGCCATGAACAAACTTTGCTACATACATGGTGATGAACGTTGAGGTAAAGTTTCATCGAAATCATGTGTATAGTTTCAGAGAAGAAGTAACAAGTATGCACGGGCTGACGGACGAATGACGCACCAGCCCTTAAGTGCCCTGGAACAACCTTCCAGGTGAAGTCAAAATAGAAAAAGAAAACCACATCTCATTTTGATGTGTTGATGCATAAATGTTTATGTTTTTGAAGCTTTGAGACATATGTGCAAAAGCATTCCATATAGATAGATGTTTCAAAAAATTCAATAAAACTTTATACATTGTACTGTGGATACATTGGCCATGGCATAAAAGCTTAATATTTTGACAAACAACCCAAGATGTTAATATTACAAGAGTTGAAAAGTGACACTTCGTTTCAATCTGCATGAAGTTTAAAGGGTAGGTTTTCCTTCTGAACATATACAGGATGCGTTTCCAAAATGTATGCTGGGTCAAGCGTTTGTACTCACTCAATAGCTTAGACAAACAGCCATCCAAATGATTCCATGTTTGCTAATGTAGCTTCTATGAGAATGGAGAAAATATGCTGATTATATTAAACACTCCTGAGTTGATGTGGTTTTTCGGCAAAGTGAGACCCCTAACATTCCCAACCACCACCCTTCGGGGCCCCGTCTTGAAAGATTGTGGACCACGATCAATCGCATGTGGGTGCCTGTTGCCTCAGGGTCCCAAGCAATCACATGGGTTGCACAGCCCAAACGCCACCATTAGAGACAACCGAGAGTAAGTGTGCATACCTCGAGGCCATCCTGTCAGCCCATGTCGTATCTTAACACAATGTTAATAAGCAAACTGCAAATCCATGTTGTGTTCATATGTTTAAAATGTATCCTATTTGGTATGCATTTCTTCTGGTTGAATGTTGAGCTTTGCCTGCGTGCGGAGCTTTTCGCAGCACCAGAAGTGGCCGCCCGAAATGGGAGACAGCCATCCACATAAATGTACCGACAGACACCAAACTTAGCATTATAAAATACATATCCTGCATTGTAATTAATTTCTTCATTAATTCTTAAAATTAATAAATACCTTACTGAAGTTATCCTTTCATGTAATTTTAACACATTAATTGACAATGTCTAACAAATTATTTGACCATCATCTGTTTATCCACAGCGATTTTGACTGTGAAGTGGTATTACAATCACGATACGGGAGCGAAACTTTTACTGAACGCCTGGCAAATGGCGTCGCCCGCAGCATATGCTCCTACACGTACAATTCCAGTTCCTACAACTCATTTTTCAAGAACCCTGCTGTTGAGTCACATGATCAGCTTTCTCAAAGTGACTGCCTCGGCCTCACAATTGCAGCAGGTGCAGTCTGGTGGTTGGGGCTAATGATGGTAACTTTCCACGTATGGAAGAGGCAAACGCAGAGGATGGAAAAGACGAGAGAAATGTTCGTGCGACGGATTTATGACACTTTGTGTGTTGCTGCGGACATGTTGTTGAATCGACGGTGCAATGAAGAATATATACAGATGAAAAAGTAAGATTCTTTTTTTAACGAATCATTGTTCAGCTGATTCTCCTCAGAGGAAATAATAATATGACTTCCCTTAAGAGGAATTTCAACACAAGCCGAGGCCAATAGGCCCATCCAAGCTTGTACAATGTTTGCCAACCTTTGGTTCTTTGTCTGTGTTCTATCCTTTTTAAATGCTGAGCATCAAGAAAGGAAGCAGCACGTACCATTTTTACATTCTATGCTATGACTCGGCTGGAGTTCGAACCACCGACCTCCCAGACACAGAGCAGTGGCTCTAATGTTTAAACATTACAACACCGAGTCTGGTTAAGGCCCTATGGTACCCTCCAAAAAGAGTTGGTCATTGTATTCTGGTACCCTGGTGAAATTTCTGAATATCTTGACCTGATTTGTGGAGCATATTGCACCATTGGAGCATCTGCGCATCCACAAATGGTACAAACACACAGCCAGTTCCAGCAGAAGAAGGAATGATGTTTGTTTTTCAACATTCATATTTTTGCATTTATTTATTTTTACATTTTGACGGGTTTGAATCAATAATCCAAGTGACTCACATTAAACGCCGATTATTTACAGATCACGTGATCAATTTTAACCTAATTTATGTGTGTAGCACTTCACAACTCTCAAACCTCTCTCCCTCCTCAAAATCCTGGTGGCGTTTAATCAAATCTGTTTCTGGTGTATGTTCCCCCTCCATCCCCTCCCTTACCTCAAATGGCCGCACTGCTGATTCCACACGTGATAAAGCTGAATGTCTAAACTCGATGTTTGCAGCTAAATCTTGTGTCCTAAACCCATCTCTATCTCTACCCACTTTACCCAGTCGCACCCAACTGTCCCTGGACTCTGTATCCTTTTCTCCTGACAAGGTGGAGAGCTTGCTTTCAAACCTTGAGTCAGATTCTGCAACCGGTCCAGACGGCATCAGCCCACGTGTCCTCAAAGCCTGCTCTTCTGCTCTTGCTCACCCACTCTCTGTTCTATTCACCCTCTCATTTGCCCAAGGTCATCTGCCATCTGCTTGGAAATCTGCTAACATCACTGCCCTGCATAAAAAGGTGCAAAAACAGATCCCTGTAACTACAGACCAATCAGCCTTCTCCCAATCATCAGCAAGGTGATGGAATCCATCATCGCCTCAGATATGAAATCCTTCCTCTTCTCCAATGGCTTGATTTCCAATCATCAATTTGGTTTCAGACCAGGTCACTCTACCCTGGATATGCTGCTTCTGCTCTCCCATCAATGGATGGAGGTCCTCAATGCCAGACAGGAAATCCGAGCCGTATCCCTGGACATATCACGTGCTTTTGACACAGTCTGGCACCCTGCCCTGCTCACCAAACTCTCTTCCCATGGTATTCAAGGCCATCTCCACTCATGGCTCGCAGACTTCCTCTCCTGTCACAGTCAACGTGTGGCCCTAAATGGAGTTCTTTCATCCCCTCTTCCTGTGCAGGCTGGAGTTCCTCAAGGTAGTGTTCTGGGCCCTGTTCTTTTTCTGGTTTTCATCAATGATCTCTCGGACTCTCTGGAAAATCCTCTATTTCTCTTTGCCGACGACTCCACCCTCTGCCGTACCATCTGTCATCCCTCAGACCGGCAAGCAGCAGCTTCTTCACTCACTGCAGATCTGGATAAAATCACAAACTGGTCCAACACGTGGAACATGTCTTTCAATCCAGACAAATCTCACACTCTCACTATGTCTCTTCGAAAGGACCGTTTACAAAACCCACCCATCCACTTTCTCAACAATCCTCTGGAAGAAGTGTTTTCTTTCAAGCTTCTAGGTCTCACTATCTGCCATGACCTTTCCTGGGAAAGTCACATTTCCAACCTCACCTCAAAAGCCAGTCACCGACTGGGAATCCTCCGTCGTGCTAAGTCCTTCCTCGGCCCTCTTGAGCTCCTGACCACTTACAAAGCTTTTGTCCGTAGCCTGATGGAGTACTGCTCTCCCCTCTGGGCTGGTGCTCCTGCCTCCCACCTTTCTCGGCTTCACGCTGTCGAAACCAGGGCATTTAAGATCATCGGCATCTCCCGCAATGAAGCTGAGTCTTTGGGCCTCTCACTCAATCACCGCAGGTTGGTCGGTGGTCCTTCTGTCTTCTACCGACTCCTCTCCAGCCTTGCCCCCCCCTGCTCTCTCTGCGATTTGTCCCCACCACATTTCAAAAGGGCGCACAAGGTCCGCCAACAACCCCCTTCTGGTAAAACTACCAAAATCACGAATCACTGCTCATATTCACTCTTTCATTCCTCTTTTTTCCCGCCTTTGGAATAAACTTCCTCACTCTATTCTTTCCCATTCTTCCCTCCAGGCTTTCAAAACAGCTGTTCACCACCACCACTTATCTTCCCCCATCCAAATCCTCGATCTTTTCTACCCCGATAATCCACCCAAGCCCACTTCCTTCATTTCTCCTGCTTTCCTTCCTGAAAGTCCCTGAAATGTCCATCTTCTCTTCGCCATGTTCCCCGTCCCATCCCCATCCCTCTCCCTTCCACAGTTCACCTAATGTGTCTGTTCCCCACTGTTTTGTCCCTTCCACTCCCGCCCCTCTTGTCTCATGCCTCCTTGCTGTGAGTTGTGTGTTAGCTCTCATACGAGCCTCGACCAAGGTATACAAAAAAATAAAAAATAAAAACTCAACCAGAGTAAATAATCTGAGATATTCAATGTCAAAAAAATAGATGGGATTTTTGGTTGCTATTTTCATTTTAATGCCAATTGGTTTTAGTTATGGTTCTACAATCTCTTGTGTCCTGCATAAATTCACAATGGAGGGAGCCATTGTTTGAAGGCTGTACTGTTACGAGGAACTTTTTAGTTCAAATATAATAAATTGCTTATCGATTCAACGTCCTTCCTTCTTATGCAACACCTTCTTATTTCATGCAGATTTGAAGCTGTGGGTTTGTATCATTTCTGGAGGCACAGACATACCACTGGTGCAGTGTGCCCAATAAATCAGGGCAAGATATTTAGAACTTGGTCACGGTGCTAGAATACAATGGCCTACTCTTTTAAAAGAGTACCACAGGGCCTTTTCGATCAACCAGTGAATGTTAACAAAAGGATTAGGCAATTTGATGTCTTATATTCATGGTGTATTCACTGACACAAAGATCTGCTTGTGAAGCACCAGAATGACAGTTTATAGTTGGGTTTGGAACCTAACTCAGAGGAGACAGATTAAAGGTGAGTATGAACTGTGTTACAGCAGACTCTGTGGCATAATGGTTAGAGCATCTTCTCTGAGTCTAGGAGTCGGTGGTTCGAACTCTGGCCGAGTCATAAAAAAGTCTTAAAAAAACAGTATGAGCTGCCTGCTTTCTTTATGCGCAGCATTTAAAAATTGTAGAGCACAGACAAACAACGTTAGCTTGGCCACCATTGCACAGCCTTTGATGGACCGAATGGCCTCTTCTTGCATTTAAGTTCCTTATGAGGAAATTCATTATTAATGTGATTATCATTGTTATTATGTACAGTTGTCTGCATCTTGATTAATCATCCAAAAATACAGTGGTGTGGCTTTTCATATGGAAAACTTTGTTTTATAATAAACAAAAACCCATCATTCTTTGTTTCAGATATGAGTCTTTGGTGGACGTTGACATCTATCCATGTGCGACGATGTGGCACGAAACTCAAGATGAGATGACCCGCATAATGACATCTATTTTCAAGTCAGCACTTTCTAGGCAACAGTTTTGCACAATAAAATATATAACTCACGAAAGCTCGAACCATTGGTTTATTTATATATTTATTTATTTGTTTTTTTTTTAAATGGTGAACAAATAAAAACCTTTGTTTTGTTCAGATTGGACAAGCAACAAGTTCGATTTACACTGGAAAGAACGTAAGAAATTTAACATCTATTTTACATCCATTTCATTCACCTTAATTGTCATTTCAGTTGATGTTGATTGTATTACATAATTATCACTGTCTGTATTTTTATTTCTCACCCTGCAACTAGGTCCCTGCAACCACCCCCAAAAGACACGATTTTTTTCAATAATCATATATTTTAACATTGAATCTTTATATACATGTATATATATATATATATATATATATATATATATATATATATATATATATATATATATATAACTGTATAGATATATAGATATACTGTATAGATATATCTTTTGGCCCTTTGAGGGCCAGAGGATGGAATATCTCTGGGCACTCACCCAGAGTGTCACTCCTGGATTCTGTGGACCTCTTTGAAGTTGTGAAGTTGGACCTCAGAAAAAGTGTGTGTCAGGGAGCTTTAAAAACAGGAAAATCCACTCCAGCAGGCTTGAAAACATAGGAATCCACACTTAGATCATGCAAATCGGGCAATTACAAATACTTCTAAGCAAAAAGTCAACTTCGGGAGGCTAACTTGGCGGCCATCTTGAAAAATGGCCACCATCTTCGATTTTGAAATTGCCAATCGGGCAGATTTGATCAGAAAGCCCTGCAGAACAGAAGTGCCAAATTTGATGCTTGTATCACAATTTGTACGATTTTTCTACTATCTACTACACTATAAATTAAACATAACCATTGGAGAACATAACTGTAAATGAGTTACACGCTATAAATGAAAGAGAATAACATGAAATGAGAAATGCTACGAATCTACAAAAGTTGCTGTTCCACCATGGTTCAGGTCTCACAGGGAGCCACAAACCAAGCTAGTAATTGTTGGCATACTCACGAAGATCATTTTAAGATATTCACATTAAACAGTCCAAATCAACATTGTCCACAAGGGTTGTCTGAGGATGACAATTCACAAATTCAGTCTATCAGGGGGTTTCACATGTCGCCCAGACCTCGTGGTGTGAAAGACTTGCGATGAAATCTCAGCTACTGTGGGATTTGCTGGTGGAGTAGTGGAAGCCGGGTCCTTGTGGAGGGAAACCCAGGCTCCAGGCTTGTACACACTGGTGATGACGCAAAGCCAGGAACTACTGTCAGAGCAGACTCTGCCATTTTTTGCAGATGTCTGTTTCTATGTAAAACACTTCCCATCGCTGACTGGACTACATGTGACCTGGGACTTGCATGGCACACAGTTACCCTGGCTTGATTCCACACACCATTTTCCTTGATGCAAATGCAGTCATCTGCTTCTAGTATGCCCAGGGGCTTGGCACTTTGATCGTAGTGGTACTTTTGTTTTTCCTGCAATTTTAGTAGCTCTGTTCTGATGTCCATCACCACTTTGGGTTGCAGCATGTGTGCAGCTCTGGGTAATCTTGATTTAGCCTTCTACTGTTCAGAATCTGAGCAAGGGAGTATTTCAGTCCAGTGATTGGAGTATTCGGGTACTCCATCAATGCAATATACAGATCATGTTTTTCTCATCAGCGACTTGATAGTCACAATGGTCCTTTCACTCATGCCGTTAGACTGTGGGTATCATGGACTGGAGGTCACAAATCTAAATCCCCATTGTGATGAAGACCCTCACCAATCCTGGCCAAGAATTGAGGGGAGTCAACTGAGGATTCTCGAATATACGGTTTATTGAAGTTGCACAGCACTTGCAAGCGGGGGTGGCACAGGGACCAACCACAGCAGTCAGAACCTGTACCACACTAAAGGTTACACTCCAAAAGTTTCATATATAAAACCTATTCCTAGGCGGAGAAAAGCAAGCAAAGAGAGAAACAAAGATGCAAGTGGGCTCCCCCCCCCCTACGGCCCTTGGGTGAATCAGCCATAACAGAGTTCTCCAGCCGTTTGTTGTCACTCCACTGGAATTCATAACAGCCTGCAGACACTGCTCTCTGGCAAGGCCATGGCTAGCTTGTTGATATTACATTTTAACACATCGTACAGCAAATTGTAAAACGAGGGCAAAAGCTTGGAAACACAATTTGAAGCAACCAGGCCAAGGGTTTGAATCCAGACACCTGATTAATGCAATTGATGAATGTTTAAATAAGTCAAATGTACAAATATGTGGCCAATCAATAGTCATACCTGACATTCAGACCTGACACCCATACCTTGGCAAACTGTTATTGGTCTTGACCAGAAAACGGCGTGTGATGACAATCATTCAGCCTCCTCAAGCTGTGATCACAAGCATTCAGAAGAGACTAATTGATTTTTTTCTGGGGAGGCCACCACTGGCTCAAGCCAGATGTGTTGGGCAGGCCACGAAACTCTGCTGGCCAAAACTTGGTGCGCATCCCGAGTCGAATCATGGCTTTTCGAATAATGACAGTAAAACATCTATTACATGGTGAAGTAGTGTCCTGGTATCCTCTCACTAATACCTTATTCAGGCAAACAGATGGAATGGACTATGACTGGGAACTCTTCCTCATGGTCCTGAAGAAGGTTGATAGAGCTTGGCTTCCTGCTTTACAGCAAGCTCTGGGAATGCAGTGGCTAGAGATCTCCGATGATACCAGGAAGCTTGTGCATGAGCCACTATTCCAAAATTCATTATTTGCTGGAATATCTACCAGCCGATCCTTCATAGAATACTTTACAAATAGTGGAATAATAATGTGCGAGATCTTATGGAGCCTTCCTTGAAGCAATGGTTGCCTGCGAGCTCGGTTTCTAAAAGTATTGGTTTTCATTCAATTGGAATAGTGAGTAAGGTCATGAGGATAGTAACCCAGATTTTTTTACATTTAACTATTGGGTGGAATGGAGTAAATGAAGAAGTGGATTTTGCCGACGCTTTCCTGAACTTTCCATCACTGCCCAAAATCACCATGACATGTTCTCTTAAAACAGTGACGAGTCCGTTGTGTTCCACGTCATGGCGGGGGGGCGGGGGGGGGACAGTCAATGGAATTTGTCTGGAAATGATTTTACCAGGCTGTACGGCACCCTTAAGAAACCATTGGAAAGAGACAACCTGCAGGAGTTTTCCTTACTCCAGATTGGAAGGTGATGTAGAGATCTCCAACTGTTGGTTGCATGGGAGACCTAAATTGGAGACTTGTCCATCAGGCCCTGGCCACACAGGTGTTACTCCAGAAGTTTAACCCTTCTGTGTCGAGTTTATGTTCCTTTTGTAAGACTATGGAAAATTTGTATCATGCTTTTATTAAGTGCAAGAGATTGTCACCTCTGTTTCTGTATCCGAGTCATATTTTTTGTAAATTTAAAATTGTTTTTTCTTTTCCAATACTTATTGAATCAAGACATTTCAGCTTTTAATTTTTACTCCATTTGTAAAAATTTCTCAAAACATGTTTTCACGTTGTTATTATGGGGTATTTTGTGTATATCAGTGAAATTTTTATTTAATTCATTTAAAATTCAGGCTGCAGCACACCAAAATGTGAAAAAGTCAAGGGGTGTGAATACTTTCTGAAGGCACTGCACAGGATATATATACTGTGTATATATATACTGTGTATATATATATAGTGTGTGTGTGTGTGTGTGTGTGTGTGTGTGTGTGTGTGTGTGTGTGTGTGTGTGTGTGTGTGTGTGTGTGTGTGTGTGTGTGTGTGTGTGTGTGTGTGTGTGTGTGTGTGTGTGTGTATACACAAGCCGGAAGGCAGCGATGGGTCGCCGAGCATAGAAACAATAAGATATAGAGCAAAATGGATGTCATATAGCAGATCGGGAATCACCTTAAGATTATGCATCTCAAATCTCATCCATTTCCATCTACTGATGACTACTCGGTATCCATTTGAATGAAAAGTACCAAAAATGCGGTTTGAAATCGGAAATCCCCAAAGTTCGAGGGGGTGCTGTGGTGAACAAAGATCTAAATAGAAAATCCGGCTCGATTGTTTGTGCACAATGTATTCCAGACGATTAGTGTGAATTTTCATGACCATCCGACCATAACCCGAGGAGTAGCATTTGGCGCGAAGGCACCTCCAGCTCTCGCATATTATCGATTTTTGCACTAATTGGCCTTTGACCCCTGACCTAAGCAAAATTGGTCAATATATCCTGAGGCAAAGTTGTAGTACTCTTTGAGTACCATGAACCTGCAAAGTTTCATTCGTATCGATGCACTCACCTGGTCGCGAGGGGGCCTTCAATTTTTGCCAATTTTCGCGCATACCCTAATTGTAGGGGGCGCTGCGGGTAAAGTATTCCATATATCACAAAAACCGGAATATATTTGATAGAGCATCACCTGTAGATCATTCATGCCAAATTTCATAACCCTACGTGGGATAATGGCTTTCGGAATTGATTTCGCGTGAACGGTACCGATTTTGAAGTTTTTTCGGTTGTTGCTAGGGAACCAAAGCGGCCCTAGCAACCATCACAATTTCCAAGGCACTTGGTCAGAAGATGTTCCTACCACCCGAGTTTGGTCAAAATCCACCCACGTTTACTACCAATTATGCTGATGACAAACGAACAAACATCCAAAGAAACAGACAGAATTACTGACAATAAGGGTCACCTATTTTCGTGACCCAATGTATACACTGCACATATATATATATATATATATATATATATATATATATATATATATATATATATATATATATATATAAAAATATTGTTGCGAATTCGCGCCCGCCGGCGTGCGAACGGCCACGTAACTCGAATCGCGGCACGTCGCCCACCGGACGGACAATTCTGTCGTGACCCTCTCAGACTAACGCCGGGAGCTAGTCACGGGTGGGCCTTTCAGCCTCACCACGATCCTGTCAATCGGCCCCCCGCGTGGGATAGGGTTGTTTGCCAAACTCGACCTACCTAAGTACCCACGCGGAGGGTAGACCGGGCGATCGCACCTCGCCGCAGGTCGACTCCAGACACGGGCCACTTAAGTGACCCGTTCCGTACTATCGGGATAACCGAGCGGTGTTATCGTCGGCCTCGACGGTTCCGATTAATTATCGGGTGTATTAAGCCCTCTACCAACCCTTTACGTGAAGCAAGATGGAGATTCAATTAAAGAAAAGACGAAGCGAAACGGGAAAACAGTTCAACATAATGCACATTTATTCTGCGGCACACGGAGAGCACACATATACAATTACAACAATTATGCACCTACAGCAAATGCTACAAAAGAAACACAACAATGCAGATCTACTACCGACTACGCAAGCACACGGCAACACTTACACAGTTTTACTTTGCAGACGGCGCCAACAACACATTTACTCAAAAGCAAAAGAAAAGGGCCACCCTCAAAGACAAGGGGGCAGACGGGGCCTGTGGGCCGCGAGACCGGGTGGATCCTACCCGTGTTTTTGTGATGAGCCGCAAATGTGGCGGCGCGGCGGTGCCCCAACTCCGCGCTCCTTCGCGGGTTTCGTTGGCACTGCTTGGAGTGGGGTGGGAACGGGCCCCCTTTTCGCACTATCTCAGCATGGGGGGGAAAAAAGGGGGGGGATTGTTGATGCTCTGGGGAAAGACGACAGCCGGCTTGCTTGGGTCCCGCGACGAGCGACTCCACTGTGAGCTCGTCGCCGACCGCCGTCTTCCTTGCCTCGGACCCGAGCTATCCGGACTCTGCAGCAAACCACCTGTACGCCCTCGCCTGCCGACTCACTCCGCGCTCCAACCCGACTCGACCGCGCTCCAAGCTCCAGGCTTCCCCTCTCTGCAGCTCCCCGACAGACTCCGAACCCCGACAGACTGCGAGCTCCACTCGGCTCTCCGACCTCTCCAGACTGACTCTTCCAAACTGACTAAATTCGCCCCGCGCTCGGCGCTTTATAGTCCGGCAGGAGAACCCATATGCAAATTTCTGGATCAGAACGAGCTCGGGGGTGGAGCCACGCTCGCCCATTGGACGGAGAAAAAGGGGAGTGAGTCTCCCCTGATCCTCGAATTTGCATATCCCGATTCTACTCCGACACGCCTGGAGGCGGGGCCAAACCGCCCCGCGCTTGCTGATTGGACGGATCAGAAGTGGGCGTGTATCATTCCTGATCCGAATTCTCCTCGGAAAGGCCGCACTTTGCACTCGTGGTTCGGCGCGCGTCCCGTACGAGGCCAGGACAACCCGACGCTCGGCGTTCACAAGTGGTGCGCGAATGGCCGCAGAAGGAGAGGTGAAGGTGGTGGAGGGTTTATTGTGGTGGTTTATGGCCTTGGCGACGTTTGGAATGGCGGTGATGCGATGTTTGCGGGAGCGAGTTGTGAAGGTAAAGATCGTGGCTGTTGGCGTTGTTGTTGTTGTGAAGCGGCGATGCGGTTGGTGGTTGTTGTGTGATGGCGGTTGAGACGTGGTTGGTTCAAAATAAAGATAGAACAGAAAAACGGCTATCTTAAAGGGTCGCAGCCCGAATGAATCACATTTATTCCCTCTAAACAACGGGTTTGGGGCAAACTACACATGTACTTACAGAGATATCTCACCTATGGGACCTGAATGGTGGTTTGCAAATTTCCTCAACCGCAACACTACCCCCTCCCCTTTTTACAGACTCGTCCCGAGTCGTCAAATTTTCGTGTGCCATCATGTGTAGTTCTCCCCTAGTACGTTTTACCTACGGATCCCTGAGTGCGACATTCATGGTATTCGTGTCCCCAAAATAAATAACCTGAGGGCTGAGTAACTACCTAAACAAACCCACTCACACGGACGACTTAAATAAAATTGCCGGTGCTAAGACAGACATGCCGGGGCGCACTCATATGTACAGTACATCTTAACCTTAACTTCCAAATTTTACACTAAACCATGGCCTAGGATCAATGGACTCTGCAGAAAAAGAAAGCAGTTAGCCGGGAGCCAGGCTGCTCGCATGCAGTCTCTGGCTCACGCAATGCAGGTGACAGGGAATGTGGCCGGCTGCTCACACGCAGTCCAAGGCCTTCCCTTTTGAACTGAACCCAGTGAACCACAACGATGCATGGGCTGCACAAACGCAGTCTCCGTGCCAGCTCAAGTGGCACACGCAATGAGCACAACGGCTGGATGGATGGATGGATGGACGCGAACACGGTGCACGGGCCGCCACTGCAGGCCCGTGTTGTAGTTGCCAACAGGGCAGTTCTTGCAGCTTGCAAACTGTTGCTTTGATCCTGGCGCACATGGAAATGAACAGGGGGGGGGGGGCAAAGCAAAGATTGAACGGGCCTGGTGAACAGGGGCAGTGGGTATGGCATGGCAAAGGTGAGCAGGCAACACAGCCGACAGAACAAGGCCACTGCAGGCAAACACAGCCGGCAGACGAACTGGCCGGCACAGGCCTTGAAGTAACACAGCCAGCAGATGAAGCTGACCAGCCTTTGCCTGTCAGTGGAGGTTGGTGGAGGGAGTGCGGTGGTACTGGCCACTCGGAAGGTGGGCTCGGACCTACCCTACGGTCTCCCTCCCACCTATCGCCTTTGCCTGTCACTGTCTATACCCACCCCCTTAATTTGTAAAACCCGATTTAGCCCCAACTTTTTTTTTGTTGTTTTTATTTTTACTTCCCCACTATGAATCGTCCCCTAACCCCCTTTACTGTCCTTGTTCGGCTAACCTATCCTGTCACCTAGCCTACTCCCAACCCCTATGTTCCCTTCCCGGAGGGGAATAAGGGAGAGCTCGCGTCCTGCGCCGAGGCCCAACTCAAGCCTCAAGATGGCCTCCCCAGACTTCAGTGATCTAACCCAAAGTGGGTCCAGCGGCCCACAACGAAAGCGAAGGGATGGATGGTGCGGAGGGGTACACTTCCTATCTACCCTAACCATTAACCTTTAAACTACCCTGGGGCTTTCAAAAAGCACCTCTCGCTTAAACTATTGGTTCTAACAACCCAGATTCCCGTCGCCTGTGTTGGTGTCCTCTCAAATTTCGGGCCTCGCCCCCCAATTTTCTTCCCGTGCCCTCACACGGTCTCATGGCTGGGACGCGTGGCTCCCCTTGGCAGGCACGACCCTCTGCCGAATCTCCAGCTATGGCACCCCCGGGCACGACACTGCCTCCGAGCCTACCAGCTCCCTAAACACCGGGGAGTTCCCCCCATGGCACCTCCCCTGAAACGCACACGTGGCAGACTGGCTTCCCGGGCCCCTTTCCGAGGGTCACCCGTGCACACAACACTGCCCACGCGGCTAACGGCACCCCGGGCCCCCGCACCAAGCGGGCGCACCCGTGCCCACTACGCTATCCCGGCCCCCCATGGGCCCTTGGCCTACTACGGCCGGCTAGCCTGGTGCCCGGGGTACCCACTCAGCGATACTCACCTTTCGCAGCCACGCTCCCAACCCGTCAACAGGGCTCCTGCACCCCTCCAAATGGGTATCGAGCCTACACTCCCACCAACAGCAAAACGACTTCCATTTTTCAATTTGACTAACCCAGCTAACTCACTTTACACTGACCCCGGGGTCCCTTGGGCGGGAGTCACTCCTCCCCCCAATCACTCATCGCACCATGCATTCCCCATTCACTCCAAACACACAGACCCGCTGGCCTCACTCACTCAACATGTACTCACCTCACAACTCTTCAGCACACACACCACTGAATTCCGCCATCCTTCTAACTACCTCCCCTAACTAAACTCATGCTCCCACATCGTCCCTTTAACTACAGCACGTTCCTTTTAACACTACGTAGCTAAGCTACGTCCCCTCTACACACTCACAAGTCTGTCCATGTCCTCAAAATCAAAAAAAATCATTTCCCATCCTAAATCTGGCGACCATCCCTCGAACTAATCCATTCCACGGGCCCCATGAGGACTTACCCCTGCCCCATGGAGCCGGTCTAACTAAGCTAACCTTTCCCCCTAACTCGTGTCCATCCTGTGCCCAGGCCAAGGGGATCATCCACCCCTTGCCCAGGAATGTTGTTCACCCGAAAGCGGGGCTTGCTTTTTAAAAAAAAATTTCACATGCGCAGCACCAGCGTGGCAACTCGCAGCTCGCGCACTTTGCACCTGCCCGTGACGTCATGCAGCTGCACGTGTACCTCGTCCCTCCTTGGACGGTACCATCCGGCAGGGATTCACCCTCCTGCCGGATTCCAACCACACACGCAGCCATGACGTCACCCGGCGCATAAAGAAAAAACACAAGCCTCACGTCTCGAGGGGTTCCCCACGCGAACACATCTGCTCTGCCCATTGGAGCTTAACACACACGCCCGCGTGGAGAACCCGTCCGGTCCAAATCCGTAATCCTGCCTAAACTTTGTCCGTCCGCGGGATCGGCAAATCCACCGCGTGCGTTTCCGGACCGGGCTTCACTCCCGCAATCGAGCACGTGGGGGCCTCGTGCGTTGCACAGCACGGACCTCGCACTCGCTGCTGGGTGAACCCGGCACGGTCCCCGAAACAGCTGCAGCCGCTACCCGGCTTTTGTCCCTCACATGTCGCCGTCGTCGCCATTCGACCCACGCACACCTGCGTGTTACGACGCACAGACTGCACTCCATTAAACTCACATTCACACCGGGAGACGCGGCTGCATGCTCACGCATGCCGACCGACATCTCCCTTACACACAGCGACCTTGCACACGCTGTCTCTCTCACACTCGGCCGCTCACTCATGCATGCCATTTCCCTCACACAAACCATACCACTCACACACGCGGGGGCACTCGCCCGCGGTGTCTCATCCACACACGGCATGCTGGGGAGCACGCCCTTCGGCACACTTGCCACCACACCACTCACACATGGGGTCGCTTCCACACACGGCGTGCTGGGAAGCACGCACTCCGGCACACTTGCCACCACACCACTCACACGCGGGGTCGCTTCCACATACGGGGGCGCACTCACTCCTGGGGTCTCATCCACACACGGGGTCTTTGTCACCCACCCGGTCGCTCTCACACACGCCCTTGCACCCGCGCTATGCGTGCGTTGCAGCACGCATTTCGCCACACTCGTGAACACACACCTCGACACCACACACACCGGGACAACCACACTGGGGATTCGTGTCCCCAGAAGGGGCTTCGGGGCCTCTATACCCCCCAAGCTTTCCGTGCACCCGTCCACAGCACTCCTCCCCTCGACCTCGCAAAGCACGACCGAACCCACCTGGTCGTGACTCGCCTCAAGGGGGCATACTCCCTCCCCTCGTTCCTGGAGGAGGCTATCCCGCTGCTCACACTGGGTCTCCACCCAGTCCGCCTGCTCACCCCCATTGTCCTCCACTACCTCTGTGTGTGTGTGTGTGCGTCACTAACCCCGTCTTCATCGTGTAGTCTTCCCTCGATCATTCTCATCTCCCGTGTCTCCACTATTTTCATTTCTTTTGTCGTCACCTCGTGTCTCGTCTCACACGTTTTGGTCTCCCCATTTAATTTTTCCCTCTCGGTCACCGTCACAACCCTCGCCCAACACGTCTCCCGAATTAATTTGTCACCCTCCCCCACTGCGGGCCTGACAGCCGTTGAACCCCCTCCCAGCTCGTTCGCTCCCACACGTGGCATCGCCATTTTAAGCTCCCCGGTTACTGCCTTCATGCCCGCCTGCAGGCTTCGGCCCATGTTCTGCGTCTCACCCCGCAGTTCTCTCATTTCTTCCTTCATGTTTGTTTCCATCTTTTCGTTCATGCCTTTTATTTCGTTGTTCATTTGTTGCGTATTCGTATCCATTTTTGTTTTCACTTCGTTCATTTGTTGTGTATTCGCATCCATTTTTCTCATCAATGCCTCAAACATTTCCATCGTCCGATCCGTGGGCGAATTCGCACGTGGGGGCCATTCGTCCGCCACCCCAGCCACTGCGCCCATTCGAACTCTGGGTTCAGTTGGGGGGAAAGTTCGTCCTGTACAACCAGCATTTCCTGCTCAGGGTTCTCATCCTGGACCATGGATTCTAACAATTCTACATCCATTTCTAATACCCCCGGCTCCCGCTCGCCTTGAGACTCCATCTTATTTCTCGTAAAAGGTTAATTTGGCCTGCTCGTAATTTGGAGGGAATCGGGGGTCGCTCCTCTCACCCCTGGACTGATTCCCGTGAATTTAGCTGGAGACAGGAGAGCCCGTTTTCCCGCTCTCCGACACCAGTGCCGCGAGGAGGGGGATGGGTTTGTGTCCCACGACCTGACACCAGTGTTGCGAATTCGCGCCCGCCGGCGTGCGAACGGCCACGTAACTCGAATCGCGGCACGTCGCCCACCGGACGGACAATTCTGTCGTGACCCTCTCAGACTAACGCCGGGAGCTAGTCACGGGTGGGCCTTTCGGTCTCACCACGATCGTGCCAATCGGCCCGCCGCGTGGGATAGGGTTGTTCGCCAAACTCGACCGACCTAAGTACCCACGCGGAGGGTAGACCGGGCGATCGCACCTCGCCGCAGGTCGACTCCGGACACGGGCCACTTAAGTGACCTGTTCCGTACTATCGGGATAACCGAGCGGTGTTATCGTCGGCCTCGACGGTTCCGATTAATTATCGGGCGTATTAAGCCCTCTACCAACCCTTTACGTGAAGCAAGATGGAGATTCAATTAAAGAAAAGACGAAGTGAAATGGGAAAACAGTTCAACATAATGCACATTTATTCCGCGGCACACGGAGAGTACACATATACAATTACAACAATTATGCACCTACAGCAAATGCTACAAAAGAAATACAACAATGCAGATCTACTACCGACTACGCGAGCACACGGCAACACTTACACAGTTTTACTTTACAGACGGCGCCAACAACACATTTACTCAAAAGCAAAAGAAAAAGGCCACCCTCAAAGACAAGGGGGCAGACGGGGCCTGTGGGCCGCGAGACCGGGTGGATCCTACCCGTGTCTTTGTGATGAGCCGCAAATGTGGCGGCGCGGCGGTGCCCCGACTCCGCTCTCCTTCGCGGGTTTCGTTGGCACTTCTTGGAGTGGGGTGGGAACGGGGCCCCCTTTTCGCACTATCTCAGCGCGGGGGGGAAAAAGGGGGGGATTGTTGATGCTCTGGGGAAAGAGGACAGCCGGCTTGCTTGGGTCCCGCGACGAGCGACTCCACTGCGAGCTCGTCGCCGACCGCCGTCTTCCTTGCCTCGGACCCGAGCTATCCGGTCTCCTCCCCAATTCTCCTCAGCCGACTGCAGCAAACCACCTGTACGCCCTCGCCTCCCGACTCACTCCGCGCTTCAACCCGACTCGACCGCGCTCCAAGCTCCAGGCTTCCCCTCTCTGCAGCTCCCCGACAGACTCCGAACCCCGACAGACTGCGAGCTCCACTCAGCTCTCCGACCTCTCCAGACTGACTCTTCCAAACTGACTAAATTCGCCCCGCGCTCGGCGCTTTATAGTCCGGCAGGAGAACCCATATGTAAATTTCTGGATCAGAACGAGCTCGGGGGTGGAGCCACGCTCGCCCATTGGACGGAGAAAAAGGGGCGTGAGTCTCCCCTGATCCTCGAATTTGCATATCCCGATTCTACTCCGACGCGCCTGGAGGCGGGGCCAAACCGCCCCGCGCTTGCTGATTGGACAGATCAGAAGTGGGCGTGTATCATTCCTGATCCGAATTCTCCTCGGAAAGGCCGCACTTTGCACTCGCGGTTCGGCGCGCGTCCCGTACGAGGCCAGGACAGCCCGACGCTCGGCGTTCACAAGTGGTGCGGGAATGGCCTCAGAAGGAGAGGTGAAGGTGGTGGAGGGTTTATTGTGGTGGTTTATGGCCATGGCGACGTTTGGAATGGCGGTGATGCGATGTTAGCGGGAGCGAGTTGTGAAGGTAAAGATTGTGGCTGTTGGCGTTGTTGTTGTTGTGAAGCGGTGTTGTGGTTGGTGGTTGTTGTGTGATGGCGGTTGAGACGTGGTTGGTTCAAAATAAAGATAGAACAGAAAAACGGCTATCTTAAAGGGTCGCAGCCCGAATGAATCACATTTATTCCCTCTAAACAACGGGTTTGGGGCTAACTACACATCTACTTACAGAGATATCTCACCTACGGGACCTGAATGGTGGTTTACAAATTTCCTCAACCGCAACAATATATATGTATATATATATATATATATACATATATATATACATATATATATATATATATATATATATATATATATATATATATATATATATATATATATATATATATATATATATATATATATATATATATATATATATATATATATATATATATATATATATATACACACACACACTGTCTATATATATATATATATATATATATATATATATATATATATATATATATATATATATATATATATATGTATACCGTATATGTATATATGTACACTGTACATATATATATATATATATATATATATATATATATATATATACTGTATAGACTGTATATATATACTGTATATATGTGTATATATATTATACACTGAACATATATATATATATATATATATATATATATATATATATATATATATATATATATGTATTTATTTTTCCTGTTTATTGAATTTCTATATGAGGTTTATCTCCAATACAACACACACACACACACACACACACACACACACACACACACACACACACACACACACACACACACACACACACACACACACACACACACAGACACACACACACACACAGACACACACACACACACACACACCCACACGATCTGCCTAGCAGGCACGTAAGATGTCAGCCAAATAAACAGGAAAAAATTCCTGCATGGGGCTATCGTGAAAAAATTCTGATTCAACCCAGAATTCGAACCCAGGATCTCATTGCTTATGTGGCAACAGTCCACTGAGCTTTTGAATCTTCAGTTTCATCTCAGAAATATCTCACCAACACTACATGCTTTGTAATGGCTGACATCTTACTTGTCTGCACAAATGGGTGTATATATATATATATATATATATATATATATATATATATATATATATATATGCGAATGCGGCGACAGCTCACTGAACTATTGAGTCTTCAGGTTAAGCTCAGAAATTTCTCACACTAACACTACAGGCTTTATAATAACCTCAGATTAAGCTCTGAAGCTTAATCCAATGTTTTGCCAAATCTTGATGCCAAGACTCACACCACACAGACTTCTAGAGAGTCCTATTGCAACATACAGAATATACTTTTTCAGCAAGTAATGCACAAACCACACCCATCTGGAGGGTGGGTACACTGGTCGTTTGAATATAATTTGCATATTGGATCACTTTAATGCTTCACCAAACAAAAGCGAGGTCTATTGTTTTGAGGTCAAAAGGTCAAGGCCACATAAAATCAATTTTCACCTGAATGATGTGAAATTTGAACAGCATTTACATAGTGGGTCACCAAATTGGTTCACCAATGAAAAGCTAGAAGCCTATTGTTTGAGGTCAAAAGGTCAAGGTCGCATAAAAGTATAAATTTTCATGCGATTGACATTTGCATATTGGGTCACTGAATTGGTTCATCAAAAATCTGAATCATTGATTTCGCCATTTTGACATGTCAGCGGTTTCCATGACAACAAATTCAGCATATTAAAGTAAAATGGGACTTTTTGTGATTTTATTTTTGCCATACCTTAATAATTTTTTCAATGTGTCAAATTGAAACCGACACTGTGTGTGTGTGTGTGTGTGTGTGTGTGTGTGTGTGTGTGTGTGTGTGTGTGTGTGTGTGTGTGTGTGTGTGTGTGTGTGTGTGTGTGTGTGTGTGTGTGTGTGTGTGTGTGTGTGTGTGTAAAATCTGGTTAAAATTAGTCATCGGTTAAGGGCAAGACCACTCAAACCATGTAAAACACCTATGAGGCCACAATGAGAAAATTTTCCAGTCAAATTTGTTACGTATTACCTTTAGTGGTGTAAATCACAGGTCAAATGTTCGAAATTGTCAAATTGCTGTTTCTATGGCAACAATGTTTTATTGTGATTTCACATGTATCGTGCAATGCACGACATCGTTCTTGTTTTGTGACTTGTGAAAATTGAATATTTTTCAAGTATATTGGTTGGTCTTGTGCATTATTCTGTCTGTCTGTCTGTTTGTTTCTTGGCCAAAAATTTTTTTTTGCCAAGTATGTTGATCTGGTGGGAGAGGGTATTACAAGTCCCCACCCTTGACAGTACAGTATTGCTGTCCCCTCGTTTTCTAGTGCAGTGAGGTGTTTAGAATTATAAGCAGTGGGAATGTTTTTGCTTCATGCATGTAACCTGGACCTTTAATTTTTCATGTAACCCTAAATTGGAATCAAACGTAACAGTGGGTTGGCATGGAACACAGGCTGGGGGGCATATCCATCGACGAATTTGCATCGATTTCGATTTGCTATTTTAAATTCCTTTTTTTTTACAATTAAATATGATATTTAATCTCAAAGACCATTCATTGTAGTGAGAGCCTGCAGGCATGTGCTGTGCTCTATTTATTATATGGCAATTATATTATACCATTTACAGGTGGTCTATTATTTAAATTCAGAATGGGCTTCAAACCTTTAAACTATGTTTACAGGTCACAGGAGGTTCAAAAGATGAGGAAGAAGAAATATCACCGAGAACCTTACAACATCGAGGCACACATCTTTTTTGATGATGCCTTCAGCAAAACCAATGGCATCAAGCACATCAATGAGTATGCAAAACTTATGGTGAAGGTTCTCATCGAAGTCTATGGGTAAGGGTGTGATTGAACCAGATCATTTGCTCTTTCACAACTGTGACTTCAGAGTCGTCTGAGCTTCAAATTCGGAGTTCCAGGATTTTTCACAAACGTAATGCTGCCAAGACTGCTACGCTGATTATTATTGGCCCCTTATCTTTTCTCAAAAAGCTGCAACCACAAATAATGAACCTTGGCAATCACCACATAATTCCTTTGTCAAAACAGTTGTTCTTAATCTTGGTGTCATCATGAGTTTGACACTTTTTTATCCCACGTATTGCGAAAAACTGTAAATTTATTTCCTCTCTTGATCTCAATAATATCACTCAAATATCCATCCATCCATTGGGACCATACTCTATGCAGAGTGTTGGTGCTGCCTAAGCAGTCTCCTTGGTTATTGGGCACAATCCTGAACGGGTCACCACGCCACCACAGGGTACCAGCATGCTGGCACTCATTTTGCTGACCACGGAAGGATGACAGCCAGAGTCAACCCCACTTGATATTAATTCAACAGAAAAGTGGGATTTGAACTCAGGATCCTACGATCCCCAGCCCACCACCTAAACCATTAAGCCAACACCAGGCATACTCAAATATACTCCTGTTTTAAATTTCTTTCTTTCTGCATACATTGTTGAGGCTCGTATAAGAGCTAACACATAGAACATATAACAAAGGGAGCAGGAGACAAGAGGGGTGGGAGAGGGAAGCACAAAACATGAGGGAACAGTGACATTAGGCAATCTGTGGAAGGGAGAGGGATATGGGGGCAGGGTACATGGGGTAAACAAGATGGACACAACAGTGACTTTCAGGAAGCAAAGCAGGTAATTTGAAAGAGGTGGGTTTTGGGTGGATTAATGGGGGTAGAAAAGATCAAAGTTTTGGATGGGGAAGATATGAGATGGTGGTGAACAGATATTTTGAAAACCTGGAGGGAGGAGTGGGATTGAAGACAGTGTGGGAGTTTGTTCTAGAGACTGGGAAAAAAGGAGGAATGAAAGGGTGAAGGTGAGCAGTAATTCTTGATTTTGGCAGTTTCACCAGAAGGGGTTTTTTTGCTGGACCTTGAGTGCTCTGTGGAAATATAGGGGGGACAGAGCACAGACAGAGTGGGGGGGGGGGGCAAGGCCAGAGAGGAGACGGTAGAAGACAGAAAGAACACCGCCCTGCCTGCAGTGAAAGAGTAAGAGACCCTAAAGCTCAGCTTCATCACAGGAGATAACAATGATCCTAAAAGCCTTGGTTTCAACAGCGAGAAGCCAAGCTAGGTGTGAGGCTGCAGCACCACCCCAGAGTGGAGAGCAGTTCTCCATCAGGCTGTTGATGAAAGCTTTCTATGTGGTCAAGAGCTCAGGTGCTCCAAGGAAGGACTTTGCACGATGGAGGATGCCTAATCAACAACTGGCTTTGGAGGGCAGCTTGGAAATGTGGCTTTCCCAGAGGAAAGATCATGACAGATAGTGTGGCCCAAAAGCTTTAATGAAAGGACTTCTTCAAGAGGATTGTTAAGAAAGTAGTTGGGGGTGGGGGGGGGTTCCAGACGGTCCTTTTGGAGAGACATTGTGAGATTTGTCAGTATTGAAAGACCTACTCAAAGTGTTTGACCAGCTTGTGATTTTATCCAGGTCTGCAGAGAGAGAAGGATGGAGACATATTGGGGATCATGCTTTCAGCTGATATGCTCCGAAAATTTGGAATTTGTTGCCTTTTAAAATTCACACAGCCGCTTAAAGTACGCTTTTTAAATCCCTCTTGAAACTCCACCTCTTTGCAGTTTCCGTTTGTTAATTTGCTTTTTCTCATTTTATTTTTCTTTTCCTTTTCAAAATCTTATCTTTTTTCACTTATTTTGTGAATTTTTACTATCAAGTTTTTCTTGCACCAAATTGCTTTGAGATCCTTAACTGAATGAAATGTGCTATTGAAGAAATCAATTTGATTAACACACTTTGGTGATAAAATTGCACTTTTGTTCTTTGCTTCATTGATGTGCAAATTTTAAAATGATACTTTTTGATTTTCTTCTTCAAATCATAATATATTTATTTATCACAAATTGATGTGCGCTGTGTGCATGTATGTTTGAATTATTGTTGTGGAGGTCATTTTCAGTTAAACTTCCTGCAATGATGGATGGTCAGATTTTCAAACTTTATAATGCAATATATAACCTTTAAATAAAGCAATAAGAATGTTTTTTGAAATATTTTAAACTTAAATACCAGCATATTTATATTAATACTTCATAACGTGCATTCACCCAGTTGCTGGATTAAAAAAAAATTTAAGTCACTGTTGTTTCAAAAAATTTTTTATCATTGTACATATACCGTATTAATGTATCTGGATTTCTCCATCTGAATGTCACTCTCTTCTGTGGAACATCATTATGGCGTTACGTCCAGCACTTGGCTAGGCCTAGACAGCCATGCACATCATCCTAGCCAGCATCCAGCACTCAACTCGTCCCGTTGCTACGCTGATGACAGTTGAACACCATAACCCATATATCAGACTCTGACGATGTGATGTCGGTAGGTGATGGACTGAATACCAAGCGCTAGACGTTGGGATGACGGCTTTAATAAGATGGCGGTGTAGTTACGTGGTGTTACATCTGGGCCTTCATTACTGAAGTCTAGTGGTGTAACATCCAGCACTCGGCTTGGCCTTGACAGTGGTGTATTATTCATGACTCGATGAGAATTGCTTTTTTCAACTTCAAAAAAAAAGTATATAGTATATAGTATACAGTATACAGTAGATAGTATAGTATAGTAGGTCCTTTCTTGGCACACCTGAGCTCCTGCCCACATACAAAGCTTTCATCTGCAGCCTGATGGAGTACTGCTCTCCCCTCTGGGCTGGAGCTCCTGCCTCTCACCTTTCTTGGCTTCACGCTATCTACCGCGATGAAGCTGTCTTTGGGCCTCTCACTCTCTCACCACAGGCAGGTCGGTGGTCTTTCTGTCTTCTACCATCTCCTCTCCGGTCTCGCCTCCCCCCCCCCCCCGCGCACTGTCTGCGATATGTCCCCACCATATTTCCGCAGGGTGCTCAAGGTCCGCCAACAACCCCCTTCTGGTAAAACTACCAAAATCACGAATCACTGTTCACCTTCACTCTTTCATTCCTATGTCTCCCCGCCTTTGGAATAAACTCCCACACTCTGTTCAATCCTATTATTTCCTCCAGGCCTTCAAAACAGATGTTCACTACCACCTCTTATCTTCCTCCATCCAAAACCCCGATCTTTTCTACCCCTGTTAATCCACCCAAAACCCACCTCCTTCAAATTCCATGCTTTCCTTGCTGAAAGTCCCTGTAATGTCCATGTTACATACCCTGTGTACCCCACCCCATCCCTCTCCCTTCCACAGATCTCCTAATGTCTCTGTTCCCCACTGTTTTGTCTTTCCCTCTCCCACCCCCCTTGTCTCATGCCCCCCTTGCTGTGTGTTGTGTGTTCGCTCTCATACGAGCCTCGACAAGGTATACAAAAAAAGTTTTTGGAATAAAATAAATTACAAATATTGACTGTCAATAACCTGCATAACTATATTGTGACATACAGTATATAAGTAATGTTGTTCAACTACCATCAGCGAAGTGAAAGGTTTAATATTAATATTGTTCAAAAACCTGCTACAGTGGTGCTTGTGAAAATTTCTTGTTGACTGCAGGATATTTCAACAGCAAAAATATGAAGAATTAAGGAATGGCATGGGCATTCCAGAAAGTGAGAGGCCAAATATACCTCTCAACTATCATGGAAAGTTGATGAAAACCAAATATGGGGCACGACTGGTGTTCAAGATGCCTTACAACAACAAGCTGTATGTGCACCTAAAGGACAAAGATCTCATTCGGCACAAGAAACGCTGGTCACAGGTGAGGTTCACACTAAAGGCTATTCAGTTGCTTTACTCATTGACAGACCACATTCATTATTTGTTTGACAAAGCTGGTGACTTGGCTATGTATGAATCGACCTGATATAGGATTCAAACTTCCTCTTCAAAAGAACACAATTTGACTTTTCAGGCATCTATCTCACATAAGTGCATACATTGGGAAAAGTAAAATGAAGGTTGAGAAAGGTATGGAAATGGGCAAAGAAAGGGGGGAAAAGACATGCTGTTTCTACCTTGGACATTTGTCTTATACTCACCCCACAATTGATGGAGGCCCCAAATGTCAGACATGAGATCAGGGCCATTTCTCTGGACATATCTCGTGCTTTTGATACAGTCTGGCATCCTGCCTTACTCTCAAAACTCTCTGCCTTTGGCATCCAAGGCCAACTCCACACATGGCTTTCTGACTTCCTCCATCATCATTACTGACATCCAGCCAAAGCGTTGCTATCAATGGAATCCTTCCATCTCTTCTTCCTGTCAAGGCTGGAGTGCCCTAAGGCAGTGCTTTGAACCCTGATCCTATCCTGATATTTGGGTCCTATCCTGATCTTCATCAATGACTTCTCTGACTCTCTGGAAAATCCTCTTTATCTCTTTGCTGATGACTCCACGCTCTGCAGTGACATTCCTCATCCTTCAGACTTGCAGGGGGAGGAGGGGGAGGGGGGATTCGAAGATTATATAATACATTTTTTTGCCCAAATCTGACTTTTTTTTGCCCCCCCACGAACACTCCGTAACACTTCAACAGACACCCCCGAAAATATTACAGAATGCTCAATGAAGACACCCCCTTCCTCTTTTTCATACCTTAATCCTAGGGAGCTATTATCCTGTTTTTGTTTTTTTTTCAGTGACTATGAACTACATTTGAAAAGGTAAAGGCGGTACAGTGTGCCATCAATAAGACCAGGCAGCAGTCAAAATCACTAATGACATCATCTGACTAATCACTCGGAGTGATGTAATCATCTCTAAATAGTTTGTTAAATTGCTTTCATTTGCAAATGAGATTAAGTGTCTGTGGAAAAATTAAGTGTCTTTTTATACTTCAACAGACTGCTCTCAATTCGACCTCTCCTTCATACCTTGTCTAAAAAGTCCAACTGTTACAATGTTTCTTCTCTCCATGCTCTTAATTCGCAATTCATTGGATTCCTCAAGAGATGTCTTTAATCGCATTTCCGAACTAAAATTTATTTTTTTTAAACCCAGTTTGCTATGCTTGTTTGCTTTCCATCAACCATTCTTTTTTTCCAACTTCAGTGCCAATTCACCCCTCTCACCCCTCCCTCTCAAAGCAACCATCCCACTCTTCTCCCTCCAAGCTTCCCTCTCACCTTTCTCAAAAACTTCCCCCTCACCTTTATCCCTCAACTCTCCCCAATCACCCTTCTCCCACCATTCACCTACCTCACTCACCCTTCTCAAAGTTGCCCCCCACCCCCCCCCCCACACACATCCACAAAGCTGCCTCCTTCCCCTGCCCTCTCACCTCCATCTCATCACACCACCTCCTCAAATCTTCAACTGCCTTCTTCCTCCTCTCTTGTCCCCTCTCTCCCCCAGAACCACAGAGCCTTTTCTCCTCCTCATCCACCACCCCCTCCCCTAGCTCTTCTGCAATCCCCCACACTTTCAACAACCCTCCTTACTTCCCCCCCTGCTCCCTTGTCCTACCCTCCTCCTCCCCTTCCATCCCCTGCACCCAAAGCCTCCTCCCCTCCCTCTTCATGAACAGTGTGGACCTCAAATATCCGGGACCTTCGCTCAAACGTTACAGATCTTTCCACACAGGTTGCGACTGACAAACCAGACATAATCTGCCTAACAGAAATTTTCCTCCCTCAAGACGTCTCTGACTCTCTTGTATCTCCTCCTGGTTACTCCCTCCTCTGGTATGACAGACCGAAGCCTCATCCTGGTGGAGGAGTTGCTTTCTTCATCAAAGACTATTCCTCACTCTCCATGCACTGCCTTCACTCCCCCACATCCCCAGGAAAACCTCTGGCTACGGCTTCCCCTCCACTCCCACCTCATCTTTATATGTGTATGTACCGTCCACCAAACAGTGATGACTCAATTTCCACCTCACCATCCGAGAACATGGACCAACTTCTATATTCTCATCTGAACTCTCTCTTCCTCATATGTGGTGATTTCAATTGTCATCATGCCAGTAGGCTGGGTGTGGGTACCTCTCCCACCTGTCATGGCACTTCAGCAAAAGACTCTGCGACTCATTGGGACTGACTCAATCGGTCAACTTCCCGACCCGGATCTTAACCAACGGTACCCTATCTCTTCTGGATCTGATTTTGACAAATTTCCCTGAAAATATCTGCTGTTCTTCCTCCACTCCAATCGGTTCTTCTGACCACGTCCTTGTTAAAGTGGACATCTCTCTGGCTGTTATCAGAGAACCACCGCACCGCCGTCAAGTCTGGCATTTCACTCAGGCTGACTGGCAGGGTCTCCAAGCAGCCATCAAACTTCTAGACTGGTCTCCCATCGCTACTTTCTCGAACATCAACTCATCCTGAGAATTCTTTCGAAGAAACTTGCTTTCTTTCATGCACAGATTTATCCCCTCTCATCTTCAGTTGTCCGACCCTTCCTCCCGCCTATGCTTTCCTGAAGCTTGTGGTTAGGCAGTTGTCCTGAAACAACTTGCCTTTGCCTCATGCAAAGCAAACCCAACTGAGGACAATCTGTTTCTTCCATGAAGCTCAGAACAAGTGTGTATCTACCCTCAGGAGAGACAGAAAACAACATCTTTCCAATCTCAGGTCTGCACTCTCAAACCTCTCTCCCTCCTCCAAATCCTTGTAGCATCTAATCAAATCTGTTTCTGGTGTATTTTCCCCTCCATCCCCTCCCTTTCCTCAAATGGCCGGACTGCTGATACCGCACGTGAAAAGACTGAATGCCGAAACTCGGTGTTTGCATCAAAATATTGTGTCCGAAACCCATCACTTTCTGTGGCCACCTTATCCAGTCGCAACCAACTGTCCCTGCACTTTGTCTCCTTTTCTTCTGACAAGGTGGAGAGCTTGCTGTCAAACCTCGTCTCAGATTCTGCAACTGGTTCAGACGGCATCAGTCCACATGTACTAAAAACCTGCTCCTCAGGTCTTGCTCACCCTCTCTGTTCTATTCACCCTCTCATTTGCTCAAGGTCATCTGCCATCTGCTTGGAAATCAGCAAACATCACTGCCCTGCATAAGAAAGGTGCAAAAACATACCCCTGCAACTGCAGACCAATCAGCCTTCTCCCAATCATCAGCAAAGTTATGGAATCCATCATCGCTTCAGACATTAAATCCTTCCTCTTCTCCAATGGCTTGATTTCCGATCAACAATTTGGTTTCAGACCAGGTCACTCTATCCTGGATATGCTGATTCTGCTCTCCCAACAATGGATGGAGGTACTCAATGCTCGACATGAAATCAGAGCCATATCCCTAGACATATCGCATGCTTTTGACACAGTCTGGCACCCTGCCCTGCTCACCAAACTATCTTCCTATGGTATCCAAGGCCATCTCCACTCAGAGCTCGCAGACATCCTCTCCTGTCGCAGCCAACGTGTGGCCCTAAATGGAGTTCTCTCATCCCGTCTTCCTGTCCAGGCTGGAGTTCCTCAAGGTAGCGTTCTGGGCCCTGTTCTTTTTCTGGTTTTCATCAATGATCTCTCTGACTCTGGAAAATCCTCTTTATCGCTTTGCTGATGACTCCACCCTCTGCCGTACCATCTGTAATCCCTCAGATCTGCAAGCAGCAGCATCTTCGCTCTCTGCAGATGTGGGAAAAGTCACAAACTGGGTCAACACGTGGAACATGTATTTCAATCCTGACAAATCTCACACTCTCACTATGTCTCTCCAAAAGGACTGTTTTGAACAACCTCCCCCCATATGAGACCATAGAAACCTATGCGTCCTAGATGATCAGCGGAGAGGTCAATGCCCTTGGATTTAACAATGGAGCAGGTGAACCGTGTGGGTAAACCTGTAACAATACTGCTCAAGACAGTACGTGAATATCCAGTACAATGTCCCGGTGCTTCAGTCAGGTTTTATAAATCATCAGTCGAGGACCCCAGCGCTACATGATCGATGGAGCATTTACTGCCACTATGCTGCACCTTTCTGAGTTTTCTTCTCCAGGGGCCACTCTTCAGAGGCAGTATCCCCACCGAGGTGGACCACCACTTCCTCTCATTGAGAAAGTTCAACCAACTAATCGGGTCTAATTACACTCGCATCATCCCACCAACACAACCTGTACGTTTCAGCCCAAAGGGTGCTCCAGTGGCAGTTTATACCAACCGAGGCTGATCACCACAAGGACTGCCCAGTGTACTCTGACAAATGGCAATTCAGCAATATTGCTTGATTACTACCATTATGTCTTCAACAATAGACCTACTGAGAAATGTGGAGAGACTTTGGCAGACTGACAACTTACCGTTCTCCAATGGAAAACACACAACTTGGTCCAAGCAGGAACAGCAAGCTATCCGACTCCGGGAATATAGAACGACTAGAATCGGGGTAAATGGAGTGCAGTGTTATGCTACACCGTTAATCCATCCATCCTTGTGATGGAACACACTTCGCAGCAACCAAGGAAGCGGTCCTCCTTCACCTGAAACCCTCTGAAAGACATCTCTCAAAGCATCCAGACCTTGGTCAGATCCATTCTGAACAGATTCAGAAACTAGTTGATGTCGGCTTAATGAAGAAATTGAGTGATGCAGAGGCTGACACTTAAAAATAATCTGGTTTGTTCCCCACCATGTGGTATGACACAATGAGAAGCATGGATTAGTCTTCAACTGCTTGTTCCAGTCTAAAGGCCTGATGCTCAATGAACACCTGCTCCTAGGAACGGTGATGGGCCCTTCTTTACGAGTTGTTTTACTCCACTTCAGGTAACATATGTTGCAATCTCAGGTGAAATAAAGGCTACATTCCACTAGGTGTGTCCACTCCCAGAGTATAGACCATTGCATTATTTCCTATGGCCCGATTTGAAGTGAGATAACCTCCCTGATGTTTATGAATGGCAAGTCCTCCCTTTCGTAACATCATGCAGACCACACTGTGTTTCCTTTGCGTTACAAATCCATGTCCATAACAACAAAGGAGGCAAGGAAGACATTGTTAACTCGGTCAACATAGCCTTCTATGTTGATAACTGCTTCAACACTTTATCTGCAGTTTCACAAACAAATCAGTTGATTGACAAAATAAGACAGGTGTTTTACTCTCGAGGCTTCAAAATCAGGCAATGGGCCAGCAACATATCATCAGTGGTGAAGCATCTTCCTCCAGAAGCACGTCTGAAGAGTTGTGAACTGTTGTCATATATCCGTGAGGGAGATGCTCTGGAGTCCACACTCAGTTTCTGCTGGAACTGCCATTCAAAGCAGTGAACATTCAAGTACCGACCCATCAAATATGAGCACCTAACTAAGAGTCATCTACAAGATTCTTCCCAGCCAGTATGATCCCATCGGCTCTCTTGCAACTCATACCGTAAGAGCTAAAGTGCTGGTTCAAGACCTGTGGAAGACTCTGATGAGCTGGCGCATTCCGATTGAGTCTGGGGACATTCAAGATGAATGGTTCACCTGGCAATGTGAGTTACCCGATCTTCCACAGGTCTGGTTCCCAAGATGCTATCACCCACCTGCAACTGATCCTTCTACTTCCACCCATACTCTTCTCATCTTCTGCGATGCTTCCGAACGAATATACAGTTCTGTTACCTCCATTTATACTAAGGATGACCATGGTGTGATCTAACTTTGCCCTGGCAAGATCCCACATTGCACTGAAGCATCATTTATCTTTGCCATGATTGGAGTTATCTGCTGTCCTCAATGGAGCCCTGCTTGCTCACCTACTCCTTTTTGAAGCTAACCTTGACTCTCCAGCAGGTGATTTTGTGGAGTGATTTAATGACTGTTCTCAACTGGCTCTAATTCTACCCCCACCTATTTGTGGGTTGTCATTTACAAGCAAACCTTGAGACGAACAGAACAAAAGAAACCCACAAGCCGAAGGCAGTCCATGTTGCAAGCTTAATGAGGTCTGCCTTTCCTCCTTGTGAAGCACATGATAAGCATGTTTTATGCTGCAAGCACTTTCAAGCTTTATCCTCAACTCTGGGTTAGTGCCTTTACCCATGATGCTTTCTGGAGAACAATTCGTTATATGGTAACAAAATGACTTTAGCCAATTACAATGCTTTACAACATTTTATACCTCCACATTATTTAAAAGTATTTGAAAGCTTTCAGTAAGAAATGAGTTAGTAATTTGTGAACAAAGAGTGCCAATCCCATGATTGCATGATTTTATACAGAACACCAATGCTTTGCGATAGAAAGCTCTGTGGATCACATGACTATTACTTTATCTATCCATAAATTGTTGGTGTTGCATATTATACACATTTAACAAGATAGGATTAATTATTTTACTTTTACAGTTCCACAGGCAGGGAGAAAAAGAGGAATGAATGAATGAGTGGTGGTGAGCAGTGATTCTGGATTTTGGGTGTTTCACGAGAAGGATTTCGATTAATGGCCGAAGTTGTGAAGTTTTGTTATTCTCAGAGTTGTATTCCAAGGGCTCTTTTAAGGATCTCCACTAAGTTCCAGACAGCCTCCAACTGTAGTTTCTTTGTGGTAATGTTCCCAGAGATGGTTTGTAGGATCTTTGTAAGGTTCTTCGTTATCATTTCCATTGCTCCAATGATCACTGATACAATTTTGGCATTCTTCAGCTTCCAGTATCTTTTCACTTCATTCTTAAGGTCTTAATATTTGGTCATTTTCTTGATTTCAGCATTATTTTGACCAAAATCTCTGGGTACTGAAATCTCAATTAGCAATGCCTTATTTTCCTTTTTTGTATCTGAGTACTATGTCCAGTCACAATGCTTTGTTTTCTATGTTCACGCTCGATGGGATCATCATGTCGTACATGAGTATTGCTTCCTTATTTTCAGTGATTGCTTCTGGTTCATATTTCCATGGGTTTTGTGGAACTAGGATATTGAAATTTCTACAGATGTACCAGTGGATTACTCTGCATACCTTGTTGTGCCTTTGTGTGTACAGCTGGTCTGACATGAATGTTTTTTACATCCCGATAGGAGGGGGCTCACACTTTACGTTTATACCTTGCAAAATCTACACCTGTCTGATTGACACAGTCCTACCATGTCTTTTTTTAAAGCCATTCATGTGGTGTCCTTGGTCTTGGCCATTTCCTGTATAATGGTTCGTTCTCTGGCCCAATTGAGCTGACCTCTTCTTTCCAGTGATCCTTCTTTGTCTCTCGCCAATTTGTCAAACCCTTTTTATATTTCCCTGCTCTTTTGTCTTTCTCCCATTTGTCACAATATATCTGTTGATATTTTGTCTTGTATTTTTCTTTTGACTTTTTTACAATCGTTGGGGCTGGATATGTTGTTGTTTTTGTTTGGTGTGTGATATCAACTCAAACCTGTTTTTCGAAGTTTTTTGCAAGGTGAGTGAGAGATATCTTTTATGGCTTGTTTTCATGCTTGTGTATAAATCGTATTTGGTAGTCTGTTGAACTTTTCACTTACTCTGCTAATTCTATAGTCGTCACTCTGTGCACTTGATTGAGTTCCATCAGGCCGCCACCTCCTTCTTTCTCGTCGGCAGGTACATTATCGGGATGCATTGATATGTGTGTGTGTGTGTGTGTGTGTGTGTGTGTGTGTGTGTGTGTGTGTGTGTGAGTGTGTGTGTGTGTGTGTGTGTGTGTGTGTGTGTGTGTGTGTGTGAGAGAGAGAGAGAGAGAGAGAGAGAGAGAGAGAGAGAGAGAGAGAGAGAGAGAGAGAGAGAGAGAGAGAGAGAGAGAGAGAGAGAGAGAGAGAGAGAGAGAGAGAGAGACAGAGACAGAGACAGAGACAGAGACAGAGACAGAGACAGAGACAGACACTGATTATAAATTATGATGTGTATCAGCCAAGTTATATTTCCAAAATTGTAGACAAAGGAAAAACTTATCAATTGAAGAATCATGTGCTAATATGGTTCTGATATCCACGTGCCCCCATTAGGTGATGTACATGTACTACATACTGGGGTGGAAACCAAGCTCCATAATCAATAAAGAAGCAAGAAAAAGAAGGAGAGAGGTAAGAAGAAATTAAAGTCACATTATGAAACCCACTGCACTTAATGTAGATTGAGTGAGTCTAGTTTGGCCTCATGTCTCCACAAAATGATTGAAAGTACAGCCCCGTGATTACCACGTGATTCAACCATCACTGTACAACTATTGGAGGTGCCTCTTCACAGTGGTTGTACCCCCAAATCTAAGATGGGGGTCCAAATCTTCCCTACTCTTCCCTGCTGCCCTGATTTGTCAGGGCAGTGCATTCATAATCAGAATGCCAATCGGTCCCCATGCACCCAGCTACTGTCTTATCTTCCACATGAACCCCTCACACACAAACACTCAAATCACCACACATCACACTCCACATGCGCATCAACTGTTTTTCAACAGTTTGCCCCGTCCAAAAAAATATCAACAACAAACAGTTTTTTTCCTCTTTGGGGGGTGACCTCCCTGTGGTAGTCCTCCCCTCTGTCCTTCGAGCCGTTGACATATAAACTAGCCCGGGGCCCACTACAATATACATTTCAGTACAACAGTTAACCTGCCAAATTTACCTTAATTCTTCAAATCCTGGTAGAAACATGAAATTTGGTGGAAATGTACTTTGTTATATGTGTAATTGGAAATTATTGGTACCCAGAATATATCAACCAATGAGAACTCCATCAAAGTGGCCACCATTTCTAAGGTGACCACCAAATGTATAACAACGAGCTCATTTCCAATCTTTATGGAGTTATGTTCTCATGAAGACAGAAACATGCAATTTGGTGGACATGTAATTTATTACATGTGGAATACTGTATAAATGTTTAGTAACCAGTGGGAAAATCATCAAAATGTTTGCCATTTTCAAGAAGCTAATCTATCCATCCATTGGGACCATACTCTGTGCAGAGTGTTGGTGCTGCCTAAACAGTCTCCTTGGCTATTTGGGCACAATCCTGGACAGGTCACAAGAAGCTAATAAACATATTTATCATGGAATTATCAATTATCATGTAATTATCTTACCCTAACCCTAACTGAATATACATTATGATCATATCCATATGAATCCTGATGATGGCAGTTGCCAGCACAGTAGCACAGGAAAGTGCATGGCAGCCTGGTCTTGAAACGCTTACAAAAGCCATGGCAAGCCTTTTTGCAGCTGCAAAGAATGCGTTCCTGACACACCTTTTGATGCCTCAGGCAAGGTTGTCCATTAGGGGGTCCACCCATGCTTACAAGTCTTCCAGCCGCAAAATTCTTGACATTGAAGGTCAAGTTGCTTTCTCCAAGATATATCCAGCTTTGAGGACAGCCCACTTTATGTACTCTTGAAGGACAGTTTGAGATGGGAGATGTTCTCCAATGAACGTGTGCTCTTTAAGAACAGCACCTGTCAAGCTTGATTCACTTCACTCAAAGAACACGTCCGATTGAAAAGCGGAACAAAACCATTCAAGCTCTCTGAAGTCTTCATCTGTGATCTCTGCTGGCATCGATGATCGGCATTGGAATACAGGTGTTATTACTGGGTTTGCCCACCGGATTTCCTATGCAGTCTTCTTATCACGTCTACAAAATGAAGAAACAGTATAACATTCCATTACTGCATGGAAAAATAGTACTGCATCACACTTCTCTTGTCCAAGTGAGTCTGCAATTGCATGTATTGGTAAGTACCGCAAATGCTTCCCAGTGCTGAATGCAACCCAGAGTTCATCAACTTGAAGTGTATGTACATTCACTACTCAGAGCATCACAACATCATTGTCAACTCTCTGTACCATTATATGAGACAGCCTACTGTTGACAGTGTCAGACACATGGAGCAGTATCCTGGTATCTGCTTCCTCAAAGCTGCAGGATGTGAAACCAGACTGTTTCTCATATTTGTTGATATTTTCAACAGCCTATCATATGAAACACACAAGCCTAAATGGTAGAGTTTGTCCATGAGATCATGCTTTCATGTTTGTGCGTGGATGACGGGTTAGTGTTACTGGTGTTTCTCGTTCTACAACACGCCTCACCTTTTTGCCGACAGCTACAGTGCCAGTGCTGCATTATTTCCATGACTGTTTTGCTTCTTTGATCTGTGATAGTTGGTCTTTCCAAAATCATACTGGCCAATGCCAGTCATGATGCAAGTACAGAATCCTTCTGGAAACTAGGAGTAAATTACCCAACAAATTTCTGTACAATTTTAAATATCTGTTTCCTGACAATTTGTTTGAGCAGCTTTGTTGACATGAAATGAATCCTTGGCCTGGTTAAACTGACTAGAGATGTCAAGGGAATCTACAATGTCATGCTCGAAAGCTAGTTTAACATACCTGCCTTTATTGCGTGCCTTGAGGTGGAGAATATGCTGCAGAATCTTCAAGTTCGGATGAATTGATTCTCTCTGGTACTATCACTCCCAATTGCTGTAACCATGCCATGTACAATTTCACAAGATCTTCTTCTTCTTCTTTCGGCTGCTCCCGTAAGGGGTCGCCACAGCAGATCATCCGTATGATCCGCATAGTGATTTGGCATATGTTTTTTACGCCGGATGCCCTTCTTGACGCAACCCTGGTCGCCTCTTACGACACAGGGATATGGTACACCTATTTTAACCGGGGTATACACCGGCCCAGTACACTGGTACTCATTTCGCCGACCTCGGAAGGATGACAGGCTGAGTCAACCCCCTGGTGTATTAATTCAGTGGCTCAACGGGACTTGAACTCAGGACCTCTTGGATCCCAAGCCGCTGCCCTAACCACTGTGCCAACACCAGGCTCGTACAATTTCACAAGATCTGACAATTTAAAGACTGACATCGCTCCCATCCTCCTTTGTCTCTTAAATATATGCTTCAAGTTTGGCAAATGCTGTCGCATGAAGGGTTTTTTTCATTCGTGTCAATGTGGTGTTCCTGTTCTCTTGCTCGGTTATCTATACTAATAAATGTCAGAGTGTGTCAGTGTGTCAGTCAGTGTGTGTCACTCCTCCATAACTCCAAAACCATGAAACCTAGTGGCCTGAAACTTTGCATGTATGCTGAGGGCACTCCAAGGGAGTGCATGAGTGAAAATTGGGTATTTGGGTTAATTAAAAATGCCTTTTGAACATAATTAATGGCCTTATTTAATTATATCCTTTATCATGCGCATCCTTGGACACTTCACTATCCTTTGATGGGGTCTTAATTCACCATTGTTTTTTTTGCATGCTCAACAATGCCTTGACTTGGAAAAGGCCACAACGATTTCCAAACGATCGGTTTTTTTCACTTTCCTCACTCACTCCATTGAATGCCTGATCAGTGATCATCATACTGACGAATCGCTGGATACATTGTAATGCTTATAAACACCCAGAGATGCCAGCTTTCGTGGTTTTACTTCACTTCCACACATGCCATAACCTCAAGAATCTCTAAAACTATGCTGAATAACAAAACTTAAGCTCCAGAGTTGAACTTAGCAGCAGTTCCGACTGCTAAAATAAGTGTTCATTTGGCCAATTTGGATATTGTTTGACATTTTGGGCATCTCCGGGAGGTGTTTAATATGATGGATCAGCGATCGCTAATTGCTTGTAAGCAAGCCGACCCTTTTCAACCATTTTATTAGCGTGCTTCCTTGAGTGCTTAAGCCACTTAGCGAGCGCTCTAAAATATTCGCACTGGCACTGAGTACTGTATAGCGATCGAGTTGAACGATCGACTTTAACAATCGACTTGAATGATCGACTGGTCAGGTCAGGTCAGATGAGATCTGTGACTTGCTACAGGTACCATGTAAACCTGTACTAACCTGTTGCATGGTCAGATTGTCGGTGACGAAACCGTCTCCCCCACCAAATTTCCTGGTGAGGAGAGTGAATGATATGGAAACCCAGCAGGATGAAGAACAAAACCTGTCAAAGGGCGGAGGAGCTCTTTGTGAGCCAACGGCCATCCATATCTAGTGCCCAACTGTATCTGCAAACATCATCCTGCAGTTGGGTTACTTTTTATTCGCAGGTAGGTGGCAGGATTTGCACTCTTGCCACGGTAAAATCCTTCATTCCGCAAAACATTCCAAAAGCACAAAAAATCTGAAAACCCACTCCGTGGGAGTACCTCTTGTGCAGCTTCCCTTTGCAGGGCAGCTCAATGGATGACGGGATTGGGGCAAAGCCTTCCGGATCCCCAATCTTTGATGATAGGGAAACCACGGGTTAACATTCCCGGGTCAGATTGCGGGAGAGTTTGTCTGGATGGTGCTGAGGTGTTGTCCACCAGTCGGCGGTCTCCTTTGGTTAATCTGAGGCAGTCCCTTCGGGTGGGTGCCTGGAATGTACTTTCCCTAAGAGAGGAGATCACCTGTCTCTGTTATCATCTGAGCTCAAGTGTTTGGACATTGCTATTGCAGCACTCTCTGAGGTTCGGAGAACGGATTGTGGTGAGATCATGGCGGGTGGTTACACCTATTATTGGTCTGGTCGCTCTGATGGTTACCATGCCCAAGGAGTTGCGATAGCTGTGTCCAATAAGCTGACTCCAATGATAATTTAAGTAACGCTGGTCAACGAGCGTATTATGAGAGAAGGATTCATCACTCCTTGGGTGTCATTTCCCTGGTCTCTGTATATGCTCCGACTAAGGCGAGTGATCTCACCGTGAAGGACGCATTCTATACCACGCTCGAGTTTGTGGTTGATCATTGCCCCAGGCGAGATACTCTTCTTGTCTTGGAGGATTTCAATCCATCGACTGGAATTGATGGGGATGGTTATGAGATGTGTGTTAGTCCCCATGGGTCTGGAACTGTGACCCAGAATTGCACTAATTTCCTTGAGTTTGCAAGAAGTCATGGACGAAGATGGCTGGTTCATGGTTTCAGCACCCACAAGCTCATCGCTGGACTTTGTATTCCAACACTGGCGGTGTGGCAGAGGAGATTGACCATGTGCTCGTTGATGATTGCTGGAGGATGATCCAGAACTGCAGGGTCTACCGGAGTGCTCAGTTCCTCAATAGTGACCACTGGCTTGTTGTAGCAACTCTTAAGTTGCAGCTTAAATCTTGCAGAATGGTACCATCCCAGCCTTGGCTGGATGTTGGCAAGCTCAAGGATTAGAGGGTAGCTGAGGAGTTTGCGAACAGGCTGAATGGAGATTTGGGGGGTCTGAATGCTATGGGGGATCCTGAGGAGTTGTGGAGTGCCTTCAAGACCACTGACCTTTATGTTGCCCGTGGATGTCTTGCAACTCCCTGGAAGGCGAAGAAGAATTTTGTCTCTCAAGGGACACTGGATACCATTGCCTAGAGTTGCAGGGCCAGGCTGAATGGCAGAGCTGAGCTGTTCAGGGAGCTGAGGCATAAAACTGTACATGCACTAAGGGTGAACAAGGAGGCCTATGTGCCAGGAATCTGTAAGGGGGTAGAGCATCACCTGTGGTCAAGTGATTCTCATTCGGCTTACAGGGGGAATTCATGCATTGCGTTCATCCAAGCCCGTCCCTCGGTGTACTGCTGCTAAGGCCCTGTCACACCTTGACGATTTAGCCAGCATATGCCGACGAATTAAAAATTTGCCGAATACGCTGGCACATGTTGAATACGTTATGGGTAAGTTTTGTATACGTTAAGAGCACGCTGGCATACGTCGTAGTACGCTGGCATACGTGGTAGTACGCCGAGCTCCTCGACAAATTTTAACATGCTTGAAATATTTTGACGTATGCCAGCGTATGACTCACACATTCCACATACGCTGGCCATAAGTTGGAGGCATGTTACGTGATCATTGACACACGTCGACACACATTACTTGTAAGTTACTCATAAGTCGAAACACGTCAAGGTAATGTTTAGCGTCAGTGTTCCAGACTCCCTGGTTTTTTTTTTCTTTCTTCGGCATGACGGTGATGTTGACACTTCGATTTCTAGTGCGGTTATGATTTAAATCGTTGAGCGGCAGCTTATTAATTATATTATATTATAACCGCACTAGAAATCGAAGTTTCAACATCACCGTCATGCCGAAGAAAGAAAATAAAAAACCAAGGAGTCTGGAACATTGACGCTAAACATTACCTCGACGTGTTTCGACTTATGAGTAACTTACAAGTAACGTGTGTCGACGTGTGTCAACGATCGTGTAACGTGCCTACAACTTATGGCCAGCGTATGCGGAACGTGTGAGTCATACGCTGGCATACGTCGAAAAATTTTCAACATGCTGAAAATTTGTCGACGTACTCGGTGTACTACGACGTATGCCAGCATGCTTCAGCGTGCTCTTAACGTATACAAAACTTACCCATAACATATTCGACGTGTGCCAGCGTATTCGGCAAATTTTTCATACGTCGGCATACGCTGGCTAAAACGTCAAGGTGTGACAGGGCCTTTACAGCAGAGGGTGGTGGGCTCTTGATAGAGAAGCCCGAAGTGAAGGCCCGCTGGGCCGGTTTCATTGAGCAGCTGCACCTGGCTGATCCACCAGCTGTCGAGTTGGATGTCAGGGTTGTTACAATCCTGATTGCTGACCCTCCAATCAACTGTGGACCACCTTTGTTTGTGGAAACACAGGCTGTGGTGAACCGGTTGAAATGGGGTAAAGCTCCTGGGATCTGTGGCATCCATGCTGAACTTCTCAAGGCTGGTGGAAATGCTGCACTCGTGTTGTTGCATGCAGTTCTGTGCTCTGCCTGGAACACAGGCATCATCCCAACTGACTGGAAGGGGGGCCTTGTTGTCCCTCTCTGGAAAGGGAAGGGTGATCGCCAAAACTGCAACAACTTCAGAGGTGTGACGCTGCTCTCAGTGCCGGGCAAGGTCTTTGCCCCGATAATTCTTGATAGGGTTCGCACCATCTCCTTGAGCACCAGTGTCCAGTGCAGTCAGGCTTTACACTAAAGGGGTCAACGATTGACCGTATCCTTGCTCATCGTGTCCTCACCAAATGCAGGCGAGAGTTTCGGCAGGGGCTGCTTTCAGCTTATGTTGGAGGATTCTTGGTCTTCTTGGGGTGCCACCAAAACTGATCGATCTGATGTCTGAACTGTACTCTGGTACTGAGAGTGCTGTGAGATATTGTGCTGCTATCTCTGACGTATTTGCAGTTGTTACTGGAGTTCGTCAAGGGTGTGTACTGGCTCCCACACTTTTCAGCACTCGAATGGACTGGATTCTGGGGAGGATGTCAGAGAGCTCAAGCTGCGGTACATCATTTGGGAATGTCAAGAGATCTGACCTTAATTTCGCAGATGATGCAGTCATCTTTGTGGAGACTATAGTTATCCTCTTGGGGGGCCCTCAAGGTGCTGAATGAGGAGTTGGAGCTGCTGGGATTACAGGTTTCCTGGGTCAAAACGAAGATCCAGGCTTTCAATGACATCTTGGATGCTGCTATCCTGTCTGTACCTGTTTGTGGTGAAGATGTTGAGGTCACGGAGAGATTTACTTGCTTTGACAGTGGTATTCATGTCTCTGCTGGCTGTGAGCCAGAGGTCAACAGATGTCTGGGTCAGGCCTGGGAGTCATGGATTCACTGGATCATGGGGTGTGGTGCTGCCAGTTCCTGTGCAGGAGGATGAAAGTCCAAGTCTTCAGGTCGTTGGTGCTTCCAGCCTTGCTCTATGGATGTGAGACCAGGAATTTGAGACGGAGACTTGATTCTTTTGGTACCAGGTCTCTTCGGAGAATCCTTGGCTCTCGCTGGTTGGACTTTGTGTCCAACGAGTGGTTGCTGAGAATGACTCAAATGAGATTTGTGACCAGCATAGTCTGGGAGCGTCAGCTGTAGCTGTATGGACATGTGGCTCGTTTTCCTGACGCTGATCTTGCTCACCAGATTATCTCAGCGAGGGAGCCTCTTGAGTGGAGGAGGCCATTGGGCCGACACGTGCCTCGTTTTTGCAGCAGGTTGATCAGCATCTCAAGGAGATGGGGATGGACGAGGAATCTGCCTGGGGGATTGTCAGACGGAGCCCCTGGAGTACCGGAGGAAAGTGGATGCAGCGACACACTGCTCTAGCGCATGCTCCCATACCTGACCTGACCTTGAACAAAATTCAGGGGCCACTTGCCTGCATTGCCCCGCAGTTATCATGCGATGTGTTGGGCGGTGGCTGGCTTGGTGAAAATGTGCAATTTTATTTTTTTACCATGTTTCCCCTTTTTGTACGATCTTCTGTTATACGACCCGTCACTTTGGCATAGATAAATACATATTAAAAATTAAACATTTCATTTTTAGCTCACCTGTTCAAAGAACAGAGAGCTATAGCGATACCCCCGGCGTGAGCGTGAGCATCAGCGTCAGCGTGAAAATGTTAAAAATTTTGGTGCAAGTTATTTTTTCCTTTCTAATGTTTATATCTACCACACTATTTTTTATACGCCCGATATATATATATGTATGTATGTATGTATGTATATATATATATATATATATATATATATGTATGTATGTATGTATGTATATATATATATATATATATATATATATATATATATATATATGTATGTATGTATGTATGTATATATATATATATATATATATATATATATATATATATATATATATATATATATATATATATATATATATATTCCTGGTGGCGCAGTGGTTAGGGCAGCGGCTTGGGATCCAAAAGGTCCTGAGTTCAAGCCCTGTTGGGCCACTGAATTAATACACCAGGGGGTTGACTCAGCCTGTCATCCTTCCGAGGTCGGCGAAATGAGTGCCAGTGTACTGGGCCAGTGTATACCCTGGTTAAAATAGGTGTACCATATCCCTGTATGGTAAGAGGCGACCAGGGTTGCGTCAGGAAGGGCATCCGGCGTAAAACATGTGCCAAATCACTATGCGGATCATACGGATGATCCGCTGTGGCGACCCCTAACGGGAGCAGCCGAAAGAAGAAGAAGATATATATATATATATATATATATATATATATATATATATATATATATATATATATATATATATATATATATATATATATATATATATATATATATATATATATATATATATATATATATATATATATATATATATATATATATATATATATATATATATATATATATATATATATATATATATATATATATATATATATATATATATATATATATATATATATATATATATATATATATATATATATATATATATATATATATATATATATATATATATATATATATATATATATATATATATATATATATATATATATATATATATATATATATATATATATATATATATATATATATATATATATATATATATATATATATATATATATATATATATATATATATATATATATATATATATATATATATATATATATATATATATATATATATATATATATATATATATATATATATATATATATATATATATATATATATATATATATATATATATATATATATATATATATATATATATATATATATATATATATATATATATATATATATATATATATATATATATATATATATATATATATATATATATATATATATATATATATATATATATATATATATATATATATATATATATATATATATATATATATATATATATATATATATATATATATATATGTATATATATATATATATATATATATATATATATATATATATATATATATATATATATATATATATATATATATATATATATATATATATATATATATATATATATATATATATATATATATATATATATATATATATATATATATATATATATATATATATATATATATATATATATATATATATATATATATATATATATATATATATATATATATATATATATATATATATATATATATATATATATATATATATATGTATATATATGTATGTATGTATATATATATGTATATATATGTATATATATATATATATATATATATATGTATATATATATGTATATGTATATATATATATATGTATATATATGTATATGTATATATATATGTATATGTATATATATGTATATATATATATCGGGGCATATTATGTGTTGTCCGTCCGTCCGTCTGTCTGTCCATCCGTCCGACCGTCCGTTCCTGTCCGCACTCTAACTCCCAAAGTTTTCAACTTTCACGTTTCATATTTGGTACATAGGTAGAGACTGTGGAGATGGTGTGTCGTGATATACGTTCGTCATCTAAAGTGGTTGCCATGGCAACCAGGATGCTGTTTTGCATCCGTTCCTGTCCGCACTCTAACTCCCAAAGTTTTCAACTTTCACGTTTCATATTTGGTACATAGATACAGACTGTGGAGACGGTGTGTCGTGACATACGTTGGTCATCTAAAGTGGTTGCCATGGCAACCAGGATGCTGTTTTCCACGAAGTAGCACAATTCTGTAGAAACCTTCTTGTTCGGGTGTATATTGTGCTCACTTGCGCTCTTGTTACTGATTACAATATACAAATGCATATATTGCTTTAAAATTATTTGAATCAGACTTCACTGCAATGCTTTATAAAAAATATTAATTATTAGACGAGTCTTTTAAAAACGATAAATGTATAAACAGGTGAGCATTGGGTGGCTTTGACTCCAACTCTGGTTTAAAGTTTATTTAACCATTCCATTCGAATGTTTGTTTTAGCCACTTGGTGCGCTTTCTTCAAGCTTCGATGGTGATCCCACGTTTCAATATCGGAGTTAGGAAGGCAAAATAAATTAGATGATTACAATGAGTAAAACATGTTTTCAGTTTTGACAAAGCAATGAATCGCCACGTCACCGCAGGATAGCCGAGAGGTGCGCGTGCTCACTCTGAGCTGTTTCGCCTGGGTTCAAATCCTGACGCAGTTATAAACTGTCGTTCCAGTGTTTCACAGGCAGAGTGATTTATCAATGTGTGTGCCATCTTCGGATGGATGTTAAACTGGGCGTCACATCTGCTGGAATCCCCCGCCCCTCTCCCCCTATCCCCTCCGCACTCTCCCCACCCCTCCGTCCTCCTTCCCCTCTACTCCTTCCCCTATTATCTCCCCCTCCCCTCTCTCCCCTCTCCCTAATTTTATAACACCTCTCTGCCTCTCTCACCCCGATCCCACCCCTCTCTCTCTCTTTTCTGTCTGGTCTGTCTGGTCAAAAAACAAAGTGACAATAATGTCAGGCTTATGAAAAACAAAAAAGCATGCAGCATCAGAATGAGTCAGTATTTACTTGTAAAGCTATTTTTGAAAAGTGTAATTCCTCTCTGTTTGTGTTGTAAAGTTTTTAGACCTTGTGAAACTTTTGTTTGTCATGTGACAGGTAAGACTTTTGATGTTGATTGTGAATGTTTGTTGGGATGGAAAATGAAAGTGCATTATTTATATTCTCACTTGTGGAGATTGTGGATTGCAATATGTTGGTAAAAAATCTCAATGTTTACATCAGCGTTTGAATGGACATAGGTCTGCTGTTTCATCTGGTATTGACATATTTATATAATCATTCCAATGAAGTTGGGCATGCTTTTAGTGGTTGTTCCATTCAAATTATAGACTCAGTTAATGTTCATGATTTTGATAGTGAAGAGGAATGTGATGTTGAGCAAGGACGCAAGGAGGATTTTTGTATCAGGTCACGATGTGCGATCTATCCTTTGAGCCTTAATGACAGGGTACAAGTTATTGGGTTAGTTTCTCAAGGTAATGTTTTCGGTAATGACTATCTTGCTAATTCAATCAGAAGGAGAACCAGAGGTCATGGGTGTTGTAGTTGGTGTTGTACGGCTCCAAAAATGGAAATTTCAGAGATAATTGATAAACTTCGAGGTGTTTATGAAGGAAACGTTTTTCATGATTTTCATGTTCTTCTGAGGTCATGCTCCAAACAAGTCTTGGCGAATGTTCTCCGGAGTTTAGGAGGTTCATATGACACGTGCTTGTTCTTGATCGAAGCTTTTTGAAGCAGGGGACTGGTGAAGAAATCTACTCCCAAAGTTTATTGGATCCGCGAGTTCTTAATTTGTGATTTTTCCAGCAAGCAGGTAGATAGGCTTCGGCTTCATTCTATTTTTAGGGATATTCGTGTGGAGTGTTTATTACCAGATAAAGTCAGGGAGCGAAGCCCATTGAAGGTATATTTCACTTTCACTAAGACCATAGGACAATCCTTATTCAATTATGGTAAATTTCTTTAAACTCTTGGTATAGATGTAGGACTGATTGGATGTTCTCCACTGATGCATCATCACCTCCCAATGGTCTAGGTGGGAGGAGCCTGTTCCGTGTTCAGCTCTCCAATTGGAGGTTGCAGAGTCTGAGGCAGAGCCACGAAGACTGTTGAAGAATCTTCTACATAACCATCCTTGATCATGAGACGAGTTCGTTCTCCTCCTCTTCTTTGCACAAATAAGCAAAGCAAGTGGACAAACTCTTTTTGGCGACATAACATGGGGTCCATGGAATAGATAAATGTCGCTTCTCGTATTCGGAGATGCGTTATACTTCGTCCTCTACTCAATATCTTGAATGCATCCACATTATAATGTTCAGCACAGTTTGCATTTTCAATCAAATGCTGTCCAATAGCAGATGCACACGATGTTGGGATTGATGCTGGGACCTTCCTACAAGCCCGTACCGGCTGTATTCGTGTACCAATTGTGTTTTTCCTGATGGACAAAGGGACGTGCTGTTTGATTCTGTCAGTCAGAGTCTTGGTAGTTCTGCCTACATACCGAGCATCACATTGGCACTTGAACTCGTAAATAATATTGCTAAGTTTTGAGGCAGGCAGAACATCCTTCTTAACTGCAGGAATCAGATGTCGAGAGGTGAAAACCACTCTTAGATGAACAGCCAGATACGTGTTTGAGACACATCTTTTGATTTGTTCCTCATATCTTTGCGACATTTTCCCTTTCCAAAGAATCTTTAATTGTAGACCGGGCACTTTTCAGGACCCATCTTCCGTTCATGTATAGCAGTGAGAAATTTGTGCATAAACCTCCTGATGATATCCTCAGGATATCCATTCTCACTTAGGATGCCGGCAATCTTGTCCATCTCTGTATGAAGCTTGGAATTGAAACATATCCTCTTTGCTCGACTGACTAATACATTGATCAAACCAATCTTGTGTCTCGTTGAACTAAAAGTGTCCCATCGAGTATACTGGCCAGTGAAAGTAGGCTTTCTATAGATGGACGTAGTAAATGAAGATGCAGATCTCTCTAAGAGGACGTCCAGAAAGGGTAAGCAATTAGAACATTCTAATTCCTGGAAACCGACTCGAGCGCTGGCTGCAGTAACTCTCCCAGCCATTTTGCCACCTGATGCTGGGCAGAGCCGACCATAGACCAATTGGTCTCAGTGGAACATTCTGCTTGTGAATCTTCGGTAGACCATACATTCTCGGACAAAGAAAGCCTACTGGCTTGATCCTCTTGTAATATTCCCAGTTACAAGCCCGTAGGCTCTTTTCGTCCGAGAATGTATGGTCGACTGAAGATTCACAAGCAGAATATTCACAATGGAATTGGAATGTTCTAATTGCTTACCCTTTCTGGACGTTCTCGTAGAGAGATCTGCATCATCATTTACTACGTCCATCTCTAGAAAGCCCACTTTCACTGGCCAGTATACTCAATGGGACTCTTTTCGTTCAACGAGACACAAGATTGGTTTGATCAATGTATTAGTGAGTCGAGCTAAGAGGATATGTTTCAATAACAAGCTTCATACAGAGATGGACAAGATTGCCGGCATCCTCAGTGAGAAGGGATATCCTGAGGATATCATCAGGAGGTTTATGCACAAATTCCTCACTGCTATACATGAAAGGAAGATGGGTCCTGAAAAGTGCCTGGTCTACATCAAGATTCCTTGGAAAGGGAAAATGTTGCAAAGATATGAGGAACAAATCAAAAGATGTGTCTCAAACACGTATCTGGCTGTTCGTCGCAGAGTGATTTTCACCTCTCGACGTCTGATTCCTACGGTTAAGAAGGATGTTCTGCCTGCCTCAAAACTTAGCAATATTATTGATGAGTTCAAGTGCCGATGTGATGCTCGGTATGTAGGCAGAACTACCCAGACTCTGACTGACCGAATCAAACAGCACGTCCCTTTGTCCATCACGAAAAACACAATTGGTGCACGAATACAGCCAGTACATGCTTGTAGGAAAGTCCCAGCATCAATCCGAACATCGTGTGCATCTGCTATTGGACAGCATTTGATTGAGAATGCAAACTGTGCTGAACATTATAATGTGGATGCATTCAAGATATTGAGTGGAGGACGAAGTTTAACAAATCTCCAAATACGAGAAGCGCCATTTATCTATTCCATGGACCCTATGTTATGTCGGTAAAAAGAGTTTGTCCACTCGCTTTGCTTATTTGTGCAAAGAAGAAGAGGAAAATGAACTCGTCTCATGATCATGGATGGTTATGAAGAAGATTCGACAACAGCCTTAGCGGCTCCGCCTCAGACTCTGCAACCTACAATTTGAGAGCTGAACACTGAACAGGCTCCTCCCACCTTGACCATTGGGAGGTGATGATGCATCAGTAGAGAATGTCCATTCAAATTGACTTTGTTGCGAGGCGTCTAATGGATGTAGTAAAGGACATTTTGGAAACTGACTGTGCATGTTCGTCTTCCAATTTTTTATTTGGTCCTTGTGGATATGTAGTTTCTGGGGATTTGAATATAATTAGTAATCGTGAAATTAGGAATCTGATGAAATGGGAGCTAAATATAGGGAACCAGTAACTCAACCTTGAAGCTGCATTCGGTCTTCAATTGTGGATTCTGTCTCTAATTTTGTTAACAAAATGTGCACCAAGTTTAAGTTATCTGTAAACAGTTTCAATGCATGGTTTAACAGAGTTGTAGAAGTCCTGGATAATATGATTGAGTTTTTTAGTAGTCGGGGCTTGCTTTCACTGGGTCGGTCGAAACCAGTGTTGAACAAGCCGAGTGTTCGTAAAGACATTTGGGATCTCCATGATAGCTACATTAGAGTTCCAGCGGATAAGGCTGCTAATAATTTTATTGTGATTTGTAAAAAGTTTTATGTAGAGGTTTTTTTAAGAGAGTTTGGCATTGATACAGTTACTTTCACTAGTTTAGGAAATAGTACATTATGCTCCTTGTCAGAAGTCATTCCAAGATATTATTTCTGAGCATCAGGAAGTTTTAGTTAATAATTTCAGTATTGTATGTAAAGAGGTAAATCTTTGTATTCCTCGACTTTCTGGATCCCTAAGCTTCATTAGAACCCATTCAAGTATAGGTTTATTGCGGGTGCCAGGCAGTGTTCCACCAAACAGTTATCGGTCATCATAAACTCAGGCTTACAAGTTTTTAGGGAACAGTTCAGGAAATAGTGTTTAGCAATTGAGAAGAATTCAGGTATTAACACTTTCTGGAGCATTAATTCTTCTTTAGAGTTCTTAGATAGAATTAGATGCCTCAATATCAAGTCAGTTGAAGTTTTTGATTTTTCAACTTTACATACAAATGTGGATTTAGTACTAATGAGGGATTCACTCTTCAAAGTAATTGACAAGGTTTTTCTTTAACTCTTTATAATAAGTTTTTATGTATCAGGTTTGTTGGAACATTCTTTTCTAAAAATATACTCAAGTTTTCATTGTTTTGATGAGCAGAAGTTTAAGGATGATGTTAATTTTATTCAATTTAATATTTTTGTGTCTTTTTGTGGGATAATGTTTCAACAGGTTAAGGGTATTCCCATGGGTGGGAATTACAGCCCCCTTCTTGTGGATATTTTTCTTATTTTCTGTGAATTTTCATTTATGCAGAAACTTAAGAAGGAGACAAAATTAGGATTAGCTAAAAAATTAACTCATACATGTCGTTATATCGATGATATTTGTGTGGATAACTATAATTTTTTTAATAGGCAGCTTCACAAGATTTATCCAGATAGCTGAAATACAAACAGGAGTGGTAATGATTGTACAGTTGCTGCATATCTGGATGTATTGGTTAGAGTTGGACAGAATGGCTTTGAGTATGAGTGTATATCATAAAGTTGATGATTACAGTTTCCCTGAAGTCTTGTACACCTTTCCAGGTAGTAATGTACCAATTAAAATGGGTTACAATGCCTTTTCATTTCAGCTACTTGGATTTGAAAGAATTTGTTCAGTAATGGATGATTTTGTGGAACGTGCTGAGAAGGATTTTTCCATAATGTTAAACAGAGGATATTTGGCAGATTGTTTGATCAGATCTTGTGAGAATCTTTGGACTCCATCGTCACCTTTTATTTAAGTTTGGTTGGTTTTCATGGAAACAAGTTCCAATTGCATTGCATTTGATATAACAATAATGAATTAATTATTTTAGTGAGGTAAATTATTTCATAATGTATAATGGACATGTCTACAAGGTAAAGTGTTTAATCGCTTAATTTATTATCATATAAAGTGGTGTATGATTAAAGTTAATCATATGTAGTAATACTTTTAATAAATGTAATAATTAAATAAGTTTGAAAAAGGATATTACATTGCTGTGTTGACTGACTGTCTGGACACAACTTTGAGGTTGTCAGTCCATTGATGTTGAGTAATTTACTGATGTTGACCGGCGACCGGGGTTGTGGACCCGCTGTTTGGAGAGGTTCTGGGCTGAAAGGATCAAAACCTCGATGAAAAACGGTGCCCAGCTCATGATCCGGGCACTTGGGAAATCAGTCAATTGCTTATAAGTTAAGGTTATAACTTCAAATAAAATAGCTCTTTTAAGTACTAACCAGTAGTGTGTGTGTGTGTGTGTGTGTGTGTGTGTGTGTGTGTGTGTGTGTGTGTGTGTGTGTGTGTGTGTGTGTGTGTGTGTTTGTGTGCGTGTAGTATGCGTGTGTGTGTGTGTGTGTGTGTGTGTGTGTGTGTGTGTGTGTGTGTGTGTGTGTGTGTGTGTGTGTGTGTATGCGTGCACACATGTGTATTGTTACGTCTGGCTTCCTTCTTGGGACTACGGTGCAGTAATTGGTCTTTATTTATATCTTTGCCACCCCTCTCCCTCTCACCGACCCCTCCTCTCTCTCCCCCCTTTTCTCTCCCCTCCCTGTCTCTCCCTCTGTTAAAGGGACTGTTAAGGACTGATGGTTTCATTTTGAATTTGAAACTGCTTCCTCATAGTGTGGCATGTACGAATCAGAGTTGGAGTGAGCCGGATGGAGGGGTGCAAAGGTCGCTGCATGTGTGAGCATGCATGCATTCAGGCAGACCTTTGCTAGGTAGATATCATGGATTTTAAATGCTCCCACCCGGGTTTTATACAGAACCCGTCAGTTAAAAAGAAAATGTTGCAGTTTGGGCACATTTTATCACCCTTCTCTTCCCCTTCCCTCACACTACCTTCCCTTACCTGCCGCTATAGCCGGCTTCACTTCCCCTCATGCTGCTTTCCATTCCCTTCCCCTCACCCTGCCTTCCCTTTCCTTTGCACTGCCTTCCCTTCCCCTCCCCTCACACCACCTTCCCTTGCCCTCACTTCCAATCACAATTACCCCCTCCCCTATCTCCCGGCGGTCACCACATGCTGTAATTACGTACCCTATTTCATTCAATCCTATACTATCCCACTACCAAACGCAAGTCGAGAACTCCTCCCCTCACATTTACCTCCTCCCAAACCCCTTCCGCCTTCCCACTTCCCCTCACCCCTCTCCTCTCTCCCCCATCCTCCTCACTCCCACCACCCCTCCCGTATTGTATCGTGAAATTTGGTGAGATATCGCTCTCCCCACCCCCATTCCTAGCTTCCCCCCATTCCTTGCTTCCCCCTTCCTCACCCTCTCCGAGCTCCCCACCCTTCCTCGCTCCTCCCTCCTTCCTCGCTCCCCTCCCATCTCTCTCCCCTCCCATCTCTCTCCCCTCCCATCTCTCTCCCCCTCACCTCCTAACCCTCTTTCCTCTCTTCCTCCCTCCCTCTTTCTCCCCCCTCCTCTTTCTCCCCCTCCTCTTTCTCCCCCCCCCTCTTTCTCCCCCTCCCCCTCCCCCTTCTATTCCCGTCAGGGAAACGGGTTGTATTCTCATACGAGCAAATACCACCTGTCACTTCATTGACAGGAATACTGAGATGGGTGGAAAAACAGAGGGGTGGGGAGAGAGAGAGGTGTGGGGAAGAGTGAGGGTATCGCTCAGTTGCAAGAATTCGGCATACGAGCAGAGTTTTCGTAATAAAGATACCTTCCCGTAAGCTATGTCCTTTGGTGTGTGATTCCATCATACAATTTCAAATAATGACAAGTCTGGAGACGGCGATGGTTCACGAGCAATGTTCACGGTTCGCCTTTTTTATTTTTTGACCTTCGAGGGGATGCCACGGGCAAACTGGCAGGAATCGAGAAAAACATAAATGATGAAAGTTGTAGTACTCGAAGAGCATGGGTCTGGAGCCAAACACCGCCCGGATGGGTCTGTAGATGACCACCATCCAGACATAACCACCGTCTGGATACAGAGGGAGAGAAGATACAACCGCCACAAATGCTGACGTCTCCGACCGTTTATAAGCATTGCAATGTACCTAGCGATTTGTAGCTGTGACGAACGGCATTCGATAATATGAGTGAGGAAAGTGGAAAAAAAAAACTTTATCATTAAGAAATCATTGCGGCCTGTTCCAAGTCAAGTCAAGGCATGGTTGAGCAGGCCAAAAAACATGGCTGCTTCAGACCCCAGCGAGGTTACCCAGGAAACACCTTAAGACCCCAGAGAGCTAGGTGGCTGAAGATCGCCTGATGAAGGATATCATTAAATAAGGCCGTTAATTATCTTCAAAAGAGTTATTTTTATTTCCAATTTTCACTCAGGCACTTCCTTGGAGTTCCCTTACTGTGCATGCAAAGTTTCGGGTTGCTAGATTTCATGGTTTTCGAGTTATGGAGGAGACACACAGACACACACATGCTCACACACATTCGTATGGAAAAAGGTTCCTGTGCACCATAAAAATGCAAAGTCACTTTAATCATCCACGTTTGTCACAAGCATTGACCTATGCTGAAACTCAGATACAGTGATACGTCACCATATGCTGTTTCTCAACATGGTTGTTTCAGTTTTATGCTCCTTATTATGCATTGTAATTCAACCTCCCTAATCCACTCACTGGTTTCACCACAACCGGTCCGGATATGCTCCAGTCCATGACGCTTCCTTAACGGCTTGGAGAAGCTTGAATTGTGTTTCACTTTTAAAGGTTAAAAATAAATCGCTCGGTTTTATATTAAATTTACGTCACGTGAGTAAATCCGCATTTCACAAAATACAAATCACGACGCAACACTGCAGTTCGCCTAAATTTACATTCCCCTGCAGCAGCTCCGCTCCCCTCCAGGTATTCCATTTAAACCTGACGTGTTGGCACACAGAGCACATACAGTACATCGCAGCACTGCAAAAATCCTGAAAAAGGTGCCTTTGGATCGTTTTTTTTTATTTTAGCAAATAAATATTTTGGGAGACTTAACAAAAAGGAGGAATGTGAGAAAGAAAGTAATGAAAGGGATATAAATGTTCACAAACAGACGCCGCATGACAACACATGTGATACCATTTCGTGTTCTTCCTGCCAAACTTGTTCTGAGCACATCCAGTCCGTGTGCTTAGTTTGCTCAACGAGTTGATATTCATTTTGATTGCCATTCCATTTGTGCCTGAAAGTTTGAAATGTCGCAGGCCAAGAAAATTAAATGAACCATTTCCCTTCAAATGAAATTGGACATGTTGAAACATGAAAGAGTTCTGGAAGGGACACAGCAACATATTTAATGCAATCAAGAACATCGACGAGTCTTGAAATGAAGTTAGGTGTGCACACCTCAACAGTGTGTGGAGCAATCTCTGGCCTGATTTTGTTCCTCCTTCCAAAGGGAGGATTCAAGATGTAGTTTGTTCCGTTCTCCCAGAACCGAAACGTGTGTCAAGAGGCAAAGAGAAACATGGGTTACCAGAACGCCGCCATTGTCCAACAAGATTTTAATCCGACCATCACACACCAGGCCTGTCCACGCATGCGCAGATGCAACATAGCAATACATCACACATCCTCCTCCTCAAACAATTAACACCCTTTTAAACCCTCCCCAAAGAACAATTGTAATCCTAAATTCTCCAGAAATGCCCATGGCAGGCAGAAATGCCCCTACTCATGTCGTACACAATATGTCAATGAGAGCAATGAATACTTCAGTTTTTGTACATTGCATGCTTGGCCTTTAATTATTTTTACAGCCACAGCAATCTGGTTGTTTTGGTTTTCGATCTCTTTGTCGGTAACGCCTCCTGATGGGCTCCGGATCAATGTCATCCACTGAAACGTTGCTCTCCTCAGGTACCTGTGTGTCACTCCCCTGATGTTCAGTAGCTTCCTCCGCTTCTGCTGAAAAATCAACATCACTGATGACTTTCGATGACAACGTCGAAGGTCGGTGTCTGATCTGGTCAGCGTCTGATCTGGTATCGGCATGTTGCTTCCACATCTGCTACATGCCTCCAGTTGACACTTCCACAGTATATGAAACAGGACCCGTTCGCTTGGCGATGTAACCGGGTACCCACCTTGGCATCCTTGCTTGGCATCCTACAAACCTGGCTCACTGTAAACAGATTAAAAGTAGCCCCCTCAAAATCAACAGTCACTCTTTCAACAAATTACACCCAACTGTGGGTGGCCAAGTGGTCTAATCTTTTCAGATGTTCCTTGACATCAGGTTACATCGTTTGCTATCTCACAATGTGGTTGCTGTCCTCGCAGCAGCTTATACACTGTAAACTAATTTACACACCCTGGTGTTCGAGTGTAATATGAGAACAGACATTTTTGTTTATACGAAGGGCAACCATAACAGAGAAGCAATTCATTTATTTATCTTGATTATGCATCAATGTGAGGTTGTCAGTGAGGTCTCTCTTGCCCTATCTCCTCAAGCACACATACATTTTGGCTTTGGATGGAGACACCGAGTTCCAGCCATCGGCTGTTTCCATGCTTGTGGACTGCCTACGGCGAAACCCCCACGTTGGGGCGACCTGTGGACGGATTCACCCCACCGGAATTGGTATGACAACTGAGAGATGTCACTGTTGCTGCTGCTGCTGATAGTTATTGTTGCTGTTGTTAGTGATGTCTATGGGAATCAATTTATCTCGCCTGTGAATTTACGTGATTATTTTTTGCTACTAGTGAGTATTCTTGTTTATAGGTGTGGAGGTTCATGAATTGCTTGCATTTTTGTGTATATATCACAAAAAAAATTTTGCATAGTTGTTACCTGAAAAAGAAACAGCATATATTATATTGGAGGAATTTTCAAGTTACGCAATATGGCTAATCAGTTGTAAAGTAGTGTTACATGGAAAGAGAGTGAGGGGAGGGGGGGGTGAGAGGGGACCACACCATTCCATAGATTGAATGTGTTAAAAATTTAGCTTGGTCCATGTGCTTGAGTCGGATAGAATTATGCTTATAACAAGGATCTGTCAGAGATAAGTGGTATGTAATATGTGCATGAAGATGGTGGTGATTATAATCTGAGAGCAGAATAGGGTAAGGAGTACTGTGTAACATCTTCTGTACAGACGAGGCCAGGTGGAGGATTCGTGGGCACAACGGCACATTCAAAGCATGAGACATCACAGGCTGTTTGGCCAAGGACTGTAGGCCAGGACGGAGAAGTGAGTTTGAGCCCGAGCGAGAGGCAGGACTGCTCGAAAGGCAATTGCAGGACCCGTCATGTGCCGGAAGGCGGGTCCTCCATTTCTACACATGTGCGAGTTTAGTTGGAGATCATGCTACTTATTTTAAGTTTCGGGGATCATCTCAACGGACGGTTCCAGAGACAGCGGATGTAATCTCCCTGCCATCTCCTCATCCCCATCTCCTCGTCATCATTCTCCTGTGCCTCACCAGTCCGATGCCATACCGACTTGCATGACCATGTCATCATACTGGCCCCCACACCGGATTGTGCCTGCTCAAGTCCTCGCCTGCCCCTTTGATAATGGTTTGTTTCTGGTATTTTTGGCACCATTAGCAGGTTTTAGTTTTCTTGGATACAAGTTCACGTTTTCCCCTTTACCTTCATTGTGTCTGTTGACCGCAAGATCTGTTCCGTATATTTATGGCGTCCTATCCTTCCTTATTCCCCTTATTCGTTTTAAATAAACCATTATTTATAAGAAACGTTTTACCTCTTTCTACCTTCGCATTCGAATGACCGCCAATCTCATTTTAATTTGAACAAGCACATTACCTGTAGGGTGGTTGTGTCACCCCCACAGTGACTGACACACACACACACACACACACACACACACACCGTATTATATGTATATACGTAACATATACATATTATATAAACACACACACACACTAATGGAGGTGGATACTTTGAGGTCTGGGAAGGCTCCGTTCCACCTTCTGAAACCTGCATGTGAAGTTAACAACCAACAACACACATACACATGCAGACAATTACATTTTTACTGTGAGTAAACTCACTCATGCAGTTCTGACAACTCCTCAACAATCAAGCTTCAGCCTTACCCTCCCAACTCTGTCCCATCTTTTCTCTCCTCCTCCCCCTTCCCCCTCTTCCCCCACTCCCCCAACCCCAAGTCCTCACCCTTCCCCTCCCAACCCTAAAGCATTGATCCCTTCCCTGCAATCAAACCTTCAAACCCCCCATTCTCCCCTCCCACTGAAAGTTCTCACCTCCCCCCCCCCCACTCCTCCTCCAAGGTTGTCCCATCTCTACCCTCACCCTCCTCCCACTCATAAAAGTAAAAGCAAACGGCCATTCCCACGTCACATCAGTGGAATATGTAATGTTTTCTGCTCTCCTATCATGCTATCACCCACTTCACAGAAACCTGTCTGACAGTCACCTGTTCAACTCACAATTTGAGAAAATAGTCGGATATAATAGCAAACCTGCATAACCTCCGCAATAAAACCTCTGTTTGAGAGAAAAGGTAATTCTAAAGGGTTTTAAAGGGAAACTCTAAGGGGTTCTAAAGGGTTCCTAAATTGGTAGCCATCGTATAGAAATTGTCGGTGGAATCAAATTGACTGTCCAACCAATGGGTGGAACTCACACGCAAGGACACACGCACGACTCCTTTTATAGTATAGATGATCCTTGGGGGATTGTAAATGGTTAAATTAATGCAGTACAAACTGGAAAGGCACTCAGTTAGGAGCATACCTCTGCCAGGCTGAACAGTTTGTTTTGTATCCCACCAAGAGGCCGGATCTGCATCCGGACCTTAATCACAATCTAATTGGCTTGTTCTTCTCACCTACCCAACTCATCCACCAAGCTTTGTCATAACCCATCCACAACTTTTTGAGATAGCCTGCTATATATTCTATTTGGCCCTCTCAATGGTGAAGAATTACTTTTTAAATCCTCGTCTCCAGATCTGGATCGTCATCAAAATCTAATCAATTCGTCCTTGTCACACACCCAACCTGTCCACCAAGTTTTGCCCAAATCTGTCCACAACGTTTTATTTTGAAATATCATGCTAACTCGTTTTTGGCCCCATCTCTCAATGGTGAAGAACCACTTGCAAAATTAAAAAAAATCCTGGTATCCAGATCCAGATAGTCACCACAGCCAAAGCAGTTTGTCCTTGTCACACACGCAATCTGTCCAACAAGTTTCTTCCGAAACTGTCCATAACTTTTTGAGATATCCTGCTCACAAAGAAACAGACACACAGAGAAACAAATAAACAAGAAAGATGTCGTGCATCGCACGATACTTGCAAAATCAAAATAAACAATATGCTTCCAGGTTTTTGATTGAACCAATTCAATGACCCAATGTGCAAATTCTGTTCCACCTTAGAGAGTAACCAGCCTCCAAGTGGGTGGAGATTGCGCATTACCTACTGATAAAACTATACTCTGTATATTGCAAGAATACTATAAATGTTTGTGTGGTGTGCGTCCAAATGGGTCTAAAGGGTCTGAGATGTCTAAAGGATGTAAAGCTCTAAAGAGTCTCAGTGGTCCAAAGAGTCCATAATGGTCTATAAGGGACTAAAGGTGTTTGAAGATCTAAAGGGTATTTTCCAATCGTAGTTAGGGTCTAAAGGTCTATGGGTCAAGGGGTCGAAACAGTCCAAAGGATGCAAGTGTCTTCAGGAATATAGGGGGTCTAAAGGGTCTTCTTCTTCGTTTGCATGGAGCACAAGGCTGCGGGTAGCATCATTGGCTGAGAGCATGGCTGTGCCGCTGATGCAATGCCCTCTGCTGGTTAGGACAGGAATTTGGCCAGGGTGCTGATGATAGCTCGCCTACTCTTCATGAAGGACCCTGGGATCTTTAACATCCACCAACAAATCCCGGCAAACAGGATTCCCATTTAACAGGGTTTCAAACACAGGCGAGACAGCAGAGAGGTGAGTGTGCGTATCTCGAGGCCATCATGTTAGCCCTAAAGGAGCTTCAAAGATCTAAAAGATCTAAAATGGTTGCAAAGGTCGAAGGTGTCTCAAAGTCTAAAGGGTATGTTCCAACAGTATAGTTTCAGATATAAGCATCTAACAAGTTCTAATATGTCTTCGGGGTCTCACGGTTCTAAAGGGTCTTACATGGTCCATAGGATTAATTAATGATGTTTCTTGATTATTTTTTAATGTTTATTAATTTCCTCTTTTCTGCAATGACTTGATTCAAGAAAGAACTGAATGATGGAGAGTGGAAGCATAGCATGTTGTTGAGGGATTTTGTGTGGAATAAATGTCTATGGGCCAAACAGAAGCAGGTCAGGGAAAATATAGACCTATAGAGATGAACAGACAGGGATAGTGAGAGTAAAAACAAGTATTGAGAGTCAGTCTGAAGGTAAAGTTGTCACCTCGAAAGACTACAGAGTAGGGACTGCTTATATACAGGAATGTGGCTCCTAAAGTAGGAGAAAAGGAGGACAAAGGAGTGGAACTAAGTGGAAATCTTGGACTTTTGAATGCACTTAAGATGGGGTGATTGAATGTACATGTATGTAGTCATGGTTTAGCTGGATATGAGATGAGGGCAGAAATGCTTAATGCAATGTGTTGCACTGCTCTTCAGGTCCTCTCGTTTGGTATCAGAAGTTTGAGTATGCCATTGGTCACTGGCTGCAGAAAACTGCTGAGCATGTGCTGGGCTGTGTGCTTTGCTCTCCGGGCTGCTTCTCACTCTTCCGTGGAACTGCAGTAATGGATAAAAATGTGCTAAAGCCATACACTACCGTTGCTGGATCGGCTTCAGAACACTTACAGTACGATCAGGGTAAGAATTTTAACCTGGGCAAGGTAAAGGATGCTGTCTCCATATACTTTAGCAAAGGCCTTACCTTTTGCCGGTTTTCTTGGTTGTTTTATGCAGCTTTCTTTGGCTGGAATGCATACACGAGGTGTGAACAAAAACTTTGGTGAATGTTCGGATAAAATAATTTTATTAAACATAAACACTTACATCATTAATCCCCTTCAAAGTACTCCCCTCCCACAAATACACACTTGTTCCACCATTCCCACCATGTCAAACACATTTCTGGAAGTCCTCTTTGTTAATCGCCTTCAAAAGGTCTGTCGTGTTGGATTCAATGTCTTCAATCGTGTCAAATCGCTTTCCTTTCATCGTTTGCTTCAATTTGGGGAACAGCCAGAAGTCGTACGGTGCCGTCAGGTCAAAAAAAGTGGATGCGGGACGACAGGAATTTTTTTTTTGCCACCAAAAATTGTTGGAAAGAGAGTCGTGATGGAGCAGTCACCCGTTCTTCCACTTTTCTGATCTTTTCCATCTGACTACCTCTCGGAAACGTTTCATAACTTCCACATAGAAAGCCACATTAACGGCAGCACCTTTTGGAAGAAATTCTGCGTGAACCATTCCTTCCATGTCGAAGAACACAATCAGCATGGTCTTCACTTGCAATCTCGACTGACGTGCCTTTTTCAGTCTTGGTGACGAGGGTGTCTTCCATTGGAAGCTCTGTGCTTTCGTGTCCGGGCCATATCCGTTAACCCACAACTCATCAC